>NC_086323.1:32647880-32959547 GCF_036172605.1 Pelobates fuscus | reverse complement strand
CTCCCCCCTTAATTAATACACCCCCCTTAATTAATCCTCACTCCCCCCTTAATTAATACAGCCCCCTTAATTAACCCACACCCCCTTAATTAATACACCCCCTTAATTAATCCATACCCCTCATAATACCCCCTTAATTAATCCTCACTCCCCCTTAATTAATACAGCCCCCTTAATTAATTCACACCCCCCTTAATACACCCCCTTAATTAATCCTCACTCCTTTAATTAAACCTCCCTCCCCTTTAATTCTTTAATGGCCATTATCCACCCCCCCTTTAATTAATTTAGCCCCATCACATAAAATGACTACTTACATTTTGATGATGCCTTGACCGACTGGGTGCCTCACCGCCCGGATATTGGATCCTTCCGCTGGATAGTTCCGTGAAGGCGGGCTGACGGCGCTGCGCACGACGTCATCACGTTGCGCGACGCCGCGGCCCACAACACTCCTCCCCCTTCTCATCCTGGAAGTAAGTCCTGCCGGGCCGCAAAGGTGCTGCGGCTGTGCGCAGCCGCCGCAGCGTAATGATGGGGGGTGACACATGACACTGGACGTCATGGCACCCCCCTAGTCAGTGGCACCCGGGGCGGGCCGCCCCCCCCGCCCCCCCCTTAGTACGCCACTGAAGTGCAGCACAAAAAAATGCAGGAGTCTCCCCTGCCTGACAGCCTGAGAAGCCAAGCACCCTGGGACACTAAATTCCCTATAAGGGGGATAGGCTGACCACCAAGATGGGCCTCTGAACCCAGCGTCTACCCAGTATGGGGTACCTGGGCCGTACTGGACTTCTTAATTGCCATACACGTGTAACTTACTAGTGATGCACCTCACACTTCCTTTACTTTGCCAGGCAGGGCCGGCGCGTCCATAAGGCGGCACAGGCGGCCGCCTTAGGGCGCACCGGCACTGGGGGCGCAAGATTTCGGTGACCGGCAGGAGGGAAGCGCTCCCTCCTGCCAAGTCACCTTCTGGATCCCCGGCTGGCGGCAGCGTTCTAACGAGAGGCGGCGAGGGAGCTCTAACCTGTCTGCTCTGCTCCCTCGCGCGCCGTGTGCTGATTCTGCGGGAGCCGGAATATGACGTCATATTCCGGCTCCCGGCATCAGCAGACAGCCCGCGAGGGAGCAGAGCAGACAGGTTAGAGCTCCCTCGCCGCCTCTCGTTAGAACACTGCCGCACGCCGCCCAGCAGCCCCACTGGACCCCAGGGACGGATCCACACCAGCTCTCCAGGGAGGGATGCTAGGTGGATATTAATATTTAATTGTGTGTGTCTGAAAGTGTATGTGTGAGTGTGTGTGTGTGTCTGTGAGTGTGTGTGTCTGAAAGTGTATGTGTGAGTGTGTGTGTCTGAAAGTGTGTGTGAGTGTGTGTGTGTGTCTGTGAGTGTGTGTGTCTGAAAGTGTATGTGTGAGTGTGTGTGTGTCTGTGAGTGTGTGTGTCTGAAAGTGTATGTGTGAGTGTGTGTGTCTGAAAGTGTATGTGTGAGTGTGTGTGTCTGAAAGTGTATGTGTGAGTGTGTGTGTGTCTGAAAGTGTATGTGTGAGTGTGTGTGTGTGTCTGTGAGTGTGTGTGTCTGAAAGTGTGTGTGTCTGAAAGTCTATGTGTGAGTGTGTTTGTCTGAGTGTGTGTGTCTGTGTATGTGTTTGTGAGTGTGTGTGTCTGTGAGTGTGTGTGTCTGTGAGTGTGTGTGTCTGTGAGTGTGCGTGTATGTGTCTGTCAGTGTGTGTGTGTGTATGTCAGTGTGTGTGTATGTGTTTGTCAGTGTGTGTGTGTGTATGTGTTTGTCAGTGTGTGTGTGTATGTGTTTGTCTTTGTGTGTGTATGTGTTTGTCTTTGTGTGTGTATGTGTTTGTCTTTGTATGTGTATGTGTTTGTCTTTGTATGTGTATGTGTTTGTCTTTGTATGTGTTTGTCTGAGTGTGTGTCTGTATGTGTTTGTCTGTGAGTGTGTCTGTGTATGTGTGAGTGTGTGTCTGTGTGTGTCTGTGTATGTGTTTGTCTGTGTATGTGTTTGTCTGTGAGTGTTTCTGTGTGTATGTGTGTGTCTGTGTGTGTGTGTGTGTCTGTGAATGATTGTATGAATGTGTGTGTCTGTCAGTGTATCAGTGTGTGTTTGTGAGTGTGTCAAATCAGTGAGAGTATGTTTGTGATTGAGTGTGTGTCTGTCAATGAATGAGTGTGTGTCAGATCAGTGAGTCTGTGTCTGTCAGTGACGTCTGTGTGTTTGTCATTGAGTGTGTGTGGCTGTTAGTGTGTATACACCACTGAGTGTAGCGTGGCGGAGCGGAGCGCAGTACAGGAGCTTCTGTTTCCTGTACCCGGCCAGACTGAGAGGAGGTGCTCGCTGAGAGAGCACTTCCTGTCAATCCAGCCAGGTACAGAAAACTGAAGCTCCTGTAGAGGGTCTGCTCCGCAACGCTACAAGACAGGTAGGAGGCACACCAGGAAGGGGAGTGTGACCACTAAGAAGGTGGGGGGTGCACCAAGGGACAGAGAGGGGAGGGGAGAAAAAAACCAAGGGACAGGGAAAGGAGAGGGGAGGGGAGAGGAACACTAAGGGACGGGGAAGAGGGAGGGGCTGGTTAGGAGGCACATAGGTGAAGATGTTCATTTTAGAGGGGGGGGGGGCGGAAAAATGCATCTTCGCCTATGTACCCAAAAATCCTTGCACCGGCCCTGTTGCCAGGTCCAGAGGGTAATGCAACCTATTCTGCTGCTATTCCTATAATCTATTCTGCTGGGGATATCTGGGGTGGTAAACTCTACTGTATCCCTTACCTTACCATGACTATCTACACATAGTACCTATCTCTTATCAGTAAGGGGATATGTCATGCCATGCTTGTTAATTACTTTTAAGCTTTAGATTTTATTTTATTTTGTTTGTGCATGAGGAGTTACAGGCATATATCAAGTGCCACAACAGCACACACGGATTAAGCACCAGTATTGACAATGTGGTACTCACAAAACTGCACTTTTTTTTTTTTTTGTACGTTGTAACAATCTAGTAACAATTTTGACATGTAGTAAAAATTATGTTAGAACAGTTAGCGCATCTGTGTTTCGAGCTAAATTCAAACACCGTATTTATGAGGTGCAATAAAAAGTTGATCTCAGGCGTGTTATATTTGCTTGTAGTCTCCTACATAACATATAATGGAGTGATCACCCGGAGAGCAGGGATAATAGGCATAACATACAGGCTTATACTGCTGGAACAGGTCGCATAGTTGAACATTTCTGTGATTGCAAAACTTTCATCTGTACCCATCTAAGGTATGTAGTACAAGACCTGAGCTGTTGCCGTTACAGTTAGACTGTGAGGTCGCTTGTCTGGTCTGTTTATGTCGCTTTAAAAGAGTGAGGAGGCCTACCGCTTAAGGTTAAGTAGTTCGTATGTAGTGCGGCATGTATGTCGCAAAAAGCATAGTGATGTGTTTAACACGGTATCAGGCTAGTGAACGCAGCATCGCACTACGCTAGACAGGTGACAGTAGGTTAAGGTTCTGCCCGCTATTGGGCACGATTTACATAGTGTAACTAACGTGTGCAAAAAAGAAAAGAAAAAAAAAAAAAAAAAAGGAAAGGAAAGGAAAAAAGGTAACTGTGCCTGGACACTTCAGTTATTACTCTCTTGGCCACTAAACGCAGTGAGACATAGCAGGATTAAGCCCCCTGTCTTTAAGTTCACTGCGAGATGCAGTTAAGCAATATATTAAGTAAAATAAAAATTAAAACACATTGTGCATGTACGGTACGCAGGTTGTTATGCTCTATATGTGGCATAAGGGTTGCTATGGCTTCATATACAAAAAAAAAAAAAAATGGTACTGTTCTAAGCTAAAGATCGAAAACATAGCGAGGGTGGGTTGTCTTGTAAATCACAGGCTAAGTGACAGGCTGCGGGCATGCATTTTGGTTGATTATATAGCATATAACATATTCTTACATCCAGTTGTGCATTATGAAAAAGCAATTTTCGAATAGAGTAATACATGTTAGTTTTAGCTTTTGTGCAAGAGTAGGTAACATTTATGCTATCTGAGTTATAGGTAAACATGCTATGCTATGGTAATAGGTCGTAAAGATTGCGATAGGAGTATACTGTGCATACAGGATACGAGATAGGCATGAAAACAAATCAAATTAAAGGACCACTCTAGGCACCCAGACCACTTCAGCTTAATGAAGTGGTCTGGGTGCCAGGTCCAGCTAGCTTTTACCCTTTTTTTTATAAACATAGCAGTTTCAGAGAAACTGCTATGTTTATTCTGAGGGTTAAGCCAGCCTCCAGAGCCTCTAGTGGCTGTCTCACTGACAGCCGCTAGAGGCGCTTGCGTGCTTCTCACTGTGAAAATCACAGTGAGAGCACGCAAGCGTCCATAGGAAAGCATTATGAATGCTTTCCTATGCGACCGGCTGAATGCGAGCGCGGCTCCTGCCGCGCATGCGCATTCAGCCGATGACGTCGCGAGAAAGAAGAGGAGGAGGAGTAGAGCTCCCCGCCCGGCGCTGGAGAAAGAGGTAAGTTTAACCCCTTCCTCCCCCCAGAGCCCGGCGGGAGTGGGTCCCTGAGGGTGGGGGCACCCTCAGGGCACTCTAGTGCCAGGAAAACGAGTATGTTTTCCTGGCACTAGAGTGGTCCTTTAAATAAGCATTTGTGTCTCTTGGCGTTTAGCTAATTGCAGCACTTTAAGAACGCCTGAAACTATCAGGTACATTTATGTGCTAGCCTACGGCTGTGGTCTCATGGGGACTGAGCGTGGAACATTCAAAGTAAAATAATGCAGTTGTAACTATTAAAAAACAAACAACAAAACAAAAAAAAAAAAACAGTCCACTGTCAGAAGAGGAATCACAATGAAAAAAAAAAAAAAAAAAAAAGGAGAAGAGTTCTATTCGAGCCAGGCAGTGATTAGACGGGCCCAGAAGGAAAGTCATTTGCAGTTCCTCACGTGTTGGCCATGCTTGCAGGCACTCTGGCCGGTAACCTGGGTACGAATTCCGCTGCCCTGGCCGGGTCCCAGGACGGTGGGTTCTTGGGTCTTTCCGCCTGTACTGGTAGCGGGTCCGTGGGTAGGTCCAGCTGCCTCAAAAGTGCCGGTGCCTCAGTTATACAGCGTGCTGAGAGTGTGGTGTCCCCCTTAGTGACCAGCAGGGTGTGTGCCGGGCCCCAACGGTAACGTATGTGGTGAGCCCGCAGGGTGGAAGTTAGCTGTTGGAAGGTCCTTCTCCATGCTAGGGTCGCCCCCGAGAGGTCTGCGTAGAAGGTAAGATGCATATCTTCGAAGAGGTAGGGTGAGTTGTTGCGGACGGCCGCCAGGACTGCAGCCCTGTCCCTGTAGGTCTGAAATTGTACCACGACGTCTCTCGTGGCAGTAGTCGGCGCTTTGGCGGGTTTTGGGACCCGGAAGATGCCGTCGATTGTTCCAGCTCTTACCATCTTTGGTTGTAGTAGGGCCGTGAGAAGCCGCCGGACGACATGAGGCAACTCAGCTTCGGGTATGTTTTCACTGATGCCCCTGACCTTGAGGTGCTTTTGTCGTCGTTTATCTTCGAGTTCTGCAAATCGCATGTCACTCAGAGACATTTGTTGTCTTATCTCTTGTACCTCCTGCTGGAGCTGACAGAGTTGACCAGTGTGGGTGCTTGAAGTTGTTTCTACAGCTCCCAGTCGTCCAGTGAGGCCCCGCAGGGTGTCCCTAAGCGATGCAACGTCCGCTGAGATTTTGGCGTGGTGGTCCGCCATGAGGTCCCTGATGGCCTCCATGCTTACTGGCGTGGGTGCCGAGCTCGGCAACTGTTGTGTCTTCGCTGGCGGCGAGGGTCGGCTTGTCTGGATGTGTTCCCCCCCTTCCTCATACGACGTCTCGGTATAGAAATCCGAGCATCCGCCGTGTAAGGACGCCATGTTTGAACCCGCGGCTCCTCGGGCCTGCCGCCACATCTCGTCGATGTTCATGCTGGCTGCAGGCTTCTCAGGTTTGAGCTTTTTGTTTTTCTTCCCCATTGGGAGCGTGTGGACTTAGTGATAGTTCTGGGGAGTTTCGAACCTTTAAAGGTGGGTATATTGGGTCAAATTCACTATCTTCGCTCAGAGCCGAGCCGACATGCGACCGCTCTCGTCCGTTGCTTGGCTCCGCCCCTGTTAATTACTTTTAATACTCTTATGTTTCACCAACGTTACTGCTACTATATAATATAAAATTGTGCATTGTCTAGCGATTACCCTACTTGTTACTTATGCTAAGCAGCTAGAGGATTGCCTTTGGGGTACCTCAAGCCAGTTTGTATCCATAATATGCACTGCAAAAAAAATAAAAAATTCAAAAAAAAAATGATATGTAACATGGTAGATCCTTTATAATTACTACAGTTTGAAAGTGGGTCTGCATGGCTTGTAGGTGAATGCTATTTAATGACGCTGCCATTTACAATTTCTCAAAAAATGTGTAATAATGTATATTATATAAATATATTATCATTTCATCCCAGCAGAGAACTTTTCTTTGAAATTTTTTTTCTTTTGGTTTTAACCATACCTAAACATAACGTGGCTTTGCCCTCACTTTCACCCCACAACCCAGAAAACTTTCTTTGGGCACCCCTGTCATCTTACGTCACTTTTTACACTGGGTCAAAATCAGGTTTTTTTTTTATTTTAGTTTTGTTGTTTTATATTTTTATTGTGCTGTTCACGACCATACAAACAGTCAGAACATTGGCATTTACATAGAACAATACTAAATCTATTTTACAAGATGCCAGTCCAGCAGGCAGCATGATGCGTGGAGTTATGGAAGGAACGCCCAAGCAGGCGCCTACTCTTATGGCACTTTAGAAGTAGATGCTCGATTGTGTATGAGAGCGCATGAGCTATCATCCGCACAAGTAGGTGCTGTCAAGGTAAGTGTGTTTTAAACTTATACCCTCAGCCCCCGTCGCCCCAGTAAACATTTCTGTAATGTTCACGGAGGTGAGGACAGAAAATGAACAGCTTCTCTTTAAAATACAAATTTCCTCAATGTTTTACCAGAGGTTCATTGTATATATATGTCCTTGGATATAGATATAGACCCGTTGTACAGCGCTACGGAATCTGATGGCGCTATATAAATAATAAAATAATAATAATAATATGTTATTTTAAACCAACTCAATGAAATTCGGTTATACAGCTGGTATGGTAACAGACTGTCTTACCATCCTTCCAAATTACATTAAACCCCGAGAGAACATTCTATGAAAGAACATTTCAAAACTGAAGACTGTTGTTTTTCTCTCACCTGTCAGACAACCTGCAGAGGGTACATCTCCATACGGTAATCCCAGGCCGGAAAACTGAGAAAGTTCTAAAAACATTTCATCATCTAGGAGCATTCTCAGTCTCTCTCGTACCAGGACCTTTTTATTCCGCTGGGTATGTCGCAGGATGCTATCCTCACCGCCCCCCAACTTTACTTTTTCTAATAATTCTACATACCTGAAGAAAAAAAAAAGTTATAATTAGAAAATAAATATATATATGCATAAAATGACACAAGACAACACAATAGCAAATATACAACTACAAATAAGGTGCGCTGTGTCTTTCAGACATACATTTCAAAAAGTGCCACAAGTGCTAAATATGATAAAGTGCAAAATAATATAAAGTGCACTCTGTGTATAGAGAAAAAATCACAACAAACATTTCATACATACATCTGAGGGTCTTCTCCAAATAACAAACCATACATGTAAGGGAGAAACACAAGAAAAAACAATAATAGTGTAAATCCGTTTAAAAACAATATCAAAATTAAAAAGGGGGGGAGGTGCACTCACAAAGGTAGAGCAGATTGAAGCCTGCTCTAACTGTAACAGCCTCTTCAAAATAGTCCCTTCTGGGGTAATAACTGCGCGGACGCCAAAGATCCTCTTCACAAATTTATTGCACAATCCAACACAAGTACAGGTAACCCTTCATCGTTATTCCCGTATGTCCCAATTCGGAACGCGTCGACACCCCTGAGTGGTAAGGAGCCTTCCAAATTGGAACATACGGGAATAAGAAAGAAGGGTTACCTGTACTTGTGTTGGATTTTGAAATGTATGTCTTAAAGACACAGCGCACCTTATTTGTAGTTGTATATTGTGTAAGTGGTTTCTGGAGCTTTTCACTTTTTTGGTGCAGCTTTTTGTATGTAATAATTTCTGGCATATTACTGTTTTTAGACTTTTTATTACTAGCGCCTTTATTCTACTTGTTTCTTTGTATACAATAGCAAATGGCAAATGATTTAGGTAAACTAGAAAAATGGTCAGGGTTGTGGCAAATGACATTTAATGTGGATAAGTGCAAGATAATGCATCTTGGACGTAAAAACCCAAGGGCAGAGAGAGTACAGAATATTTGATGGAGTCGTAACCTCAACATCTGAGGAAAGGGATTTAGGGGTAATTATTTCTGATGACTTAAAGGTAGGCAGACAATGTAATAGAGCAGCAGGAAATGCTAGCAGAATGCAGTAGAAAGAGGGAAGTGCTCATGCCATTGTACAGAACACTGGTGAGACCTCACTTGGAGTACTGTACACAGTACTGGAGACCATATCTTCAGAAGGATATTGATACCTTAGAGAGAGTTCAAAGAAGGGCTACTAAACTGGTTCATGGATTGCAGGATAAAACTTTTTTTTTTTTTTGTAAATTCTTTATTAGGACAATCAGGTGAGTACAGAATCACAAAAATACTTACACCACAACAGTGTAAATACGTATAGTCAGTTCGGAGAGTAACACTGAAAGTAAGCGTTGTTGTCTTCTGATTATCTAACATACAGCATGCATTATACAGCTGTTAATCAATCGGTAAATTATAAGCAATGGAAGCAAATTAAACAATTTAAACAATTATAGGTAGGTGCATCTTCACAAGCCAAAACTGTTTCAGTAACATCAGTAATCAATCAAGCGAGTTTAAACAAGGGGATATCTCAGGGCCCCATTCCTTGGTCCCACTAAGGGGCCTGGCATATAGACCTTATGGCTAAGAAACTAGATAATAACTTCAATCTCAAACATGTTTATATTGGGCACATGGAGCTGTAAGATCCTACGTGGCCCCAGTTGGGCGTAGTGTCGGAGACATGTAGGTATTTGCTGAATTAGGTGTGTTGTGGTGCAATTAAGATTGTCAGTTCCAAGCACATACATTTCACAGTTAAGGACGCCACCCCTCTAATTCGATTCTTAACCAGGGATCACCTAAAGAAGAGAATTCCAGGAGTCGCCTGTGCAACAGAAGTGGTTTGGGTATGTCCGTCTATCGTAGTAGTCCTACAGTCTGAAGCCTGATGCGGTGCCTTGGAGTATTGCAGGGTTTATGTTGTATTCCCGTCCCCCTGTCAGTCTAGTGTGTCATACTTTGGGGTTATTGCTGTGTATGTTCAGTTCCCTAGTTGTTTCTTCAGTTAGCCTTTAGTGATGACATTGGCTCGCCTTCCTGAAATCTACTACATTCCAGACCTATAACTCGTGCATCCTCGCAGTCGGGTACCCCTGTTCCCGACCTCCTCGGGCCCAGCCCGAGCCGCCGCCACGGTGTCCTAGAAGTAGGTCGCGTGGGCTTGAGTGGAAGCATTGTATAGTGAGAGAAAGAGAAAGGGGAAGGGGGGGGACAGATGGGGGGGGGGAAGGAGGGTAGGGTGTAAAAGTGGCACCGTGCGTCGACGTGCGCCCGGGCATCCCTGGACCCTGTGTACAATGGTGTGCGTTATGTTCCTCCTGCTCCCGGTCGAGAGAGGTATACATACCACGGGGTCCAGGTGGCGACGTGTTTGGTGCTCCGTCCGAGCAGTTCTGCGTATCGTGCCTCGGCCGTGTGTATGTCTTCTACCCTCTGAAGCCATTCTGTCACAGTTGGTGGTTGGGTCTGTTTCCATTTAGCAGGTATGGATGCCTTTGCCGCATTCAGTAGGTGTCGCAGTATCGATCGCTTGTATTGGGCTATTGAGCCTTCCGTGTGATGCAGCAGGGCCATTTCTATGTTGAAATCAGGTAGGTCTCCCAGGATGTTTGTCATTTCCCTTTGTATATCTTCCCAAAATGGCTTAATCTTTGCGCAATCCCACCAGATGTGTCTTATTGTGCCCGTGTGGGTTTCGCATCTCCAACAGGTGTCCGTAGTACCTGGGAATATCCTGTGTAGTAGAGATGGAGTCCTATACCAGTGGGAGAGTAGCTTAAAGTTGACCTCCTGGTAGTTGGTACTTATGGAGCTTTTGTGTTGTAATATTAGTATCTGTTCCCACTGTGCTTCAGTGAACGTCCTATCCGTCAACTCTTCCCATCTTCTCTTGAACGCCGTGTTTTGTGTGCGATCTCCTGTTATAAGCTGTTGGTAGATGACTGAGACTCTGCCGTCCGCGTCGGAGCCGGTCATGCAGAGGCGTTCAAACCACGTCTGTTCTCTATGTAATGCTACCCTGTTGGGGAGGTTATAATAAAAATGCCGTAATTGAGCGTAGTGAAATCTGTGCATTAGCGTCGGGTGCGGTGTTCCACTCCATTCCCGAATGCTCCGTATTCCAGAGTTGCCTAGGACCTCGTATATCGGGACATAATCGTTGTTTCCCTCTATTGGCCAGGAAGATCGGTGCAGCCCTCCACCTATCTCCGAGTTATGAGTAATCGGTATCAGGGGGCTCGGTTGTGGGGAGATACGTAGGTTTCGTCTTATGAGAGACCACGTCTTTAGCGTTTGTGTGATGGGTGATTCAGCGCCCAGTTTCGATGTTACATCAGCCGAGCCTTGCCATGTGAGCCTGTAAAGGGCTTTGTTCATGCCTTCTCTATCTAGTGCCACCCATAGTTTGTTATCAGACGCTGTATGCCAGTCCCTGATCCGCTGCAGTACCGCGGCATGGAAGTATTTGCGGATATCCGGTAGGGCCAGGCCCCCCCAATTCTTAGGTAGGCATAGCTTGTCAAAACTGAGCCGTGCCCTTTCTCCCTTCCAGACATATTTTATCACCGCCGACTTAAGAGACGTAAAAAATTCTGGTGGAACGTGCCAGGGAATGGTGTGGAAGTAGTAGAGCAGCCGTGGGAGAATGTTCATTTTAATCACCGATGCAGGATAAAACTTACCAGGAAAGGTTAAAGGATCTTAACATGTATAGCTTGGAGGAAAGACGAGACAGGGGGGATATGATAGAAACATTTAAATTCATAAAGGGAATCAACACAGTAAAGGAGGAGACTATATTTAAAAGAAGAAAAACTACCACAACGAGAGGACATAGTCTTAAATTAGAGGGACAAAGGTTTAAAAATAATATCAGGAAGTATTACTTTACTGAGAGGGTAGTGGATGCATGGAATAGCCTTCCAGCTGAAGCGGTAGAGGTTAACACAGTAAAGGAGTTTAAGCATGCGTGGGATAGGCATAAGGCTATCCTAACTATAAGATAAGGCCAGGGACTAATGAAACTATTTAGAAAATTGGGCAGACTAGATGGGCCGAATGGTTCTTATCTGCCGTCACATTCTATGTTTCAAATATGACAGAAATACACTTTAATCTATCAGGTAATTTATAGGACCCCTAAAAAAATGGGGGTTTGACATACTACTCTCTTACTCAGACATTGCTTTCTAACCGAGTGAGGGCAAAATTATGTTATCTTTCATTGGCCTCTGTCTAGCCCACATGAGGACAGATGATGGTTTAATTGTCTAGTTGGGTAGGTTCTGATATACTCCTTATTCTCATATAAAATGTACCATTGATGTGGAGTTAACGCATACAGGAGGAAATCCACAAAGCTATTGTTCAGAAATGAGCACATTGAGACCCCCAGGGATCCTACAGGCAAAGTGTTAATTATCTTTTTTTTTACAACCAGAATTTGCCTCAGTTTCTGAATTTAAATGATTCAGGTATAGGGGAAAAATAAAATGTCAACATATTTTATTACTCATCTTTACCGTAATCGTCTGGCAGACAATTAGCAACACAAAGAACTGCCAACTTTCATATATAAACAAAACTTAAAGGGAAAAAGTCGGAAATTGATCAAATAATTTCACATTTTACACCAAAATAGCCAAACTTGAAAAAATAGCTGAAATGCTGATTTTTTTAAATTCAGCTGTCTTGGTATAAAATTAACAGCAAAATTCCTGACAATTTGTGGTTTTGTTCTCTAACAAAAAATGAAAACTAAAACAGTCACTCGGGCTACAGGTGAGTTAATTTTGTACCCAATCCGTCATTTTGGCCTACATGGTGCCTGTAGCGGAGTTGGTGAATTTGACCAAATTAGCTGATTTTGGTCTACAATTTGTAGTTTAGGTTGCAATTCACCATAATTCACTCTTAAACCTCTGTGGGGTTTATTCACTGAACATTGAATTGTAGTGACATGATGCAATGATTCTCACAGAGTAAAGGAGTGGAATCATTTTTGTTCATCTCCCGGTTGAACGATTGATTGTTCTATGTATATGCAATTACTTTTAACAAGTGGCACCATTTATTTAAAAACAAAAAACAAAACAAAAACAAGTTATGTCGCATTCAACATGTAGACAAACACATATAAAAAAAAAACTCAACAGAAAAGTTAGGCAAAGTTCTATATGAGGCGTAATCACCATGGAAACCAATACAATTTCCATGGTTATGTATTGTCTATATACTAATTTTCTGGTATCAGGGCAGCGCTATGGAGCCTGCTGGTGCTATATAAATAATCAGATAATATTTGACTAAATTGAGAAT
The DNA here is from genome assembly GCF_036172605.1 of Pelobates fuscus. Taxonomy (NCBI): domain Eukaryota; kingdom Metazoa; phylum Chordata; class Amphibia; order Anura; family Pelobatidae; genus Pelobates; species Pelobates fuscus. The sequence continues at coordinate 32,946,766 of NC_086323.1, read as the reverse complement.
TCAAAGTGAATTTCAAATTTAATGCTGAAAGGAGTGTCTAAAAGTAAAAGCATCGCCGAAGGAGTGTCTAAAAGTAAAAGCATCGGAGAATTTTACAAGTTTGGCTACTTTAACCTCAAATTTGAAATTCATTTGGAAATCACCTTGAATTCTCACTTTAGTTAATAAAACTGCTAATATTTGTTATTGTTTATATTGCTTTCTTAGTTTTGAAACACAGGACTCTGTTTACATGATACCTTGTTACTGCTTGCACACACACAGTTAATGTAGCAATTGGTGGAGGTTATTATTACAGAATGACAGAAGCCACTGCCAGACAGGTCCCAGGGTGGGGGCACAATGCCCACTGCCAGGAAATTGGCATCTCACTGGGTTTCTTCATCTGGTAGCCCCATGCCACTACCAGACAGGTGCAAGGGTGAGGGCACAATGCCAGGAAATTGGCATCTCACTGGGTTTCTTCATCTGGTAGCCCCATGCCACTGCCAGACAGGTGCCAGGGTCAGGGCACAATGCCCAATGCCAGGAAATTGGCATCTCACTGTGTTTCTTGATCTGGTAGCCCCATGCCACTGCCAGACCGGTGGCAGGTTCAGGGCACTATGCCCACTGCTAGGAAATTGGCGTCTCACTGGGTTTCTTGATCTGGTAGCCCCATGACTTACCTTTGTGTGCATCCCTCATTGTTCCTAGTGTTGGCTTCATACACATGTCTATAGATTGGCAGAATGTCCCCATTAATCACTGGGTAGGACTGGGCACCTCTCCTGTGCCCCCCTGCTGATTTAGTGCTAAGCTTAGAGCAGAGGGTGCAGCTGGAGGGCAATACATGGGCAGACCTTCCAATGATCTGCAGCCTCTGCAGTCCCCCCAGTACTGCCATGGATTGTCCTCTGTGCCCTGAAAATGCCCAACCCTGTAGGTGCCAAGATATGACCTACAGAGCAAAGTCTCCACTCCAGCACTCAGGAGGGAAATGCAGAGTTCTCATGTAAGAACAGCACTTTCGACAGAAAGAGAGAGATAGCTGTGTGCTTACTGTAACAGATTCAACAAAACTACATGCCTGCCTACTATACCATTGAGTTGTTGTAATTCACATCGTAGCCTCTAGAGGGCCGAAGAAAACTAGTATTGAGGAAGTAAATGTATACAAACTAAAATCTATAGTAAACAATATTTTTTTTAAGCTAGTCATGTTTAGCAATATAAAAATATTTCAACACATGGGGATATGTTATCCCCTGCTTAATATGGGAGAAATTTGTGGGCTTAATTTCACACTAAACAGGAAAGATTTTATTGAAAGTGAACACTATTTATTATATTTTGTTTTTTTAACAGTTATATTGCATTAATTTATTCTGCAGTACTAGATACAGAGAACATGATTTATGATAGAGGGCTAAAGGTGAAAGTATGTCCTTAACATTTGTAGGAGATTAAAATATATTTGTAATGAACGTTGGAGGTAAATATATTTTTCCTTTTTTTTTCATTTCTTTCTTTTTTGGGGTGGGTATATTTGTAATATATTGCAAGATGGGGGTTATTTCCTGCCTATAATACCATAATACTATAATGACCATTTATTCTAGCAAACAGAAACAAACCAATAGAACAGGTTTAACAAGTATTACCAACAATCTTATATTCTAATCTAACAGGCCATGGGGCAAAGGGAAAAAGGTGACAAATACCTCGATTAGAAAATAGAATGGATTGGCTTTAATACTATTTCAAGACACACACTATTACACCAATACAATAAAGGTATATGAAGTCTGATACTTACATTGAGTTTCAATTGTATCCATTTTGTTTCCATTCTCAGTAATAAAGGTCTATCTCCATCACTTCTACATTTTGGAAACCACCCTTGTAGACTCTGTATATAGATCAATGGTAATAACCCCAAATTCTAGCCATCCTTATATTGTAATATAAATTATAGATATGTGATGTAAACTATTTTCAGAGTTAAAAGCATCGTCATCGCACGTTACTGATTAAATTAATTTATTGTGAGAAGATACTCGAAGCTTCACTAATATCCCACCAGTGAGGACCCACTAAAATGACAGGGGGGGCAAATTTTAGGTCCCAACCCTGTGGAAAGGACGGTTTAATGTAAAGTAGAATTCCTATCCGTTCTTTTTTAGAATCCCTCCTTGTTTTTCTGGACTGTCCTCCTTACACACACAAAGTTATTTACTAAACGGAGAATTGTCAGGACTTTAACCCCTCAGGACGGATCAATAATGCACGTTCTGATCAAAACAAAACGTAAACAAAAACTGGAATTTGCGCTATATGTCTGTCCAACCGTAATTCACCGCTGTCACATTAAGTGCACCCACACTTATTATATATCATTTTGTTCAGGAGAAACAGGGCTTTAATTTATCATTAACTATTCATATATGGAACATAATTTATTATGAATAAAAAAAATTTAAAAAGTGAGAAAATAAGATTTTTTTTTTCATTTGTATTTCTGTCTGACATTTTAGCTGTGAATGTCATAATACTGTTAGGTTTTATTGCACAAAAATGCACATATTTGTAATCAGCGATGACTCACAAGTACAACAGTACCCCCCATTAACAGGTTTTATGGTGTTTTGGAAAGTTACAGGGTCAAATATAGAACGTTCCATTTTCAAATTTAAATTTGCCAGATTAGTAATGTTACCTTTGAGACGGTGTGGTAGCCCAGGAATGAGAATTACTCCCATAATGGCATACCATTTGGAAAAAGTAGACAAGCCAAGGTATTGAAAGTGGGGTATGTTTAGTCTTTTTTAGTAGCCACTTAGTCACAAACACTGGCCAAAGTTAGCGTTCATATTTGTTTTTGTTTGAAAAAAGCAAAAAACTAATAGTTGGCCAGTGTTTGTGACTAAGTGGCTACTAAGAAAGACTGGACATACCCCACTTGCAATACCTTGGGTTGTCTTCTTTTGCAAATGGTATGCCATCATGGGGGTAATTCCCATTCCTGGGCTACTATACGCTCTCAAAGGCAACATAACCAATCTGGCAAATTTCAATGTAAAAAAAATGAAATGCAAGCCTTATATGTGACTCTCTAACTTTCCAAAACACCATAAAACCTGTACATGGGGGGTACTGTTATTCTCGGGAGACTTCACTAAACACAAATATTAGTGTTTTAAAACAGTAAAACATATTACAACAATAATATAGTCCATAAAAGTGCTGTTCGTTTGTAAAAAATGCACAAAACGTAACTCTTACTTAAAATATCATCGTTGTAATACAATTTACCAGTTTGAAACACGAATATTTGAGTTCAGCGAAGTCTCCCGAGTAAAACAGTACCCCCCATGTACAGGTTTTATGGTGACTTGGAGAGTTACAGGGTCAAATATAGTGCTTGCGAATTAAATTCTCTGCACTTTCTCCCTGTGTTGTCAGGCATGTCAATCAAATTTTAATTAATCAAATCACATAATTATGTTAAAAGATTATTTAAATATACACGTAGAATTTTAATATATATGCATTTATAGGTATTTAAATTCTACGTGTATACTAATGTAATCTTTTATGTAATTATATGCCCCATCTTTGGCAGGTCCTACTCTCACAGTCTAATGTCTGCTCTTAGGAGATTAACCCACTTACTTGGGAACAAATTCCATCTGAGGCTCTCTGCAGTACTCTCATAAGAGCAGACATTAGACTGTGAGAGTAGGACCTGCCAAAGATGGGGTACATTGACGTTGTGGCAGGCTTATGCAATGTATGATCATATAATGTAACTAAATCCCCATTATTTTTTTTGCCTAGATTAGGTGTTTTTAAAAAAACTTTTTAACCCCTTCAGGACCGGCCTGTTTTTGCGATGTTTGTACGTTAAGGACCAGAGCAGTTTTAACACTTTTGTGGTGTTTGTGTTTAGCTGTAATTTTCCGCTCTCTCATTTACGGTTCCCATACAAGTTATATATTGTTTTTTTCAAGACAAGAAGGGCTTTCTTTACATACCAGTATTTATATTATGTCATATATTGTATTTAAAAAAAATAATGAAATATGGTGAAAAATAAAAAAAAAAACATGTTTTTGGACTTTTACTTGAAAAATCTTTTACTTATCTACAAAAGCTAATGAAAAAAACTGCTAAATAGATTCAAAATTTTGTCCCGAGTTTAAAAACACCCAGTGTTTACATGCTTTATTGCTTTTTTTTGCAAGTTATAGGCCTATAAATACAAGTAGGAAATTGCTGTTTCAATATATATATATTTTAAATGTATCAATAGTGACATTGTTACACCGTTATCTGTCATAAATCCCCGAAACACACCTAACATGTACATATTTTTTAAAGTAGACAACCCAGGGTATTTAAAATGGGGTATGTCCAGTCTTTTTTAGTAGCCACCTAGTCACAAACACTGGCCAAAGTTAGCATTTATATTTGTTTGTGTGTTAAAAATGCAAAAACCGCTAACTTTGGCCGGTGTTTGTGACTAAGTGGCTACTAAAAAAGGCTGAACATACCCCATTTGCAATACCTTGGGTTGTCTTCTTTTGTAAATGGTATGCCATCATGGGGCTAATTCTCATTCCTTGGCTACCATACGCTGTCAAAGGCAACCTAACCAATCTGACAAATTTCAATAAAAAAAATCAAGCCTTATATTTGACCCTGTAACTTTCACAAACACTATAAAACCTCTACATGTGGGGTACTGTTATACTCAGGAGACTTCGCTGAACACAAATATTAGTGTATCAGAACAGTAAAATATATCACAGCAATAATATCCTCAGTGAAAGAGCTGTTTGTGTGTGAAAAATGCAAAAAACTTCACTTTCACTGACAATATCATCGCTGTGATATGTTTTACTGTTTTGAAACACTAATATTTGTGTTCAGCGAAGTCTCCCGAGTAAAACAGTACCCCATGTACAGGATTTAGGGTGTCATAGAAAGTTACAGGGTTAAGCACAGTGCTAGCAAATTAAATTATCTGGACTTTTGGCCTGGGTTGGCAGGCAGGTCCCTCAAATTGCAATCATTAAAATTACTTAATTAGTTAAAAATATTACATAAATATGCACGTAGAATTTTAATATATATACATATTTATATATTTGACGTCTACGTGTATATTTATGAAATTATTAATGTAATTTTGTATGTGGACATATGTATATTTCGTATTATTTTTATTTATTTATTTATACATAGATATATATATCATTACATTCTAAGTGTATTTTGATATAAATATATATATATCAATATCAAAATACTGTTAGAATAAAATTGAATATATATATATAATTTTTTTTTAATTATTAAAAATTATTTTTATTTTTTGTTATTTATTTTTATTAACATATTATTTGTATTTTATAATAATATATATATACCATATATATATAGTTATTATATATATTGTATATATTCGTGTGTAATTTAAATATAAGTGTATTTTTATATTAATATACGTATATATAAATATAAAAATACACTTAGTGTGACATTATATATATGATACATATACATATATTATATATATAGATATAATACATGTATATATATCATATATATATACACATATTATAATTTTTTTTACACTGATTGTTTTTTTTTTTAACTTTATTTCTGATTTTTCACTTGCAGGGAGACTGCCTGTCAGCACAGACAGTCCCCCTGCAGGCAGATACAAAGACCCCTATTACGGTCATGTGATCGAGTGATCACATGGCCGTGGGGTCCTGATCTGCCGAGGGGGGACTGCCCGGGCAGACAGGCAGTCCCCCTGGACCGGGAGGAGAGCTGATCGCCGCCGTGGGACCGACGGCGATCAGGTAAGTAGCCCAAAACCGTTATGACGGTTCAGGACCGTCAGCGGTCCAAACGCACGTTTTACCGCTGACGGTCCTGAACCGTCAGCGGTCCTGAAGGGGTTAAAACTAATAAAATCTGTCAACATTGAAGTTGCTGTTTAGAAGATAGGAGAGTGTGCTGGGTCTTGTGTATTGTATAATATGGCCCCCAGCAGCACCCCATTAAGCATGTTCAGGTGAGTGCAACCATCCCCCATGTTTCATATATATCAATAAAAAATATATGGGTATATATTATATATATATAATATATATACATATTATATATTTGTAACGTCATTCTAAGTGTATTTTAATAATATATATACTTATATTAATATTAAAATACACTTTGTATGACATTACATATATATAATATGTATATATATTATATATATATAATAGATATACATCTATTATATATATAAAAATACTTTTAATTTATTTTAAACATATTTAATTTATTTTTTTTTACACTACCCACCAGCAGGGGTTCTGTCTGACATTTCAGACAGTCCCTCTGCTGGCAGATCCACAGCCAGCTATAGGGGGCCATGTGATCGCTCTTTGAGAGTGATCACATGGCCCCCGGGGGCCTCATTTGCCGGGGGAGGGCTGCCTGGGCCGGGGGAGGGCCATCCAGAAGAGGATCGCGGCGGAGGTAAGTACACAGTACCTCCAGGGGCTGCGAGCCGTTACGGCATTCTATGCCGCCGCAACGGCTTTAAAGCCCTTTAAATGCGGGACGGCATAGAACGCCGTAACGGCGTTAAGGGGTTAAAGTGAATTTAAAATTCAAGGCCAAAGTAGCCAAACTATAAGCATATCTGACTTGGAGAATGTTTCCAGTCTAACTACTTTGGCCTTAAATGGAAATTAACTTTGAATTCCAAACAATTCTCACTTCAGTAAATAAACCGGGCATCTTATACAGGTGAGTGAAACAGCTCCACCGTTTCAAAGTAGAAATATACACTAATGTAATGTACCAAAATAAATATAATTTTTGTAATTTTCTGTTGGTCCTAAATCAGCTCTCACCTTTGCGTTTTCCTCTTTTGGCTGATGTAACGGTAGCATCTTGAAATTCACATGTGTGTTAGCCGTTTTTGGTATTTTGGTAGCCCTGGAAATCTTTTCATTAAAACCGCTTTCTTTATTTATCTTTATTTTTTTAACCTACTCACAGAAAATAAACTTTGAAAGTATTTGGATATTGCATGGTGAATGTTTTGAGGTTTTTTTTTTTTAGTCATTAGTTTCTATCTTGTCACTCTTTTGTCAATAAAATAATAAAATAATCGCATGCAGTAAATTTTGATTGCATTTCACCCTGTCATGTGTGAAACGTCCACATTATCTAAGAGGCTCCAGACAGGCCAAAGACTGGAATGCGCAGGAAGCATATTTAAATAAAAAAAAAAACAATTTAAATTCAACTTAAATTTTATTACGGTTTTACATAGGAATCAGAAAACAGTAAGCATTTGAGTTAGTACATTTCACCTTAAGCAATACATTCCATCTTATACTAACATTGCAGTTGTTCCATTTGTTACAGAACATATAATTCACAGATGATTACTCATTGTCCTTTACAAGCCCCCATCCCAGGCTATCAAATGCAAAGTAAAGAAGGTGGGTATCAGTTTGATGATTCCACTATTAAAGGGACTCTCCAGTGCAAGGAAAACATATCCGTTTTCCTGGCACTGCCGGACCCTCTAGTGCCCCTCTCCCTCACACCCCCTTCCCAAATTGCTGAAGGGGTTAAAATGAAAACTCCGGCGACGCTAGAGGTCCTCACATAGTGTAAAGACGTCCAGCATCGTATAACACACTTTTCGTGTTCTATGAACACGGAAGTGCCCTCTAGTGGCTGTCTAGTAGACAGCCACTAGAGGAGGACTTAACCCTGCAAGGTAAATATTGCAGTTTATGAAAACTGCAATAATTACACTTGCAGGGTTAGGGTAGAGGGACTTGGCACCCAGACCACTCCAATTGGCAGAAGTAGTCTGGGTACCTGGAGTGTCCCTTTAAGTCCCTAGTGATGGCTGCAGTTCCCCCAGGTTTTTCTTTTTTATGTCAAAAGATAATCTGACCACATTTTTCTTGCCTTCTGGGTAGAGTTCCCATTTGGAGTTGATTTAGGGCCATTTGCCCGTAGCCTACAGTGTTGGTGACATTCTGTAATGGATGGGAATTTGCTGTTGTAAATTGGGCAGAGAGATCAAAGGTTGCGACATCGTCTGCACACAGATTAAGCCTATGCTCTCTGAAACCCACGCGTATCCCTAGAATATTTCTATTTTGTCTAATTGCAATGGTGAGTGCTTCCAGGGCAAGTACGCAAAGCGACGACGACAGAGGACAACCCTGATGAGTGCCATTTGTGATGTAGAATGGATCGAACTTGAATTCCTAGATTTAGAACTGTAGCTGACAGAGAACTATAAAGCGCCCTAATGGCTGTCGAGAAATTCTGTGGGTATTCAAATCTGCGCAAGGTTTCTTCAAGGAACAGCCAGTTCAGTCTATAAAACAATTTTTCTTCATCTAGTGAAACCAGCCGTCCATCTCCACCATTTAACTGCAAGTCAGTCACACATAATATCGAACACTTTCCTGGTGTTGTCAGCCGGTTCCCATTCTTCCATAAAGCTCACCTGGCAAGATAGGCTTTAGTCTCTCTGCATATATTTTTGCAAATATCTTTGCATCCAAGTTGAGTAAGGAAATAGGTCTGAAGTTTTGGCATTGAGTTGGAGACTTGCCCAGTTTCAGCAAGTAATTACATGAGCCAAAATACACAAAAACAAGTTCTGCGCTCAAACTCCCACTACTAGAGCAACAACCATAGTACACATCTTAATGAGACAGAGAGGGGTATTTTTCTAAACCCCTACATACTTATTAACGATTAATAGGGAACACATGGGGTGGGCGGCAGCACTGTAACATAGCTGTGTGATACAAAAAGTGAATACAAATACAAAAAAACAAGTTCTGCGCTCAAACTCCCACTACTCTTGGGTGGCAGCAACGACCATAGTACACATGATGATTTAGGTAAACTAGAAAAATGGTCAGAGTTGTGGCAACTGACATTTAATGTGGATAAGTGCAAGATAATGCATCTTGGACGTAAAAACCCAAGGGCAGAGAGAGTACAGAATATTTGATGGAGTCGTAACCTCAACATCTGAGGAAAGGGATTTAGGGGTAATTATTTCTGATGACTTAAAGGTAGGCAGACAATGTAATAGAGCAGCAGGAAATGCTAGCAGAATGTTTAGTTGTATAGGGAGAGGTATTAGCAGTAGAAAGAGGGAAGTGCTCATGCCATTGTACAGAACACTGGTGAGACCTCACTTGGAGTATTGTACGCAGTACTGGAGACCGTATCTTCAGAAGGATATTGATACCTTAGAGAGAGTTCAGAGAAGGGCTACTAAACTGGTTCAGGATTGCAGGATAAAACTTACCAGGAAAGGTTAAAGGATCTTTTTGGAAGTATTTGCGGATATCCGGTAGGGCCAGGCCCCCCCAATTCTTAGGTAGGCATAGCTTGTCAAAACTGAGCCGTGCCCTTTCTCCCTTCCAGACATATTTTATCACCGCCGACTTAAGAGACGTAAAAAATTCTGGTGGAACGTGCCAGGGAATGGTGTGGAAGTAGTAGAGCAGCCGTGGGAGAATGTTCATTTTAATCACCGATGCAGGATAAAACTTACCAGGAAAGGTTAAAGGATCTTAACATGTATAGCTTGGAGGAAAGACGAGACAGGGGGGATATGATAGAAACATTTAAATACATAAAGGGAATCAACACAGTAAAGGAGGAGACTATATTTAAAAGAAGAAAAACTACCACAACAAGAGGACATAATCTTAAATTAGAGGGACAAAGGTTTAAAAATAATATCAGGAAGTATTACTTTACTGAGAGGGTAGTGGATGCATGGAATAGCCTTCCAGCTGAAGTGGTAGAGGTTAACACAGTAAAGGAGTTTAAGCATGCGTGGGATAGGCATAAGGCTATCCTAACAATAAGATAAGGCCAGGGACTAATGAAAGTATTCAGAAAATTGGGCAGACTAGATGGGCCGAATGGTTCTTATCTGCCGTCACATTCTATGTTTCTATGTTTCTATGTTTCTACATCAGCCCCAATACATGAGCTGCTTCCAATCGATACTGCACAATTGAACATGTCTGTTAAGTAAGAGGCCAGGACAGATTTAAATTTGGTATAGCAAATATTAGTAAAGCTGTACGGCCTAGGTGTCTTTCTTTTTGTGTTAATGCAGGCAAGTACTTCCTTCTCTGGTATTGTTTTGGAGAGTTTTGCCATGTGTGAGCTATTTCATGTGGGGATTGGTATTCTGTATAAGTATCGGTTGACTGTTTCTAGGGAAGGCTGGGGTACGTCAGGGTTGCCTTTGAGTTTATAAAGTGAGCTACAGTACTTTGCAAATACATTACACATCTTTGGGCAACATGACTTTATGTCTGGAGTTTGTTGTCACATATTATTATTTTATCATTTATTTAGCGCCAGCAGATTCCAGAGCGCTGTACATATTGAATTCTTGTGTGTGCCTTGAAAGGGTTGATGCTGTAATGGACTCAACTCCCCTCGGTTCTCGATCCCTCAGTCACCAAAATCAACGTTGATGGAGAATCATTGTCAGCATTAAAGACACGGACAACAGGATGCTTTGACAAGATTTCTCGAATGAGTATATTTCAGAGCTGACTTTTATACAGTTTCTTACATAAGCCGTGGGATTTGTTGTACAAACAGTAAGATTTATCGTTTCCTTGTAAATAATAGAACATACTAGTCTGACAATAGAAAGATAAGCATTTGAATGAAGTCTGGGGAAGAATATCCTGAGATTGGACTGGGCAAGAACATCCTGAGATTGAGCAATGTCGCACATCCTCTAGAAGGAAGAATGTTATTGTTTAAGTCTTGCCACAGTTAGCATAATTATGTTGTACATTATTTTAAAGCATACAAAGCAAAAAGAGTTTAACTGTTTCATATCCTTTCAGTCAGCAATAATGATTATAAACCTTATCTAAGCATAAAATACATATGAACAAGAAAAGTTAACTATTTCATATTCCTACATGCGTACCTCTCTCTAAGCCTCAAAGCTAACAATTTACTTGCCTTGTTACCCTGTGCATACAAGGTGGCTCTGAGTTTTGATAAGTTATGGCCTGCTTTTTGAAGGTTAATGCTATTAATTTGTCTCTGCAAATTTACAATCTAGGAGGATATTGCTGGCGATAGGGACTTTTGGTTTGCCTTGTGATATATGCCATTGAAGTAAATTAATTTGTGTTTTTAAAAAGCATGCTCTATGCCAGGCATAGGCAACCTGCGGCACTCCAGATGTTTTGGACTACACCTTCCATGATGCTTTGCCAGCATTATGGGGGATGTAGTCCACAACATCTGGAGTGCCGAAGGTTGCCTACCCCTGCTCTAGGCATTAGTACTCCACTGATCACCAATAGCATGCTATTTGTATAAAAACATTGTACTAGGTCTGTTTCTAAACATTTTGAAGACATGTGGCATCAGTTAGTAAGCTCTCGTTGGACGTCTCCCCTTGAAGTCATAGCTGTCGTGTAATGAGAGCAGCGCTGGGTTCTGATCTGACCGAGCTGCTTATCCTATTTCAAGAATTTCCTTGCAAGATGCGTACTGTGCATCAGAAACTCATCAATCCTGGAGCAAGAGTTAGAGACCACTGAGTGATTTGTATATTCCTTGTCCACAGAGTGCAACGTGCACCACACGTCGTACAGCCTGAAAAATGACAACCCAACAAGGGCCTTCCATTAGGCCTTTCAAGGTAGCAACTCTAGGGGAGTTGAGTGAAACAGATGTAACCATGATTGGATAAAATACATGGTTAAAATCCATGCAGATTATGGTCATGCCCCTTTCGATTTGTTCAAGCTTAGTTAGTAGGCTATGGAATTGACTAAGTATTGACTAGGGTATAGATTGAACTGTTAATGGAACATATTCATATAACGTACCTACCCTGAGGGTCCGTTGTGTGGGATAGGTTGAACTGCTAGATGTCTGTTTATATGGATACCTCTTAGTGTTTTGTAAGTGATGTAGCGTGGAATTGATGCGGGAATAATAAAAGACCTATGGAAGGACGGGCGTCTCTCTTAAAGTGAGTTTCTTGGAGGCAGACCATGTCTGCTTGGGACTTTGTTAAATCCTTTTAAAAAGTTGTATCTTTTAAAAGGGGTATTAAGGCCCCTCACGTTATGCGAGTGTATCTTCACAATGGATTACTGTGTCAATGGGTATGCTTATAACTGTGGACATTCCATTTTGTGGAAGGGTAAAGTGTCATGCCTAGCAGCACAGGGGAAGTGTTTAGCATGGACTCTGCAGGCTATGTGGATTTATAATTGGAGCGTTCATTATGCAGTGATGGTGCATACATGTCAGTTAATGGCTTTGTGCAAATAGAAGTGCGAGTGTTAGAATACAGCCGAAAACCATTTAAGGGTTAGTCTAGTACCCGGGAGGATTAGCTGACCCCCAACGAGAGATTACAAAATTAAAAGAAAAAGATAACTCTTTGACAACATCAGTATGAAAAACATTCTGAGATCAATATGCTTAATTGTGCGCCTCTAACAACACCCTAAGATGGGGGTGAAGAAGTGAGGTTGGGCCCGATGGATGGAGAACCTCATGCTCCAATTGATCACTGTCCTGGCTCTTTACATGCTAGACTCATAGAGATGCATTAATTCATATCATCTTTATTATGAGCTGCTGATTGGCGCAGCTCGGCGTCTTGCCGGCCATTCACAATAGATTCCCAATGCTTGATATCCTATGAGAAAGCATTGGATTGGCTGAGATCATCTAGATTGATGAACTCAGCCATGGAGGCGGAGCCAGGAAGTGTCAGCTGTGGTCAGACCGGTGCAGCATGGAAAAAAGGTGAGTAAAATCCAATTTTCACTGCACAGACAGGGAAGCAGGGACCACTATTCATGACAATAGTGTTCCTTTGATATAAGCACTTCCTTCATGTTACATTCACACCTTTACAGTACTGTTTGTATAATTATTTATTTTGTAATAAATTCCCACTCATGCTTATCTAATCAAACTAGAGAAGGATTCACAGGGAGTAGTCAGGAATGTCAGACCCAACAATTTTTTCTGGACTTACCGAATATATCTGCCTGCCATAAGCAGTGGCGTCTCTAGGATTCATTTTTAGGGGGGGCACATGGTGGGCCAGGGACAAAAGTAGGGGGGCACATTTAACCCTGCCCTCGCCGCAGTTTGACCCCGCCCCTGCCGCATGTTAAGCCCCGCCCCCGACACAATGTGGTTTTTTTTTTTCTAATCCCTGGTGGAGGATTATTTTCCACCAGAGATTATTAAAAAAACAAACATTTCCCTTGATATAGTGCCATAGTTGCCAACATTTGAGAAATTGGGACATTCAGCGCTCCCTGTACAGTGCTGCTCTCTGTATAATACATGGCTGTGTGTATAATATCCTGGGACAGTCAGTGCTCCCTGTATAGTGTTGCTCTCTGTATAATACATGGCTGTGTGTATAATATCCTGGGACAGTCAGTGCTCCCTGTATAGTGCTGCTCTCTGTAAATACAGATCTGTTTGTGTATAATATCCCAAGACAGAGAGCAGCACTATACAGGGAACAATGATTGTCCCAGGATATTATACAGACACAGACCTGTATTATACAGAGAACAGCACTATAGAATTATACAGATAGCTGAGCATATACCCCATGTCACAATCTCTAGACTACAAGTACCTGTCAACAGCAGCTCCCAGATGCGTGTAACAGGGCTAAAGTGTGCGGCAGCTCACACAGATGATTCAGCGGTAAAGCGCACTCGCTGGCAGAGCCAAACTGGAAAGCAGCCCTGGAAAAGAAATGTATGCCATTCCTACAGGTCAATATATATATATATATATATATATATATATATTACAGTGAGCACACAAGCTCACTGACATGCGCAAATAGGCTCACTGACAGACAAAAAACTCTGACTCGCACACAGGCTTACTACAGACAAACTCACTTGTATAAACACAAGGCTCACTGCAAAGAAGTTCAGGGACACACACATGCTCAATAAATAGAAGCTCACTGACACACACAAGCAGTACCATCTTAACAGTGTTAAGGGCCCCCGGGCAAAGCAGTGCACTGGGGCCCTTCCTACACAACAACTCACAGGAATAAAAATTGTAATTATTGATAGACTGCTAAATACACACACACAGATGTTGCTGAATGCACACAGATGTTGCTGAATGCACACAGACGTTGCTGAATGCACACAGGCTGATTTTTACACTTACACACAGACTGCTGAATCCAACACACACACACACACACGCAGACATACAGACTGCTGAGTCCATACACACACAGACGGCTGAGTCCATATACACATAGACAGACACACAGACTGCTGAGTCCATATACACACAGACAGACACACAGACTGCTGAGTCCACACACACACAGAGTGCTGAGTCCATACACACATACAGATTGCTGAGTCCATACACACACACATACAGACTGCTGAGTCCATACACACATACAGACTGCTGAGTCCATACACACATACAGACTGCTGAGTCCATACACACATACAGACTGCTGAGTCCATACACACATACAGACTGCTGAGTCCATACACACATACAGACTGCTGAGTCCATACACACACAGACTGATGAGTCCATACACACACACACATTGCTGAGTCTATACACACACAGATACACAGACTGCTACGTCCATACACACACACAGATACACAGACTGCTGAGTCCATACACACACACAGACTGCTGAGTCCATACACACACACAGACTGCTGAGTCCATACACACACACAGACTGCTGAGTCCATACACACACACAGACTGCTGAGTCCACACACACACACAGACTGCTGAGCCCATACACACACACACAGAGACTGCTGAGTCCATATATATACACACACACACACACAAACACACAGACTGCTGAGTCCATACACACACACACACAAACACACAGACTGCTGAGTCCATACACACACACACACAGACTGCCGAGTCCATACACACACACATACACACAGACTGCCGAGTCCATACACACACACATACACACAGACTGCCGAGTCCATACACACACACATACACACAGACTGCCGAGTCCATACACACACACATACACACAGACTGCCGAGTCCATACACACACACATACACACAGACTGCCGAGTCCATACACACACACATACACACAGACTGCCGAGTCCATACACACACACATACACACAGACTGCCGAGTCCATACACACACACATACACACAGACTGCCGAGTCCACACACACACACACACACACACACACACAGTGGACTGAGTCCATACACACACACACACAGTGGGCTGAGTCCATACACACACACACAGTGGGCTGAGTCCATACACACACACACAGTGGGCTGAGTCCATACACACAGACTGCTGAGTCCATATATACACACACACACACACACACACACACAAACACACACACAGGGAGTGCTGAGTCCATACACACACACACACACACACAAACACAGACTGCTGAATCCATACACACAGACTGCTGAGTCCATACACACATACACACACACAGACTGCTGAGTCCATACACACACACACATACTGCTGAGTCCATACACACAGACACAAAGACACACACACAAACACAGACTGCTGAATCCATACACACACACAGAGACTGCTGAGTCCATACACACACACACAGACTGCTGAGTCCATACACACATACAGACTGCTGAGTCCATACACACACACAGACTGCTGAGTCCATACACACACACAGACTGCTGAGTCCATACACACACACAGACTGCTGAGTCCATACACACACACAGACTGCTGAGCAGGGCTGCCATCAGAAATTTTAGGGCCCCTGACACAGCTCAAGATCTGGGCCTCCAGGGCCAGTCCCGAGCTGCCCACAAGGATGAAGGGTGTGTGTGTGTTTAGTGGATGTAGAATGTGTGTCATGGATGCAGTGTGTATAGTGGATGTAGAATGTGTGTAGTGGATACGGTATGTGTGTCATGGATGCAGTGTGTATAGTGGATGCAGATTGTACGTTTTGTGTAATGTATGTAATGTTTGTATGCATGCATTAGATGCAGAGTGTGTGTAGTGAATGTAGGTGTGTATAGTGAATGCAGAGTGTGTGTTTTTGTAGTGGATGTAGTGTGCATAGAGCATGTAGTGTGTTTGTAGTCAATGTAGTGTGTTTGTAGTGAGTGCAACGTGTGTAAAGTGAATGCAGTGTGTGTGTGTTGCAAAGTGTGTTTAGTGAATGTAGTGTGTGTGAGTGTGTGTGTGTGGTGCAGAGTGTGTTTAGTAAATGTAGTGTGTAGTGAGTGCAACGTGTGTATAGTGAATGTAGTGTGTGTGTGTGTGTAGTGCAAAGTGAATGTAGTCTGTGTAGTGCAGAGTGTGTTTAGTGAATGTAGTGTTTGTAGTGAGTGTAGAGAGTGTATAGTGAATGTAGTGTGAGTATGTGTAGTGCAGAGTGTGTTTAGTGAATGTAGTGTGTGTGTAGTGCAGAGTGTTTAGTGAATGTAGTGCAGAGTGTGTTTAGTGAATGTAGTGTGTGTGTAGTGCAGAGTGTGTTTAGTGAATGTAGTGTGTGTGTAGTGCAGAGTGTGTTTAGTGAATGTAGTGTGTGTGTGTGTAGTGCAGAGTGTGTTTAGTGAATGTAGTGTGTGTGTGTGTGTAGTGCAGAGTGTGTTTAGTGAATGTAGTGTGTGTGTGTGTGTAGTGCAGAGTGTGTTTAGTGAATGTAGTGCAGAGTGTGTACTTGTAAGGATGCAGTGTATGTGTAAAATAGGGGGGAGGGGAGTATTTTTTTTTATTTATTTGTGTATATTTCAATTCCTTTCTGTGCCAGGGAGGGGGGAGATCGCATTCCCTGGTGGTCCAGTGGCATGGTGGAGCGAGCTAGCCGCGTTACATTGAAGAAGGGGCCCAGCAGCACACACTGTCTTCCTTTCCAGCTCCTCTCTGACTAACTCTCGCGAGACAGGCCTGCGTGCTGTGCGAAGCGTTGCCATGGTAACCCATGGCAACGCGCTGGCGGCTGCAGGGCGTAGGGAAGTTAGACAGAGAGCAGCTGGAAAGGAGGATAGAGTGTACTGCTGGGCCCCCTCTTCAATGTACAGGTAGCAGGGGGCCCTCTGTGCACATATATATAGCAAAAATTATATATAAGTGCACATAAGGAATGTGGGGCTCGGACTGCCAGAGTAGTTCGGGCCCCCCAGGACCGCCGGGCCCATGACAACCGTTATGGTTGTTATGCCCTAATGGCGGGCCTGCTGCTGAGTCCATACACACACACATAGACTGCTGAGTCCATACACACACACATAGACTGCTGAGTCCATACACCCACAGAGCTCTGAGGGGGGTGAGGGGGTGAGGGATGAGGGGGGAGAGGGATGAGGGGGGTGAGGGATGAGAGGGGTGAGGGATGAGAGGGGTGAGGGATGAGAGGGGTGAGGGATGAGAGGGGTGAGGGATGAAAGGGGTGAGGGATGAGAGGGGTGAGGGATGAGGGGGTGAGGGATGAGGGGGGTGAGGGATGAGGGGGGTGAGGGATGAGGCTGAGGGGGGTGAGGGATGAGGCTGAGGGGGGTGAGGGATGAGGCTGAGGGGGGTGAGGGATGAGGCTGAGGGGGGTGAGGGATGAGGCTGAGGGGGGTGAGGGATGAGGCTGAGGGGGGTGAGGGATGAGGCTGAGGGGGGGAGGGATGAGGCTGAGGGGGGGGAGGGATGAGGCTGAGGGGGGGGAGGGATGAGGCTGAGGGGGGTGAGGGATGAGGCTGAGGGGGGTGAGGGATGAGGCTGAGGGGGGTGAGGGATGAGGCTGAGGGGGGTGGGGGGTGAGGCTGAGGGTGGTGAGGAGTGATGCTGAGGATGGTGAGGGGGTGATGCTGCGGTGGTTGGGGTGGGGGGTGATGCTGAGGATGGTGAGGGGGGTGATGCTGAGGATGGTGAGGTGGTGATGCTGAGGGTGGTGAGGGAGGGTGATGCTGAGGGTGGTGAGGGAGGGTGATGCTGAGGGTGGTGAGGGAGGGTGATGCTGAGGGTGGTGAGGGAGGGTGATGCTGAGGGTGGTGAGGGAGGGTGATGCTGAGGGTGGTGAAAGAGGGTGATGCTGAGGGTGTGAGGGAGGGTGATGCGGAGGGTGGTGAGGGAGGGTGATGCTGAGGGTGGTGAGGGAGGGTGATGCTGAGGGTGGTGAGGGAGGGTGGTGCTGAGGGTGGTGAGGGAGGGTGAGTGATGCTGAGGGTGAGTGATGCTGAGGGTGGTGAGGGAGGGTGAGTGATGCTGAGGGTGGTGAGGGAGGGTGAGTGATGCTGAGGGTGGTGATGGAGGGTGAGTGATGCTGAGGGTGGTGAGGGAGGGAGGGTGATGCTGAGGGTGGTGAGGGAGGGTGATGCTGAGGGTGGTGAGGGAGGGTGATGCTGAGGGTGGTGGGGTGGTGAGGCTGAGGGTGCTGAGGCTGAGGGTGGTGGGGGTGCTGAGGCTGAGGGTGGTGGGGGGTGCTGAGGCTGAGGGTGGTGGGGGTGCTGAGGGGGGTGGGGGGTGAGGCTGAGGGTGGTGAGGAGTGAGGCTGAGGGTGGTGAGGAGTGAGGCTGAGGGGGGTGGGGGGTGATGCTGAGGATGGTGAGGGGGTGATGCTGCGGGTGGTTGGGGTGGGGGGGGGTTATGCTGAGGATGGTGAGGGGGGGTTATGCTGAGGATGGTGAGGTGGTGATGCTGAGGGTGGTGAGGGAGGGTGATGCTGAGGGTGGTGAGGGAGGGTGATGCTGAGGGTGGTGGGGTGGTGAGGCTGAGGGTGATGAGGGTGGTGGGGGGTGCTGAGGCTGAGGGTGGTGGGGGTGCTGAGGCTGAGGGTGGTGGGGGGTGCTGAGGGTGGTGGGGGGTGAGGCTGAGGGTAGTGGGGAGGCTGAAGATATTGGGGAGGCTGAGGTTATTTGGGAGGGTGGGGAGGCTGAGGGTGGTGTGGGGTGCTGAGGCTAAGGGTTGTGGGGTGCTGAGGGTGGTGGGGAGGGTGGGGAGGCTGAAGGTGGTGGGGAGGGTGGTGAGGCTGAAGGTGGTGGGGAGGGTGGTGAGGCTGAAGTTGGTAGGGAGGCTGAGGGTGGTAGGGAGAGTGGTACATACAGACACACAAACTTCTTCCTCACTAGCAGACACACAACACACACACCTACCTGTCACTGGAGCCTGTTGCTGGGGGTCAGCCATCTTTCATCCTTTCCAGCAGCAGACATACGGCGGGGGCGGGGCTTGTGTGCGGGAGGCGGGGCTTCGTTTGGGGGCGGGGCCTGTGCCTGGGAGCCTGTCAGTGCTCTCTCCAGCCCCAGACAGCCCCCAGCACCGCTCCAGCTGCTCTGCCCTGCATTCCCTCGGCTGTAACAGGCTGTTACAGCCCGAGGGAATAGAATTTAAATACATAGCCAGTAGGTTGCTGGCATTTGGGGGGGCACAGCATGATGTAGGGGGGGCCATGGCCACTGGCCGTAAGGCCATATTATAAGAAAGGTTTCGCCCTGTATCTCTACATGTGAAACTGATGTCCAGAAAAAAATATGGTGAATCTGGGCACTAAGTAAATTTATTCTCTAAATTATGAATTTAAATCTGCAAAATTGAGACTAACGTAGCCAAACAGTGACTATATCCGAGAAGGATAAATTTCCCCAAAATAATATATATATTTTTTTTGCATAAACTTTGCCATTAGGATTTCAAATAGATATAATTGGACGTTTTGGGAATAACCCCATAGATGTAAGGGTCCACCTCATATAAAACTTGGCTTCTTTTTTTTCCTTTCTATTTTTATAGTAAGTTTCCAGCTGACTTTCAGACTTTCTGATCATCAAATCTCATTATTTTAAATAATCCTCTAAAAAGCATATTAAAAAAAAAAAAAATTATATAAAAATATGTTTAAAAAATAAATAAAAAAAATCTGTTACTGGGCAGGTGACAAAGATTATGTGTCTCTGTTAATTACACCATTTCAGAAATACGTGTGTGCCAGTTTCACGCTATCTGTATCACTTTGCTTTAGGGGGTTCAAAGGAATCAGAATATATTTTACATTAATGCGCGGAGTACCTAGCTCAATGTATTCACTCACAGCGGGAAACCTGAGGATCAAACAGACTGACTGCTCGCTTCCTCTCTCATTCTCTCGCTCCCAGCTGGTGGTAGAGAATAGCTTTGCATTGAAGCCTCCCTGTCACAGCTTTTGCAGATACATCCCAGAAATATGTCTCAGCCTTACATTGTGTCACCAACCACAATCACAATGTGTCTCATCTCGATAAGGGTCGCGAGTGATGTCTTACATTTCACTATTCCTACACATTCACAGGTTTTACCTTTTTAGAAGCGCAGGCTGTATTTTAGGCCCAAATCATTCTATACTTTTTTTCAATCCTAATTTTTATTTTTTTCCTCCGAATAATTAATTCTATTTAGTGTTGATAGCAATAAAACCAGAATAACAATCATCAACCACAATAAATTTATTCAGAAATGAGTGTATGCAATTGAGAGACTTTAAAGGAACACTATAGTCACCTAACTTAGTTTAGCTAAATAAAGCAGTTTTAGTGTATATATCATTCCCCTGCAATTTCACTGCTCAATTCACTGCCATTTAGGAGTTAAATCACTTTGTTTCTGTTTATGCAGCCCTAGCCACATCTCCCCTGGCTATGATTGACAGAGCCTGCATGAAAAAAAAAAACTGGTTTCACTTTCAAACAGATGTAATTTACCTTAAATAATTGTATCTCAATCTCTAAATTGAACTTTAATCACATACAGGAGGCTCTTGCAGGGTCTAGCAAGCTATTAACATAGCAGGGGATAAGATAATCTTAATTAAACAGAACTTGCAGGGGGCGGGGCCGGGCCGCCGAGCTAGATGGTCACAAGCAGCAGGAGCTCCTGCGATATACCACCAAACCTGGGGGAAAAAAAACAGTCTTTCGTTAAAAAGCTGACCGTCAGCAATAGTGCCCACAGCAGAAGGCTTACTGGGGCCAGGGAGAGGCTGGCTTACCTCGCTGCAGTCCCCTGGCGGAGAGGACCTTGATGTTTCAACCGGGGCCTTCTCCGGCGGTGAGTGGGGCGGACGGCCGCCGCACCACTATCCTGCCACACAGCGCCCAGCCTGGAGCTTGAACCTGTGCGGACCCGGCCCTGTCCCCCCCCCCCATGGACCGGGGGGGGGGGGGGGGTGATCCCGGTCCTCACCCGGAGGCATGGCAGCCGGAACGCAGGGGCACCACCGCCATACCCGAGGGCCCGACCGCATGTTCCAGCACCTAAGATGGTGGCTGCCACGAGCGCTGGAGTCAGCAGAGGGAGGCACATAATGGCAGAGCTCGGAACACCCAGCAAAGCTAGTAGATAAGGGCCCACAGGGTCAAAGAAGCTGGATACTCAACTTCATCACAGCTCACCAAGCAATTTCCTACCTGTGTAGGCAGCTGGCCACGAGGCTGGCAAGCAGCAGAGGAGGCCCGCTGGTGCCAAGGCGTCGGATGCACCAGCTTCACACTCACAAACCGGTTGCCGAGCGAGGAGAGCCACACAGTGACACCCAGCAGCACGCCAGCATGAGCAACACTCAGCGTTAACCGATGCCCAACAGAGTCACGCTCCTGAGATGCACCTGGAGAGACATTGCTAGAGCCGACCTGATGCTAATGCCAGGTCACGCCGACTTGCTGGAGCAGGCAATGGCTGACCATGTGTACACTACCACACACGCAGCAGCGGACCCACCATGCCGACAGATCCTGGAGTGTGAGCAGACCTACGAACTTTGAACAGCCAGGGTGCTGTTATGCTTGCAGATTGCTGTCTGACTTTGGCATGCTTAAGTTTAGACACTGAGCCGTACCACCTTAAACCCTTTTTTGCTATACCACACAAGATTGATAGCATTGCTAGCACCCTAACACAGCAGAGATAGTTAACCTACCATCACTCATGCATAACCTGCAACTGAAATGTTTTTGATCTTTAATGTTACTTGTGTGTTCTCCCACTGTGCCAGTACCTGTGACATGTAGCCTGCCTTTTCAGGTGAGCAACCTTAGAATACTCCTGGATAAGCAACTACATCGCACATAATATAGTGTATGACTTAACTGCTTTCACTTTGTTCTCTAGTGCTTAATCAATAACTCACAGTATTTGGCTGCATACTCGTTCCCTCCTTAAGCATGGAACACGACTATGTCATTGCTATGTCTTGTCTAACCTGTTATTATACTATAATTACTCGCACCCCTGACCTAGCATGTTGAGCCATAAAGCGACATCTATACATCTTGATATCTATACGTGATATGTAAAAAAAAAAAAAGTGTACTGTCTGTCTAAACCCCACTGTAACTAATGTCTTGAAACCTGCATATGGAATGCCGTTGGGGTACCATATGTATGCCTGTGACCAATATACGCACTGCAAAAATAAAGAATTAAATAAACAGAACCTGCAATAAAGAAAGCCTAAATAGGGCTCTCTTTACAGGAAGTGTTTATGGAAGGCTGTGCAAGTCACATGCAGGGAGGTGTGACTAGGGTTCATAAACAAAGGGATTTAACTCCTAAATAGCAGAGGATTGAGCAGTGAGGCTGCAGGGGCATGTTCTATACACCAAAACTGCTTCATTAAGCTAAAGTTGTTCAGGTGACTATAGTGTCCCTTTAATGTTTATCTAAAATACTTTTTGAGTTACATAAGTGGCTATCGCTGGCTAATAAAGTGGGGACGTAAGGCAAAAGCGCCCCTTTTTGTCATTGAAAAAGCTGGAAACTATAAGGATCTCAGATCCCATCTATGTGGTGGTTTGTTTACTTAACAGTGAATTGTCAGAAACTGAATACAAAAATATGAAAGGCTGAGAATATAAATAGCCATCTTGGCACTATAACGCAGTTTAGAACATCTATATATGTTTATATCATCAATGTGTCTGAGGTCAAACACCAGGGGAGGTCCATTATTTAATAGTTAACTATGCTCAACAGGGGTATCAATGAGTTACCTCTCCTATTATCCACAGCCAAACTGTGTTCATGGCAATTGTTGTCTGGGGCTTGCGGGAGTTACAGTTTAATATTATCTGTAGTCTGGTGACATAGGCAGGGCGATAGCAGCGTTTGCCCTGGGTGCAAGATTCTTAGTGGTGCGAAATTAAAAAAAGTAGTAATAATAAATAAAAATCACTGATAATTGCGTTGCATCATTTTTAAAATCCACCTCACACCTAAAGTAATGTGTACAGAACATTTTCAACTCAGAATGACATGTTTTTTCACCTCTACAAATATTTGCAGAAACCCATGTTATGAAACATGCTGTGGCCCCGGGTTAATTGTGCATGTGTAGACAATCCGATCGCCAAATTAAAAACTGTTGAAATCTCGAAATATCGTCTCCAAGTAATGTTGTTGCCAGTGTGTGCGTGTGCTGGCAGGAGTTCGATCGTTTCTTGAAGTTTGTTGTTCTGGCGTGTCAACAGGTTCGTTTTTATTTTTTGCTGTGATTATTGTTTTGCTGATGCAAAACCAAAAAATAAAAAAATTAAAGAATTAGGTGCACAAGACAGGAAGACGAGAAAGATAGAACAGGGGCTTTGGGGTAAGGGGTTTAGTACTGGACTGGTGGAAGGGTCTTGGAGCGGTGCTAACAGTACATGGGTTAGTGGTAGGGATAGACCGATAATCGGTTTGGCCAATATTATCGACCGATATTCCAGAATTAGGCAAATATCGGTATCGGCCACTATTGATACTGATATTGCCGATAATGTGAGATGCGGCGGAGAGCCGGAGACCCATCGCACGCAGGGCCGGCGTGTCCATAAGGCAACACAGGCTGCGGTCTTAGGGCGCACTGGCTCTAGGGGCGCAAGAATAGAGTACTGCGCTCCCGCCCACCAGTCACTTAGTGTAGCATGGTTAAGTGGAGCAGAGTGGACCACAGTACAGGAGCTTCAGTTTCCTGTACTAGGCCGGACTGCACTTCCAGTTAGTCCAGCCAGGTACAGGAAACTGAAGCTCCTGTAGCATGGCAGAGTGCAGAGGACCATGGTACAAGAGAGATAATGAGGCACACCAGGGAGGGGAGAGGACCACTAAGGATGGACATACACATTAAAGGACAGGGAGGGAGAGAGGGGAGAGGACCACTAAAGGATAGGGAAGGGAGGGGAGAGGTACACTAAGGGACAGTGAGGAGAGGGGAAGGGAGAGGAACACAAAATATTCATGAAAACTAAATAATCTGACTGGCATGTATATTTTGTGCATTTAACACTTAATAAAAAAAAATAAAAAAAAGATTTGCTAAAAAATATATATTAAATAAACATGTTCAGTAAACAGATTTGGGTAGAAATAGTTTATTTTTCAAAACGGTAAATGTACAGAATATCGGTAAACTATTGGCCTAAAAATTCACAGATTATCGGTATCGGCTCTAAAAAAATCAATATCGGTCGATCGCTAGTCACTTGCCTTGCCAATGCTGCAGTCATACACATAGAGAACGTCTGCCTTGATTATTCTAGGACCCATTAGCAATGTTCTACAGGCACACGCTTCCAGTATGTCAATAACCTTTCTCTATTTAGAGGAATAGCATAAATCCACATAAATTAGCATGCCAAGTGGCCAAAATATCAAATGGGGATTCTGCGGCATTCCTTTATCAAGAATATTATAAATTTTTAATGAAGCACTTTGCTATCTGATTTCAAGAATTATCATATGGTTCACAGCCAACTTCTTTTGATGTTATGTATGGGTTTATTATAGTCTTTTGAGGGAAATTGGTTTCTAAAAACAAACAATAAATGTTATAAGAAAATTACCATTAAGTGGTTATTTAATAAATGCACACATATCATGAAAAATGTACATCGTGCCATTTTATACAAAACAAGAAAACAACTGTGACGTATGTGAGCCAACTTACTAACAAACCTGTAGAAATTGTATCTGTAATTTGAGTTTGCTTCTTATATTCGTTACGGTCATCTTCCGAAATGTGCATTTGGCTTTTAAAAATAAATAAATTAATCAATAAATAAATAATGTGCATGATGTACGGCATGATTCGCTTTCATTTGTATATTTGAACTTCATAGGACAAAAGTGCCCTTTTAGCAATTTGCTACAATAATGAAATAAAAGTAAAAAACATATCAGCCAATATATATCCAATTTAAAGAGATAAAATGGTTACAAGGACTACAGTGTTCTTTTAAAGAAACACTATAGGGTCAGTAATACAAACATGTATTCCTGACCTTATAGTGTTAAAAATAAAGTTCAGCCCTCTGACCCCCTTGCCATCTTTAAAAATCGTTAAAAATCACATTTATTCCAGCGCCGCCTGGGTCCGTCATCTCTAGCCCCACCCCCGATCTCACTCTTTGGCTGAAATCATCAGGACGGATGATCTCAGCCAATTCAATGCTTTTACATAGAATGTTAGCCAAGGAGGCGGGACGGAGGCTGAGCCAAACGCCACCCTGGCCAATCAGCATCTCCTCGTAGAGTTGCATTGAATCAACGCATCTATATGGGAAAAGTTTTGCTCCTCAATGCAGAGTGCTGAACGTCAGTGCTGCTCAGACCCAGGAAGCACCTCTAGTGGCCATCTAAGTGATTGCCACTGCAGGTGTAACTAGGCAATAATGTAAACACTGTGTTTACAGCAAAAAGCCTACAAGCACTGTCTATAGTCACCATAACAACTTAATTAAGCTGTAGTTGTCCCTTTAAATATACGTGTCTACACGTTTCATTTGGAATTTAAATCAATAGAAATTACTTTCTCTAGGCGGGGGTACATCTTCGTAAAAGGTTGAGAATCACTGCTGTATACAATCCAAAAACAACATATTATATTTCCTAGTACATTACACTAAGGGGTTAAAACTGCTGTTCGTCTTTTAACAAAAGTCTTTTGCGTGATGGTAAATGTTGGCAGGAGCACACACTGTCTCCTTTTCAAGCACTGGATTTAATCCAGCATTGAGGAATTCTCTCATCTTTGGTAAAGTCATGGCAGGAATGCCAAATCAGACTGTCAGGGCTCCGTGGGGGGCTGTGAGGGGAGGCTGCAATCCTCTCGCAGCACTCACCCTCGGTCCGTCTCCGCCCGCGGTCCCCTCTCCCCTTACCTGTCAGCGAGCGGCGTCCTCTCTTCTTGACACGCCGCTCGCGTCCTCCTCCCCTCTTCACAGCGGCAGCATGTATAACGCTGCACGCTGGGAGCCGGCACAAATATCTGAAGGCCGGGGTCACGCACAAATATCGGGGTCACGCACAAATATCTGAACGCCGGGGTCACGCACAATAATCACAGTGGTATAGATATCCCCCACGTGTGATTGTTAATTCTGATTGGAAGTTATCCAATCAGAATTAAGCACAGGATTTAAATAATTACCTTTCCTGTCTCTCAGTGCCCTGTTGTGGTCTTTGATACCTGTATTGCAATTTGCTAGTGTTTCTCTCTGGTTACCGTATATTTGGCTTGTTATTCCGATTCTCCTGTATTCTCCATTCCTTTGACCTCGGCTTGTTTCTCGTTCTCCTGTTTTCTGGCTCCCTTTACTTGGCTTGTCTCCTGACTATTCTTAGTGTGCTTAACCCGGCCATTCTAAGGACCCTTTACTATCTGTGACCTGTTAGCGTGTTAGGTTCCCGAATCGTGACACAGACATTATTAAGCTTCTTCGTTAATACGAGCAGGTCAGTTAACCATTCTCCAACTTCGCCTCCAAAAAAGCTCAAAGTCATTAAAAACCAAATGTTTTAATATGAAGAATGTCTAGAGACTGTAGAAGGAAATTTCCCCAAGATCAGCATTTAAATATATAGACAAATATCTAGCACATGAAAACATGAATGTTGTGAATACGTGCCTGTGCACATTCATTTTAAATACATGATATGATTTTATAATCAGTGGTCATTTAAAGGAACACTATAGTCACCTAAATTACTTTAGCTAAATAAAGGCGTTTTAGTGTATAGATCATTCCCCTGCAATTTCACTGCTCAATTCACTGTCATTTAGGAGTTAAATCACTTTGTTGCTGTTTATGCAGCCCTAGCCACACCTCCCCTGGCTATGATTGACAGAGCTTGCATGAAAAAAAACCTTGTTTCACTTTCAAACAGATGTAATTTACCTTAAAAAATTGTATCTCAATCTCTAAATTGAACTTTAATCACATACATGAGGCTCTTGCAGGGTCTAGCAACCTATTAACATGGCAGGGGATAACAAAATCTTAATTAAACAGAACTTGCAATAAAGAAAGCCTAAATAGGGCTCTCTTTACAGGAAGTGTTTATGGAAGGCTATGCAAGTCACATGCAGGGAGGTGTGACTAGGGTTCATAAACAAAGGAATTTAACTCCTAAATGGCAGAGGATTGAGCAGTGAGGCTGCAGGGGCATGTTCTATACACCAAAACTGCTTCATTAAGCTAAAGTTGTTCAGGTGTCTATAGTGTCCCTTTAAAAGTCAGCTGCCATTTCATAAGCATTAGCCATTTTAAATCTGATTCTATTTTTCTAGTGTATTGCTAAAAAGCTGTTATATTCTTTTATAAAGACAGAATCAAATATTTAGTATGATTTATTTGTTAATTAAAGTGTTCTGTTGAATCAGCATGTTTTCTAAAAGGGGGAAGTATATGTCCAGCAAGATACTTTGAGGAAGTAACAGACATACATTTGGCAATCTAATCAAATATGTTATGAAACAATGTCTACAATTAAATAAAAGATGCACAATTATATTTTTAGAAAGTAGTTATTTGTTAAATTATCAAGTGATGTCTACCTTTGGCCGTGACCTGTCTACCTTGTCACCATGAACTAATTTTTCTGTCAATGATCCGAAATATTTGCTGACTCTGTGTAATATGACGTAGTGCTAAGTAATCATCTCCTGTTTTTTATATCAACCGTGATTGAAGCCAATAAATTTTGAGACATGATTTGAGACCATGTGTCGTGTAGCGGTCATTTCTCCCGAGCTGCTCGTAGGTGTGTTTGTGCTGGTTGGAGTTCCAAGGGTGGTCTGCAGCCGTAAATAATCCCTGGGGAAGAATTTCTGCCCTAACAATATGTAGCTAGCAAATACGAATTAAAACAACAAAACATATTTTTCTCAACATGATTATAAAATCACTTCAGCGCTATCAAATCTGATGGCGCTATATTGCTATATAAATAATAATAATAATAAAATAATAATAGTGCTAAGAAAACAAGGTTGTTTTTGCCAAGCTCTGGGCTGGGTGATTTCAAATGTCTCCAGGGTTACAATGTCAAATCAGTTTGTTAGAATGTAAACAATCTTCATTCTATAAGGTGTGTAGTGATGTTGGATGTAGGATTGTCATTCTGTGACTGCAATCACACACCAACAAGGTGACCCACACCTGTATTTTTAACTCAAGTGGAAATTTGCGTGGAGGCCTGTGATGTGTTGAAAGGGCTAATTCAGGAATTGTAGCCAAAATAATGTTCAGAGTTGGGGAAGATCGGTGAGGGTCATAATGTAATAACCAGCCCAGAGGTCAAGGTAGCAGCAATAAAGAAAGCCCTGGGGTTAAGGCAAAAGGTCAGAATGGAAACAGGGGAGACAACAGTAGGGGGCTGGAGCCAAGAAAGATTCTTAGAAATGAGTGCAAGAAAGTCAGTTACAGGTACTTAAAGGTTCTCGGAATGACCATTTCTGAAGTTATAGGAGACATGATGCGTGGATCGCGATAGCTCACAGGTCCATCGTAAGGAATTGAATCATTATCAATTCATTATTACAGGATCGCTCCGCGGTAAGTATAATAGCTGTGGGCTCAGGTGGCCTTGGCAGAAAGATATAGTAAAGTGAAAAGGCACCCCAGATCACTAACGCAGTACTTTAAGGCAATATAAGACTCCTGTAGGCAACTGAATGTGTAACAGTCAATGAATCGCTAATGCCGCTGATGTAGCTCTGGAAATGTGGCAAAGTCAAATGTGGAGAAGGTCAACATTTTGATGTGTGTGATACAGAAGCAAGAGGAGACATTTCTTAACATGCGATCTCCTGCTTCTTGCGTTTAAGCCTATCTTGTGCAATAACAAGACCGTAGAAGTCTCAAAATAAAGGTCTCGGGGAAGGCATGGAGCCTGCATGTGGGCCACAAAGGGAAAATACCAAACCACAGGTCTGTTTAAGTGTCTCTCCTTGAAGTCCACGCTCAGTAGAAGCTGGTTGTGTTAGAAATGAGGGACAAAATCCTTAATATTAGGGTGCATGACTATATAATAAATTTGAGTGAGACGGGATATCGTAAAATGTGTTTTCACACGCGCTTACCCCCAAATTATTATTTGCATTAACTGACCTGCTAATAATATTGTAAAGGTGATGCCGTTATTTTGGGGGGTTCACTTCCAATTGCTGAGTATTACAGATTGTGTGTCTGCATTCTTTGTAGACACACTTTGGTGACTGCAGTATTTGCGTTATGTAACAATGTCCTATAGGTTTGAGACATGATCTCATTGCAGTATTTCTAATTCTTGAAAAAAAACATTCATCATGTGTGCCCTTTTGTAGCTGGAACCAACCTTGCAACAATAACAAGCATTCACTTAATCTTGAAAGAATGAGGACAGAGACAAAAAGCCCTCTTCAAATTTTCTAAAAACCTGCAGTCTGGTTCCCCCTCTCAACGTGTGAGACCTGAATCTCTGAGATTGAATAGAACAGTGAGGGATGGCAAAAGGTTAGATCCCTATATGTTCACAACTACAACTCCCATGATGCTTCACCATTTTCAAGGCTGGCAAAGTATCATGGGAGTTGTATATCCAATGCCGGCTATCTATCTGAAATAGAGTTTAGTAGCATTACGAGATGGTACAGTTTTGGAATGTTGAGTTATACCAGGACATTCTGACAGAGTAGTCTATGGACTCTGGAACTCAGCAGATAATTCTGAAGAAGAATTGAAGACTGACCTCTTGAATGACTTATTAGAGTGAACTGCTCAATCATTGAGAACCTGTCAGAACCCCCTGGACCATCTGGTTTTGATATCTGGGGATGGGCTATAGGTATAGGACAGAGTAGTGAGTTCTTCTACAGAGAATAACACTGGACAGGACATGACAAGTGTTGGGAACATGAAGGTAAATTGGCAGAACTTCTTGGACAAATTGACTAAGGAATAGAAAGTGACGATAGCAATAGTAACTTTGAAAACAAGTTACTGTAATTTAAATTGCTTGGGTGTAATGTCAGAGCCCCTTTGTGCAGTAGAAGGTCCCTATGGAATTTGTACAGCATATATAGGTGCCTCATTACTATGGTGGTGGGGTAGTCCACGAATGAGAGTGGGACTGCAATGTATGGGACCAAGAGCAAAGAGGGCTGGAGAAAGGGGTCCAAGAAGAAGACAGGTAGACAACCAGTACTTTGTCCTGATGGGGGACACCGTTACCAGTGTCAGTTATACTTGCTGGAAACACCGAAAAGCAGATACAAAAACACTTCACCTACAATACCTAGTACAGCTTATTGCAGTGGAACAAAGCTCTATTGGTTCACTCCTTCCTGCTTTTGTTAAATTGGCACGCTATTATACACCATAATCACTATCATTCCAACGCATTCAAGGTTTAAACATTATTCACGGACTGTCACAGGAGCGGAGGATCCTAAGACGCAAACCGTAAAGTAACAAACAGACAGAAAAATATTAGAGGTCCTTACAATGGCCGTACTTAACAGTGACAATAGTCAGAGAATGTGTCTATACATTTCATTACAAGTTTTTGTTACTTAATATATATCTGCTCTCTGTATTTTGTCATCTCTGGGCACTGGCAGAGCTACCAGGGCCGCAAATGTGATTGGTCCCTGGAGTTCCACCCATCAAATAATTATTATAGTAGAGGGGGTTGAGTAAGACCAAATTTTAAGGTCTGGTACTGGTTGTCACACAGTAATATTTGCAGGTGTACCAACTTGTGGATTCAAACTTTTTTACTCTGTTCCTGGTAATTGAGTCTAATGTGAGAACATATGGATTTCTTCTTTGGAAGAATTTTTTGGTGAATAATTCTTGGGAGGCACAGAAAGGACATTATTATTATTGTTGCCATTTATATATCGTCAACAGATTCCGTAGCGCTTTACAATATTATGAGAGGGGGGATTTAACCATAATGTACAGCGCTATGGAATTTTGCTGGCGATATATAAATAACAAAATAATGATAATAATAATAATAAGACAATTACAAGAAAACTTACAGGAACGATAGGTTGAATAGGACCCTGCTTAAACGAGCTTACAGTCTATAGGAGGTGGGGTATAATACACATTAGGACAGGAAATAGCAGTCGAATAAGGTGGGAGTGAAGCCGAGCTGTAGGAGAGAGTAGAGTGCTGCCCTTTAGGAGAGAGCAAGAGACAGGTATGTGAGGTAGAGGTTATTCTGGGAGGCCATAAGCTTTCCTAAAGAGATGGGTTTTAAGGCACTTCTTAAACGATTGAAGACTACGGGAGAGTCTGATGGCGGCAGACAGGCTATTGCCTATGGGATATATGTATTTTCTTGCTACTCGATACATCATTGTGGTAGGTGTGGTTTCTCAAAATGTGCAAAAATATTGCTATATCTGGAGTCAGAGGGAGTCAGAGGGAGCCTAATTGTGGATTTTTCATTAACATAATTTTCTCACTTCCTTCCAAAAGGTACGAATCACCATGCACAGACAGCATTGTACGTATTTTTATACATAATTGAAGAGTGCATTGATTTTCTCATCGCTGTAAATCACACCTAGAAAAATATTGCTATTTATTCTTGGTAAATATGGGCCGTGAACTCTTAATAAGAATAAATTGTCATGTTATAGCTGTCTTGACACCAATTGCGGCTTGCTTGCTCCGGTCAGCAATAAATTGTGACTTTAAATCGTCATTAATCATAATGAACCAGTCATTCTAAAAGAGAACAGCATTAAATGCATAGAGAGTAGTAACCTAGAACTGACTCACCAAACTAGAAATGGCTAAGCATACAGGCTTTTTATCACCTTGAAACTGATTTGTCATTAACCCGACACTGTCTTTTATTAATCTGACACTTGCCGTATTTATTACCCAAAACATACAATGGTGTTTGGGTATTATTAATATTCCACCAAATCACGCCCTATGTGCGCTGCATTTAATTATTGTGTCCTATACCCCAATCCAAAAAAATCCCAAACCAAAAATTAATCCAAGTGCGCAATTTAGTTACCATCTTAAAAATGATATGATTGGTATGCTACCCCGGTAAAGTTAAGCCGTATGAACCAAACTACTACAGACCTATGCTGGCGGGGGTGCGGGCTCAAGGGCATTTACGTTCACATGTGGTGGGAATGCCTTAATAGCACAAGTCTTTTGGCGGCAGATTGCGCAGTTGCTGCGAGACATATTTGAGAGAGAGGTTAAGCTGGACCCATGGGTGTTCTTGCTAGCTAGACCTATGGAGAACTGGACAAAAGCGGAACAGACCCTGTTGCATAAGGTGAACCTAGCCGCTAGGAGAGCATTGGCGCAGGTGTGGCTACGGAGCGAGGCTCCGGAAATTGCTCTGGTAATTCGTAAGATTAAAGATAATTATCTTATGGATGACCTAACAGCCAGGGTTAGAGGCACGACAAAAAAGTTAGAAAAAGTTTGGGGCCCTTGGGAAGCCAGCGCAGCAAGTGCCTGAGGTACACACAAAATATACTTCCCTGGATGGGATTAGATTAAATGGAAATGGGTTGGCCTGGTTATTCCCTACACCTCCCTCCTACTCCCTTCCCTACTTCTCCCATTTTCTAAATTCCTACTTACCCCTCTTACCTTTCTTTTCCTATCTTCTTTTTTACCGTGAGAACTACTAGCAATTGTTGCATTACAACCACTCAATATGTAACTAACTTACATTTCGAGAGGACATGGACCTGTGCGCACAGGAACAAACGGATAGCAATCTTTAAGAGATTAAGATTCAGATTTTTAAAATTCGCACATGAATGCATGGGAAAGGATGAGACATGTCCTCTCGACCAAAGAAATGTCTGTATGGTAATTTATAGCTTTTTCACATTTTTTCAGATTTCCTTTTATGTTATAAATGTAAAATATACCAGGGAGGATAGTGTGTCCACGTTATACTGTATGTTATTCTCACTCCAAGATACGTTGGTGTAGCAAAAGTATGCAAGGAGTGTCAATCTAATGTTCTTAAAGATGCAATGGGAATATGTCATACAAAATGTTACAACATATTACAATGTTTTGATATATTGTGCTTTCACTGTAATGTTATACTTTGGAATAAATAAAGAATTAAAAAGAAAAATTAAAAAACATGATATGATACCTGCATAATCCTCAGTAGCTTCTTCTCAGGGACAGCATACATGGGAAAAAAGGCAATTATAAAAACGTTAACAAAACAACTGGAAAAATCAAAATTAAATGGTTGTACATGCTATAAACAGTAAAGTGCTTCCAAATGGTATCGCACTCATGTAATCAGGGCAAATTCCCTTTCCTGGTAGCACATGTATAAAGTGGCCCTGTTACTTTTTTCCTTCCCATCTCAGAGCATTTTTTGCGTCCCGCAGCCCCCCGTAATGCCTGTGAGTGACCCTAGGACCACTAAACATCATTTTTCCCCCCAAATCCTGCTGTTCTTGACAGGTGTTGTTTTCTAGGCGCAACCAACTTGGTCTATCCAATATGGCGCATGATTGAATTCTCCATCTCTGCCCTTCCCAGGGCATCCACGTCAGACTTCGGGAGGCCTGTATTGCTCATTATTTGTAACAATAAAAAATACAAAAGAGCCACTTTAAAATAGCCTTGACTTTTCTACATCACAGTGATGGTCTCCGAGCTACTATCCCACGTCCTTGGCTGAGATCATCAAGATCAATGATCTCAGCCAATCCAATTAAATCATTGGGAGGCTTGTGCGCATGTGCAGCAAAACACTGCGCCAATCAGATGGTCAAAAAGCTAAGTTTTCCGGCTATTTTAGCAAAGGCGTCTCTAGTGGTTGCCTGAGAGACAGTAACTAGAGGCATTTAAACCTGCAATAAAAACATTGCTGATTCTGCAGAATGACACCTGCACTGTTTATTTATTTATTACTGGCATTTATAAAGCGCCAACATATTCCACAGCGCTGTACAATTGGGAAAGACAAGACAATAAGAACAGACCGATACAAAAGGTAGAGGGCCCTGCCTGTGAGCTTACAATCTAAAGTTAAAACGGGGGGACATAGCACCCAGACCACTTCATTTTGCCTATAGTGTCCCTTTAACATAGAAATGACTTATCAACCTTGGATGGCTTTACCATCCCTACAATCCAGCCCTAGTATTTTAGAATATATTTATTACAAAAAAAGAATTAATTAAAAATAACCCTTAAACTTACCTACATTCCACTCCTGCAACAGACTCCACACTGCAGTCTGATCCTCCTTCTCCGAAATCATTAACTTGGTGATTGGCGTCCAATCAATTAGAATAAAACCAGCAACGGGGCAGCTATTGGTGCCCAGTCACTAACAAGGCCCCATCCCATCTCAGGGGGATAAGGCCAGTATATTACCGGGGAACCTGCCACTGGTCCCCCCTCCATGCCACTAGAACAGACAGATGACCTGGACTAATTCTCCAATTCAACCATGGTCACAACTTGAATATTTTTGCCTCGGTTTTTCCACTGGAGTAGAATTTGTGAAGACATTTGGATTTTGGTGACTAAGCCTGTAAGTGTCTTGGGTGAGTTATTGGCAGACCCAGTGTGCTTTGTTAGTGGGGTAATTTGTGCTGTTATAATTTACTGTCAGAAATGAGTGTTGGCTCAGAGTCCTCCACCTAACAAACCTTTTCCAATAATACATACTGCTTGGGGTGTATATATACAGACTGTTTAACAGCATATCATTATTAAATTGTGACGGAAACATGAAGGTTTGAGAGCAAGTTCTCCATCACTTGATGTCTGTAAGTCCAGCCTTGAACATGTGGCATTAGTAAAAAAAGAAAAATGGTTTCCTGCTCACCTACCAGATGTCGGGGCATATGGTACTCACTGCATGCCAGTGCAGGCTGTGCTCACTGCATGCCAGTGCTCACTGATTGTCAGTGCAGACTGTGCTCACTGATTGTCAGTGCTCACTGATTGTAGTGCAGACTGTGCTCACTGATTGCCAATGCAAGCTGTGCTCACTGATTGTCAGTGCAGACTGTGCTCACTGATTGTCAGTGCAGACTGTGCTCACTGATTGTCAGTGCAGACTGTGCTCACTGATTGTCAGTGCAGACTGTGCTCACTGATTGTCAGTGCAGACTGTGCTCACTGCATGCCAGTGCTCACTGATTGTCAGTGCAGACTGTGCTCACTGATTGTCAGTGCTCACTGATTGTAGTGCAGACTGTGCTCACTGATTGCCAATGCAGACTGTGCTCACTGATTGCCAGTGCAGACTGTGCTCACTGATTGCCAGTGCAGACTGTGCTCACTGATTGCCAGTGCAGACTGTGCTCACTGATTGTCAGTGCTATCTGTACTCCCTGCATGCCAGTGCAGACTGTGTTTACTGATTGTCAGTGTAGACTGTGCTCACTAATTGTCAGTTCTATCTGTGCTCACTGCATGCCAGTGCAGGCTGTGCTCACTAATTGTCAGTGCAAGCTGCACATACCAGAAATCAGTGCAGGCTGTATACTCACTGGATGTCAGTGCAGGCTGTATACTCACTGGATGTCAGTGCAGGCTGTGCACTCACTGGATGTCAGTGCAGGCTGTGCACTCACTGGATGTCAGAGCAGGCTGTGCACTCACTGGATGTCAGAGCAGGCTGTACACTCACTGGATGTCAGAGCAGGCTGTACACTCACTGGATGTCAGAGCAGGCTGTACACTCACTGGATGTCAGTGCAGGCTGTACACTCACTGGATGTCAGTGCAGGCTGTACACTCACTGGATGTCAGTGCAGGCTGTACACTCACTGGATGTCAGTGCAGGCTGTACACTCACTGGATGTCAGTGCAGGCTGTACACTCACTGGATGTCAGTGCAGGCTGTACACTCACTGGATGTCAGAGCAGGCTGTACACTCACTGGATGTCAGAGCAGGCTGTACACTCACTGGATGTCAGAGCAGGCTGTACACTCACTGGATGTCAGTGCAGGCTGTACACTCACTGGATGTCAGAGCAGGCTGTACACTCACTGGATGTCAGTGCAGGCTGTACACTCACTGGATGTCAGTGCAGGCTGTACACTCACTGGATGTCAGAGCAGGCTGTACACTCACTGGATGTCAGGGCAGGCTGTACACTCACTGGATGTCAGTGCAGGCTGTACACTCACTGGATGTCAGTGCAGGCTGTACACTCACTGGATGTCAGTGCAGGCTGTACACTCACTGGATGTCAGTGCAGGCTGTACACTCACTGGATGTCAGAGCAGGCTGTACACTCACTGGATGTCAGTGCAGGCTGTACACTCACTGGGTGTCAGTGCAGGCTGTACACTCACTGAATGTCAGTGCAGGCTGTACACTCACTGGGTGTCAGTGCAGGCTGTACACTCACTGGATGTCAGGGCATATGTTACTTACTGGAAGTCAGAGCAGCTGTACTCACTGGATTTCAGTACAGGTTGCACTCCTGCCTCCATACTGCAGTGCTCACTCACTGGATGGCTCTGCACTATATTGATGTCAATGCATGCTGCCCCCCAGTGGCACTGCTGTAGCACTGCAGCCAGGGGAGGTGCAGTGAGCTCAGGCCGTCACGTGACCCGGAGGCTGCGGCAGCTTCTCGTATAAATCAGAAAGCAGCAAAGAGCGGAGTGTGAGTCCTGAGTGCGGGCCGGATCACTCACACTCACTGAGCCACCATGGCGGGAGCTATCATAGAGAACATGAGCACCAAGAAGCTGTGCCTGGTGGGGGGCGTCCTGCTGCTCTTCCAAGTGCTGGCATTCCTGGTCGGGGGGCTGATCGGTGAGCAAACTTTCTCCCCTCCCCCCAACTTTCCTCCAGAACCCCCAACTCACTGCCAGAACTGCCCCCAGAATGGACCCCCAGCCCTGAGCTCTTTAACCTTTTCTCACCCATCCATGAGTCTGTGTGTGAGGGAATGAACGGGTTAATCGGGAAAGTGCTTTGATTTGGGAGCTAGCCGAAATTAAGGGGGGGGTCATTGCTCCTCCCTCCAAATCTGTCCTTCTGCCCCCCCTATTTAACTCCATCATGGATGATTCACTCCCTCCCCCTTTATTTAATTCCAGAAATGTTTCAAACTTCCCATCATTTTGGGGGGATTTAAACTCCCACTTTTCCAGCATCGACTAATCCTGAATACAATCAGAGTTTGGTTTATTGTAAAATCTAATGATCAGAAATCTGTATCGGGACTGCCTGGGTTGTCTCGGGACTGCCTGGGTTGTCTCGGAATGTCTCTGTTCTCAGACTTCTGTTTAGAATGTTCTGTAATCGCTGTTCAGGTTCCTTCATGCTCTCAGTGGGGGATAATCCAGAAGTTTCAATCCATGTGTGACCCCCCCTAATACTTGGAGATCTGATCCTAAAATGTCTTTAGAAACCCCTGCAGGAAGATTTGCAATCTATCACATAGTTACACTCTTTGTATCTCTGTATTCTTCACACCTCTTCTCAAACATGTCCTTTGAAGTCCCATTCCCTCCAGCCTTTGTTTACTACATCCTGCTTGTAATCTTCAAATAGTTCAGTGAATACAGCACTCTGTGGTTACTTGGTCTCTAGCAATCATATTTGTCTTTTTAATTTCAATCATAACAATGGCCATTAATTCGATACTTTTACTGAAAGACTTGACTCAGTTCAGAAAGCTTTTATTCTGCTGGAATACGGAAATGGTTTAATTAACCCTGAAGCTATTACACAGGAAAGAATCCAAATCCATTCTTTCCTTCAAACAAAAATAAAAGGGGTTTACTAACTAACCTATGACTTGTGGCAAAATAAAGACTAAAATTTAAACCGTGGCAATTGCTGATTTGGAGGCTTTTTTTTTTTTTTCTTTTTTTTTCTTTATTTATTTTTGGCCTAAATTTTTCTGTTGACATTTATTTTTGAGTACAGCATAATGAATAACCTCCAAATATTCAGATTATCAGCAAACCAATTTTCTTGGGCACAGAATTACCAAGTCTTGGAAAACCTGTACAGATTGTGTTGTATGTTAAAGGGACACTCTGGACAATCTACGTGTGTTGTAATATTTATAGATGTTGTTTTGTTTCCTTTTTCTCTTGGTATGTGAGAGAGATCTCTCTCTTTTATTTTAATTTTTTTTATCTCATTTTGAGTTCAGTGTGAAATTATGAGATCGATGTGGCATTCCTGATCTGTATTGTTCATATTCTTCCTGATGGGATGTTTTAAAGGTTTGCGTCTTTCGTTTTGATTAGATGTTGTTGTTCCATAGTGTGATCAGGCTGAGCGAATCTGCTGGATCTATTGGAATTTACTGTCGCTGCAGAGTACGGGATTAGCAAGATGCTAGCTATTGTGACTGTGTCTCCCATCAGCGAGATTGAGTCTTGGCAAATTTACAGCTGGAACACCAGCAGTTGCTTATCCATTTTGCAGGCTTCCTTTGCAAAAAGCGAGACAGCAGGATTTATCTTTTTAATTCCCTTGCTTTACAATGTGTCTTAGAACCAATCTTACTACATTTTTCCCCTTCAAACCATTAGTAATGGATTTTTTTTTTTTTTAATTTATTTTTTGATTGTGTAGTTTCTTAATTTCTGGTTTTTATGTACTTGTGGAGAAACCGTGTGGGTGGTGGTGGGGTGATATTTACTATGACATGTGCTGTGTATTTTAAGACCAGAGCCAGCATTGATTTATAATGGACAGATCACGTTAGGCAAATTGAGCTTGACAATACAATAAGAAAGCAACGACCGCTGATATATTGAGTTTTGGATTTTAGTGAAGTGTTTGACACTGTTCCGCTCAGTAACCTCATCCATGAACTGCGCATGTTGTCTGATCTAAAATGTAGTTGTGTGGATCATATTCTAGAAAGTGCAACTGTAGAAGTCGCTAGCGCTGTCCATCTATCCTATTTATTTATTCTACTGCAAGATCTGGTACTGGTAGAGGCACCAATGACTATACAATACCGATTGGGTAACCTTTTGATACGTTTAATCACTGGACCTTATTAGAATCCTAACTTACTACTTGAATGGTCTGTGTTGCTGATGAAATTATAGGCAATTACGTTTAATTTAGTGTAAAGGTTTCTTTACTAAACACTGAATTGCAGTGAATAGAAAATGAATTGCAATATTTAGGCTGTAATTCTAGCAGAGTTGGACTTGTTTTCCTTATCCCAATTGCATTTTGCAGTTTGTTCAAGTCACTGTTTCATAAATCACCCAGTAAACACCTGAGAAGATCAAACATTAAGCTACAGTTACTCTAAATGTGGAGACCACACTCCAAATTTAATGGAGACCACTTTGATACTGGGAGTCTAAAGTGTCTTGCAAATTGTATGTTAATGGAATACTCTAACCACCATAACTAATACAGCTCGTTGTAGCCGTTATAGTTCTCTCAATCTTTGGATGCCGTGGTTTGTGGTGGGTGTTTTTTTTTATTTTTTATTTTTTTTATTTTTTTTTTTTTTTTAAAAAAGATTTAGCAAATGGTTTAGGGTAGAAAATGGCAATTTCTATCTCAATACCTGACCTGCTGCCCAGTCCCATGGTAGAGGTGTCTTGTGAGGTCTGGAAAAGTAAAAATCCACCCATCTTCTAATCTGAGGGGACAAGTAAAGCGTATTAAACTTCCTGGGAAGTGACTGGTTCCTGAAATCATTACAATTCTTAGAGAACCTTGTTTGAACCTTCAGGTATTTCATATGACTTAAACATAGATTTGAAGAAGACTTTTGCTAAAGTAAAAAAAAACACAAATTGCATCATAAGGCAGGAATGTGTGAGGTTGGGCTGAATACCTTTATTTTACATTTACGTGCTCTGTGCACTGCACGACAACTTTGCAAACCTCTGTCTGCGTGTATATTTTGTTTTTACGTTCTGGTTTGCAAATTCAGGGTGCGTCTATTTTTGACTTACATTTTTATAGGACAAGGGCTTATGGATTCTAGTGGAGTGGTTCAAGGGCCGGCAGTCGTGGAGTGCTAAGTGGGCTAACTCTTGGATTGCCAGAGAGCTGTACAATGCATTACTAAGCAATTTGTTGTACCATACTATCTTGGTTACACATGGTTAAAGCCAGACACTTGTGGTTGTTTTCAGACACGAAGAGTTATTTAACTATGAGCCTGGCATTCTAGGATGGCCCTGGGGCATGTGAAACTTAACTCATGGAGAACCAGAGTTGGGCCATGCTTGTCTTAATTAACTCTCTGTATACCCTAGTGCGACTTATCTTGGTTTCAGAATACAATATTGTAAAAAATTTCCACGTACAGTTGATACTTTTTGTTGTGTTTTTTATATATATATATATATATATATATATATATATATATATAATATAATGTTAAACAAAAATCTGCACACCAGTCAAGCCATAAGACTTGCTTTTCCCACAGAAATCCCAAAACGGCAGCGATGTTGCAACCGCAAAGGATTCTGGGTGGGCATATGCAAATTAGTTTAACAAAGAATCACATTTTTGCCTCATTCCATTTTAAACATGGATTCCTTTTAATCTGTGTTTGCTGTATACAACAGCTTGAAACACAATATAGGAAAAGATGCAAAACCAGGGAACCACTCATGGACAGCTGTTTCGTTGTTAATGCAACTAATTTGCATATGCCCACCCAGAATCCTTTGCGGCTGCAACATCGCTGCAGTTTTGGGATTTCTGTGGGAAAAGCAAGTCTTATGGCTTGACTGGTGTGCAGGTTTTGGTTGAACATTATATTAACTATCCACAGAATTCAGGTGGAAGGGGTTTTCAATCACAATTTTTCCCCACCATAACATACTCGAGTATAAGCCGAGTTTTTCAGCCCATTTTTTGGGCTGAAAAACCCCAACTCGGCTTATACTCGAGTCACTGTCTGTATTATGGCAATTTGCATTGCCATAATACAGACTGGGGGAGAGGGGGGCTGGCAGAGCTGTACTTACCTGTTCTGCAGCTCCTGTCAGCTCTCTCCTCCTCTGCGCCGTCCGTTCAGCACCTCGGTCAGCTCCCAGTGTAAGTCTCGCGAGAGCCGCGGCTCTCGCGAGACTTACAGTGTGAGCTGATAGAAGGAGCTGCACGGACGGCGCAGAGGAGGAGAGAGCTGACAGGAGCTGCAGAACAGGTAAGTACAGCTCTGCCAGCCCCCCTCTCCCCCCACTGAACTACCACTGGACCACCAGGGAAGGAGCCCCCCTCCCTGCCATATATCAAGCAGGGAGGGGGGACGAAAAAAAATATATATATATATATATATAAATAAAATAAAAAATAATAATAAAAAAATAATAATAATAAAAAAAAAATTAATAAAAAAAAAAAGGGGTATAAGGACCACTATGGGAGGGAGGGGGGGGGGGGATAAGGACCACTATGGGAGGGAGGGGGTGGGATAAGGACCACTATGGGAGGGAGGGGGGTATAAGGACCACTATGGGAGGGAGGGGGGTATAAGGACCACTATGGGAGGGGGTGGGATAAGGACCACTATGGGAGGGAGGGGGGTATAAGGACCACTATGGGAGGGAGGGGGGGTGGGATAAGGACCACTATGGGAGGGAGGGGGGTATAAGGACCACTATGGGAGGGAGGGGGGGGGGTATATGGACCACTATGGGAGGGATGGGGGGGATAAGGAACACTATGGGAGGGAGAAGGGGGATAAGGACCACTATGGGAGGGGAGGGGGAAGGATAAGGACCACTATGGGAGGGGAGGGGGAAGTAAGGACCACTAGGGGAGGGGGAAGTAAGGACCACTAGGGGAGGGGAGGGTAAGGACCACTAGGGGAGGGGTGAGTCAGGACCACTGGGGGGGGGGTGAAGGAACACGGGGGTGGGGAGGTAAGGACCACTGAGGGAGGAGGAGGGGAAGTCAGGACATATGGGGGGGGGAGGGGGCGGCAAAATTTTTTTTTGCCTACGGCGGCAAATATCCTTGCACCGGCCCTGCACACACTTCATTCACACACTGCATTCATGCACACACACTGCACTCATACACACACTGCACTCATACACACACGCTGCACTCATACACACACACATACGCACACACTGCATTCATTATACACACACTGTAAATAAATATTCAATTAATATATTTTTTTTAGGATCTAATTTTATTTAGAAATTTACCAGTAGCTGCTGCATTTCCCACCCTAGTCTTATACTCGAGTCAATAAGTTTTCCCAGTTTTTTTGGATAAAATTAGGGGCCTCGGCTTATATTCGGGTCGGCTTATACTCGAGTATATACGGTATATAGATAAAAAATAACCAGGGGGCTGCACTCACCTGAACATGCATAAATGGGGTGCTGCTGGGGCCAATTTATACAGAATAGAATGTAAGCTCGTTTGAGCAGGGTCCTCTTCAACCTATTGTTCCTGTAAGTTTATTTGTAATTGTCCTATTTATAGTTAAATCCCCCTCTCATAATATTGTAAAGCGCTACGGAATCTGTTGGCGCTATATAAATGGCAATAATAAATAATAAATAAATACAATACACAAGACCCAGCGCCAGGGGTGTATCCTGGTTTTGTGCTGCCCTAGGCAGGACAAAACTCAGGCGCCCCCCCCCCCCCCCACCCAACCCTTCCCCCGCCTTCTAAATACACACACACTGACAGATACACATCCATTAGCTAACTGTTAGCTAATGGATGCGTATCTGTCAGTGTGTGTGTGTGTGAGTGTATGAGTGTGTCTGTGTGTGAGTGTGTCTGTGTGTGAGTGTGTCTGTTAGTGAGTGTGTGTGTGTGAGTGTCTGTTAGTTGCTAACAGACACACTCACACACTCACTAACAGACACACTCACACACAGTCAGACACACACACACACACACACTCTAACAGACAAACAGACACAGTCACACTCACTAACAGACACTCACTAACAGACACTCACTAACAGACACACACTAACAGACACACTAACAGACACACTAACAGACACACTCACACACACTAACAGACACACAGTCAGACACACTCACACACACTCTCACACTCACTAACACACTCTCACACTCACTAACAGACACACACACTAACAGACACACACACACTAACAGACACACACAGTCAGACACACTCACACACACTAACAGACACACTCACTAACAGACACACACTAACAGACACACTCACTCACATTAACTCATTTTTTTTTTTAATTTACCCCCCCAGCCTCCTTACCTTTGGGAATGCTGGGGGGGTTCTTCCTCTCCCTGGGGTCTAGTGGGGCTGCCGGTCGGGCTGCTGGGCTGGTTGCTGGGTGGGCGGCTGGCGAGGGAGCACTTCCTCTGAGCTGTCTGCTCAGCTCCCTCGCGCGCCGCAGAGTGAGGCTGGGAGGCGGAGCCGGAATATGACGTCATATTCCGGCTCCCAGCCTCACTCTGCGGCGCGCGAGGGAGCTGAGCAGACAGCTCAGAGGAAGTGCTCCCTCGCCAGCCGCCCGCCCAGCAACCAGCCCAGCAGCCACCAGCCCAGGATGTCTGTTAGCCGCAAGGCTAACAAGGCATTTGCCCTGGGCGTTTGGGGGCGGCTTTTTTGCCGCCCCCTGGAAAATGCCGCCCAAGGCAAATGCCTTGTTTGCCTCGCGGCAAATACGCCCCTGCCCAGCGCACTCTCCTATCCACTAAACGGCAACTTCAGTGTTGACAGATTTTTATTAGTTTTTTTTTTTTTTTTTTAACATCTAATCTAGGCAAAAATAATGGGGGTTTAGTTACATTATATGATCATACATTGCATAAGCCTGCCACAACGTCAATGTACCCCATCTTTGGCAGGTCCTACTCTCACAGTCTAATGTCTGCTCTTATGAGATTAACCCACTTACTGG
Organism: Pelobates fuscus; assembly: GCF_036172605.1. Taxonomy (NCBI): domain Eukaryota; kingdom Metazoa; phylum Chordata; class Amphibia; order Anura; family Pelobatidae; genus Pelobates; species Pelobates fuscus. Next base: position 32,902,524 of record NC_086323.1, on the reverse strand, counting down.
GGGGGGGGGGGGGGGAATTCCATCTGGGGCTCTCTGCAGTACAAGGCTAAATAGGGCCCTGTGATGTTTGAATGTAATTTTCAGGTCACGATGACTCCTGAGTTTAGTAAATAAATCCATGGATTTTGCAATATTTTTCCGTGTTCTAATTGGGTTTGTGTAACAATATCCCATCTTCTTCTTTTGAGCTAATGACCGCTCCGTCATGGAATGCTTTTATGTGCTGTGTGTGAGTCTGGCCTCTGATTCAGTTTCCTGGGTCTAGCTTAGCCCACACGTTGTAACTTGTAGCTGGCGCAGCTCTCCTAAACTGGAAGTAAATTATCCCACCCCCACCCAGCATGTAAATAAAAAGCAGACCTGTAACATTAACTCCTTTAGTGCGGAATTGTTTTTTTTGTAAAATATGGGGGGGGGGGGGGGGGGGAAGTAGCCGTGTTTGCCGTCTTTCATGCGTGTTATTGCAGGTTCATACAGATCACTGTCCCCTAGTTAAATAAGCCTGCTTATTTCACTCCTGCTGCTGGTTAGTTTAATGAAGCATGAGGCATTGTAGATGTGAGCTGGGCAGCCCTGGCCCCTCACAGGAGGGGGTAATTGTCCATAAAGGCTGTAAGCTGTCTGTGCTGGAGTGAAACTGACTGAGGACATTGAGATTCAGGCTTTAATCAGCAGAGACACAGAGCAATTGGGATTTTGTAAAGGGCTTGTTTTGGTGCAAGACCAGGGGTCTGCTGACAATTAAAAGCACCCTTCGTCTACTGATCTGCACTGCTATAAATACAAAGCCATTCTATAGCATTGTAGTCCCCCGCTGTATTCACTAATTATATAACACCCACAAGCGTTGTGTAGACCAAACTATATGGCCATCCTTTGTCACAAAAGGATAAATATCTCCTCTATATTTTTGGTTGAGTTGTCTGGAAGTATTTTTTTTTCTGTATTTATTGTGTTTAAAGCTGCTCCTGCCAAGTTTGCTGGAAGAGACAATTCTGTAGATTCCAGTTTTGTTAATTTCAATTTAATGTTTAGAAAACAAGTCAGGAGAAAAAAAAAAAAAATCTCGATATATTTAAATGCCAACATATTAAGTACCTCTGTAAACCAATTGGTGAGGGAACCATTCCCTACCCCACCTCAAATTAAAGATTTCACCTCAAGTCCTCCCCCTCTCTAATGCTCTGTCCTCCCATTAACAATCTCTCATAACCCCTGTTCAGCGCGACTTGTATACTTTATGCAGTTTTTCTTTCTAAGAAAAGCTGAATTAAACTATTTCTAATGGCTGTGCTGTAGATGTTTGTGAAATTTTGACTGTAGGTAAAGGAAGCTTGTTTGTGAAAGCTGGGAAGGTTTCCAGTTTCTGCCCCCACACATTTTTAGAACTTTGTAGTTTGTGCTGAATGACTGGTGCAAGTTGCAGATGTATTTATATATTTTTTTTCCCTTCTTTTTCAAAGCTCCAAGACCAACCACATCCGTTCATTTCTTAGCCGTGAAATGCATTGATATCCGGAAGGGCCATCACAGTTCCAAGTGGCTCTTGCCATGGGGGAAAGACCAGTGTGAGCACATCCGAGGCTTTGACGAAGCTGCGAGTCGACTTATCGCAGCCAACGATATCGTGTTCTCTGTCCACATTCCGTTTAGTGGCCATGAGATGAGCCCTTGGTTCCAGTTTATGCTGATCATCCTACAGCTCGACATTGCCTTCCAGTTCAGAAACGAGATTGGTAAGTTGGAATCTGTAGCTCTAATGAATAACCTCAGTTTACCTGGACTGACGCAGTTCATTTATGTTTCGGTACTTCCAGTTTGAGTTTCCACCACTGATTAATACATTATATGTAGGTGTATTTTGGGATTGCAAGCGATGGTGAAGTGTTGTGTGTGTGTGTGTGTGTGTGTGTGTGTTGGTGTTTTGGTTTATTTTTTGCAATATGAAGGATAACTACTAAGGTGCAAAAGCAAGTTAACTGCATCGGCTATGGCCATAGGCACTGAATGATATGGGAGGGAGACTCGGGGAACACTGAGACCTGTGGGTAGTAAGATAAGTATTGGGGGTGGTCAAATAAGGCAGTCAGGGTAAAGAGATGAGGCGACACAAAACTGGTAGTATATGAAGAATAGGGCGTCAAAAAACTGCATGCCTACAATCCTCAAATGCATCCTCTGTTTAAATTGTCACTTTGTGAATTCGTGTGTGTGTGTGTATATGTATATATATATATATATATATATATATATATATATATATATATATATATATATATATATATATATATATATTTATTTGTGGTCGGTTAATATCGTATAGTGAAGTACCTTATTATTGGAATTAAGTCGGTGTGGTGTGCCGGAACCGACGTAGAGGGTAGGCCTGAAAAAGAGGGCCCCCCTGAATGAATTGTATAAGAGGGAGAGGTGGGTGGGGTGAACAGCGTGCGTACGGCAAGGTAGGAAGGCGGGAGTAGCGTTTATATAGGAACGCTAACTCCTCCCACAAATACAGGCCTTACGGCCTTAAAACTTGTGGTCGGTTAATATCGTATAGTGAAGTACCTTATTATTGGAATTAAGTCGGTGTGGTGTGCCGGAACCGACGTAGAGGGTAGGCCTGAAAAAGAGGGCAAAAGGAAATGCCAGAAAACACACTTATAGCACTATATAAAATCCATTGTTTTGCTACTCCTGCGTTTGGGAATGTTCCTGTATAATATATATAGCCGATTCCTAGTGCCTCTAATTGTTCCGGCGTACTGCTACTGGATGTCGTACTTAAAGAATGGATGTGAAAATAGAAGCCAGTGGTCCTACTTACTCTAATGACAGTGTGAATGTAGAATCGTATTTAGAAGTAGTTGGGGAATGATTAGTAGGTCAAGTGTCTCGATTGTCTGGTTCGAACGTTGACGTGACGCGGTGTAGTGTTTGTACCATCTTAAATTTTCCTTGGGGAGACATGACTTACCTGTCTGATTAGTTGTGATCGTGGAGTTGTAGGGTTCCCGAACCCTTTGTATGGTTGCAGGCACATAGATTTAAGACCTGGTTGTGTGGCGCGAATGCTGTTTAGGGAGTCTGATACTGCCCGGTATTCCCATCTGTGTACGTACGTTACTGTGAAGCGATAACCAATTATCTTTGATATCTTGTGTAAAAAAAAAAAAATGGGGTATGGTTTGAAAGGCTTGTCAGAAACGTGTATGTCAGTTCGGAATAGTGCGATCATGTACGTATGAAGGTTTGAATAAAAGGTGGCATAAATGTAGAAAAGACTACAGGGTGATCAGTATGCCTGTGGAAGTCCTGCTCCACTGCTACTTGGAAGAATGTCACGATTCTGTTATATGTATCTCAGAGCAAACGAATAATGTTCTAGATGATAACTTGTGTCGAGCCCCAACAGCCGAGTGACCGGAAAGTACCAAAATGCAGATTATGCCTGAGAGATGTGAGTTGGGTGAGGTACGAGACTGAGCGACTCATGGATAGTCGGCCCTAATAGACACGAAAATGCTGCAATCCCTCGTCTGACGTTGCGCATGAAGGACATCCTGAAAAAGAACATGACAACAACAATGAACTCAAACAACAACAATATGGTTAAGTAAAATAGAACTGGCTGGCTGGCTAACTAGTGCCGAAGCGAAAAGCTCACTACCCCGTGACAAGTGAGGCCCTGCTAGTAGCCAAGCGGCTGGTGAGAGGCTCTACCTATGATTTGGGCGTGGGGCTTGAGCCACTAGCGTGGTGGCGGGGTGGTGGCCTCTCGGTGACAGTAAAGATCCAAAACGTGTGGCCGTGTCAGGTGAGGCCCTAACTATAAACCCGATAGGTGGGTGAATGCGAGGCACTAACTATGATTTGGGCCGAGGGGCGAAATCTCTGTGTTGAGATTGGGGAGTTGGCCTCGCGGGACCAGCTACGGTGTACAGCTAAGGCCAGCTCCTAACCCTAGATAGCCAGTTCTCTGACCCTAGACGGGGGCTTGATAAGGGGGTAACATAACGTGCTTGGAAACCCAAGTTGTAGTAAATGATAGATACCCGGATATTCCCAGATAGAGACAGAGGAAACGAAGGGAGAAAAAGGAGGAAGAAAGAAGGAACTGAAGTCGAGGGAAGGAAAATAATGTGCAGAATAGTGAAGTACTATGGAGATATAGCTGATAGTGCAGTATCGATAGACCCCGAGGGTGCTGAAGATTCTCATGATGGTTACTATATAAACCTGAAAGGAGATGAAATGAAGGCGTTGTGCCAAGAAAACGTCGTAGCAGCTGACGGAGAGAGGAGGGTGAAATTAGCAAGGTAGTGAGTAACAAAACGATTGTTACGGGTAGTGAGTACGAAATGAAGAGTTGTGGAGTGGAGCCGTGGCCTGACGAGGCAAGGCAGGAATCAAGCCCCCGTACCCCAAACATGTAACAACGTGGCCTGGTAGAGGCAGTTGTTAGGAAACACAATGAAACTAAACCTGATAGAAACAGGTGATAATCGTGTAACAAAGGCCAATTGTGTAACAATTGTAGGAAATGTGAACGAAAACACATTTATACCAGATAGAAACAGGCGGCAATAGTGAACCAGTAATTGTCTACTGCTAGCAGATGACAAAATGAAACAAATAGTAACTGATTGTCGGTTCGATACCTCATCGTGTAACAACGTGGCCTTGTCGAGGCGGTTGTTTGAAGTGTGGATGAAACAAAATTGTACCTGATAGAAATAGGCGATAATAGCGACCTAGTGACTGTCTAATGGTAACAAATGACAGTATGCAACATTAATGGAAATCAGCGGGGAATGTCAAATGGCGGTTACGCCTGAACCTGAGGTAATTCGATGCATGTATAACAGGAGATGCGTAAGTGTAAGCGTAATCTGGGAGATAAAACAAATCCAACATATACACAGTGTTTAGTTAGTTAGATTAACTTGACCCAATAAAATAGTACATGCATAGCGTCAGGCATTAGTGTTATTACGTGGGATGCACCAATAGAAGAATCACCATTAACAACCTGAAAACAGGACGGCAGAGAAGCTACACATTATACAGAATAAAACAGCAAATACCATCAAACCACTAGGTGGAGATACCAGCCGAATGACTAGGACTTACAGTACTTTTGAGGGGTACAGGATATTATAAATGACAATGCATACTCTTAGCCCTGGTGATTCAACTTGCAATATACACCCCTGCACACAATGATTGAAGTTTAGCATCCCTCTGGAGCTGTGGAGGGATAAGTACCACCTACCAGTGAACTAGCGTATGAGCGGGTAGGTGGAAGGGAGGAACTGTGTAGTTGCTTTTTTTTTTTTTGGCTAATATTTACACTAACAAAAGAACCCCTGGCAATGCATTGCTGGAGAAATGCTCATCTATTACGTTGATATACTGCCACTGTGTGTGCACAACGTTACTACAGCCATTAAATGGCATCATTAGAAAAGGAATCTCTGGAGTGTATTGTGCTGACAGGCAGGGGGGTTAATAGTATTTGCCTCCCGTACTGGAGTTGCATATGAAGCCGTTTCAGTCCACAAATCTGTTAGTGCTAAACGTATCAATAAATCCACACTCACTAACAACGTGAGAAGGGTCTGTGCAGTAATACCTAGCACACCGGCTAGGCATTTTAGCAGTTCAATTAAACACCTGGAATTGTGGGTGAAGATATCGTAGTTTGTACCCATTACACAGTTATACCTGCAGCATATCTCTCTATGCCAGCTACAGTAGATGACTGTATAAAATTAGAGGAAATAGGCAGCAGTAAAACATGAGACCTCGTTTGGTCAAAGTTTAATGAATCTACCAGTATAAATGAATAAAACAGAAAGCGTGCGAATTAAGCGACCTGTACGTATGTGCGGGAAAAATTGCGAAAATGAAATGTGTTGAACGGCGGGAAATAGCCCGAATGCGGCTATTCCCACCGATTACCTGGTGTTCGCTAGATTGCATCCTGTGCGTACGAAAGGAGCCGACTGGCGGGAAATCTGCGAGGATGACATGAGCGGACCGGAAGAGCAGCAGGGAAGAGACCCGGAAGTTCGGCTGTCATGAGGCGAGGACCGCAAGTGCTGTTGAGGACCCGGAAGTCGTGCTGACGAAAGGGAGGCGAGCAGGTCAGGTGAACAGCGTGCGTACGGCAAGGTAGGAAGGGGGGAGTAGCGTTTATATAGGAACGCTAACTCCTCCCACAAATACAGGCCTTACGGCCTTAAAACATATATATATATATATATATATATATATATATATATATTCTATATCTCACACTGCACCTGCATGTGAACGCAACTAGAAACCTGCATACAGACAGAACACAAACTGACACAACTTTCACATTACATGCACACCCACGCTGGCAGTAGACACCTGAATTCTTGCATTACTCAACAGACACTACATTCACAATCTCTACAGCTGTGCATTCTCAGATTGAAACTTGGTGAAACCACACATGTGGATTCACAGTGGTTCTTCACACATTTTTAATACAAGTGATCACTTTTAATGGAGACCGAGAACACTTGGGTTTATTCAATAAAATTTGCATTCTTGACTATTTACCAAGGAATTGCATATTTTCAGACAAAACAGTTTGTGATGCTGAATGTTTCCGGTCAGGTATTTTAACCTAAATGTGTGATATTCTCTTCCTCACGGTTCACTATGGTTTGTTTGCATTTTCTCCATGCTAGACTTTTTACTTTATGTTTTTAATTTTGTTTTATGGTTCAGCAGAGAATTTTAATCTGCTCTCCGTACCAGAAAGTTTGGCCATTAATTTAACATTTTACTTTTGATTCAGAATGGTTTATTGTATTTTTAGACTCCGACCTGAATTTTGTTCAATCAAAGTTGATTTCCAGAAACTGAAGAGGCTTGATTTAGTAATCTGTGAATTTTGGCTCATGACTTATTTCAATATTTTTTTTTTTTTATTATTATTTTTTTATTATTTAACCCCTTAAGGACCAAACTTCTGGAATAAAAGGGGATCATGACGTGTCACACATGTCATGTGTCCTTAAGGGGTTAAAGACCTTAACTGCTTTTTTTTTTAGATGGAAATCTGTTCACTCAGCAGTAAGAGTTGCTATAAAATGGCTCTATTTGCCTTTGTAATGGTGTCCGTAAAAGCTCCCTGTTGCTTTCTGTGTTCTTGAATGGGAACATTTTCCCACTGAATAAGTGGCTTTGGATGATCGTTCATAGTCTTGGACTTAAAAGAATCCATGCTTGGATATCTTAAAGAGGTGGATATACAGCATCAGCCTTCCAGACGAGGTGGTAGAGAAATAAGAGCATGTTTAACTATTGTAGAATTCTCACTCTTGCCAAGTTCAGGGAAATCTGTGTGTATTTACTATACAAGCATTATAGTCGATCGACGGCTGAATTGCAACCACATTTCAGTGGCTACTCCTTTATTGTCAAATCTTCTGAAGGGAAAAGATCTGTCCCTTCTCAGAGAGCAATACCACTGACCTTTTGCTCTCCCTTTTAAAAATGACATCCTATTAGGTCACCGTAGTGGCTCTAAAGCCATTCTCTGTACAGTTTCCCATAATATAATCTTTGTTACAGTGGAGAATGCCATGGTGACCCTGGATGTGGCAATGGCTTATCGTGATGACACAAGTGACCCGTGGACAGAAATGGCTCACTCCGTAGAACAGAGAAAGCTGAAGTGTGTCTTGCCGGTCCCCAAGGTTTGTTCTCAAGCACTTGGCAAAGTTTGGAATTCTGCCTTCATGACTACTCAGAATTGTAGAACTTTGTCCAAGATTGTATATATTTGTGTATGATTTTTCTTTTCTTATGTGTTGTGTAGAATATATATCTCTTATCTGTATTGATTCATTTTAGATGCCAGATCTGGAGGTCAGAGTAAAAGCAAACGGTACATTATCTATCCATCCCAAACCCTCACCATATAAGTGTCAGTTGTAACAAAACACTTAAATTTTAATGCACAGATCCATAGATGATGTCCCATCTCAAAATGGCCAATATACATTGTAAACCATGGAGATACAGCTGTGAATGTACAGAAAAACACCATAATATAATGTAATACAGTTAAAATGTGTAAACTGTGTTACTAAGAAGGAACTCACAGGATACCTTTTTTTTTTTTTTTTTTTTGCACTTTGGATGTCTCCCCGAATTCTCTGGGAGACTGACTGATGTCACCTCCACCTCAGACTATTTATTTTATTTATTTATTTATTTATTTATTTTTAGACGGCTGAAAATGAAGGTCGCTATTATGAGTGTGACGTTCTACCACTACTGGAGATTGGGAGTGTTGCACACAAGTACTACCTACTGAATATCAAACTGCCTGTCAATGACAAGAAGAAAATTAATTTTGGAATTGGAGAAATAAAGGATTTGCACCTTGTGGTAAGAGTCATTGCCTGTGTACGCAGTCTGATATCCTAGGTTGATGGTCAAGAGCCAACCCACCTGAAATTGCTTTTATTTGGCATAAGCACCCCCTTACCCCGGTACCCACAGAAGCTCAGACCGCATGAGAAAACAGTGCCTAAAGCACACTACTCCAAAATTGCTCCTGACTTGATTCTCGGAGTGAAAAGGATCTATAAAAATCACTATTTGTCTGTCTGCACTAGACCGAATCGCCCACACCTGTAGATACTGGTAAAGCTGCCTCCACCAAGGCGATATATAAATGGACGCCTTTGGTTACCCACCAAAGTCAGATTTTAATAAAAAAAAAAACACACAATTTGGAAATATCTCGCCATGTACTGCCAATATTGCTATTTAAATAGGGCTCTTTAGGTTTTTGAATCCAGATACTGGAGCCCAAAGACCGAATTGGACTGTTTATATTTTAATAACAAACAGACAAAAGTCACAACTGACAAAAAGTATCTTGCAGTAGGCCAAGTAAAAACTTCGAGTTAAAAACACCGGTCCAATGGTTTTTCAGGTATAAAGACAGAGAAACTTAACATTCAGTTATGAGTCTTTCTCCCTTTGCCTCCTCCCCATGTGACTAGTTTATCATACCTGGTTCCCTATGATTACTGGTGTGGACTGGGCTCCTCTTTGATTAAGCACTTGATGATCTTTTATTTCCAGTTTCTGGCTGCAGGGGTTCTCTGTGAAGGTGTTAAAATACAAAACCCCAGAAATGGTCTTTTGATCAAAGGGGTTTCCCTTTCCTGCCAGAATAGACATAAATGCTAATTCTAAAAAAGACTTCAGGTGAACCCAGGATACCAAACACAAACCTGCAAACAATTCCAGTTAACCCTTGTGATGCTGGGACAAAATATCCCCACTGTGCTAGCTAATGTAAACTCTGAGGTTTTCATAAAGATTGTGCCTTTATCAAAAAGTTGTCTCTATTGCAATTAGAATGTCAATGACATTCCAACACACATCCCCAATTGTACATTTTAACACGGAAAGCAGAGCTTGCTATTCCTTGCCTTAAACTAATTCAGCTGTCTGTTAAGATTGCCATTGGAACAGGCATGTTTGTAAATGCAGTGTATGCAATTTATCTGTGGAGGACCTTGTATGATCCTCTGTAGTCCCTGTCTTTGTTAAAGGACTCCTGCTATGGAACACTCTAATTATTCTCATTCTGAAGACCGTAGCATTTTTATTTATGCATTGACCTGGGAGAAGTTCTAGCAGATGCATAGATTTGGAGGAAGAACGAATTTAATATTTAGTTCTTTCTCCTCCCAACTATCAAGTCATCAGCATAGACTTCTACGCTGAAAAAATTACTTCCAAGGAGTGCGGGTTAGCCCTCCTTCGGATGGTCCTCCTACTCTCAAAGCAACCACAATGCATGCGCTAAGGTTTATTTACACTTCTAAGCTGCCTATCTGGATGGGCCAACACTCTGTATTTTGGGAACTTTTTCGTTATGGGGTTTATTTACTAAGGGGTGCGAGAGAGTTTGATGCAATTTTGCATGGTATATTGTCTGGGGAGCTAGGGACAATTTGAGGCTGCCTCGAAGTAGCAGGTAGTTCTGACACTCACTGTTGTGAGTTAGACAGTTAACCTAGGGCAAGATTTGAGACGTTCCTGTGTTTTGTATGTCTTATGGGTACTGTGTCGTGTGGGAGAGGTGTGGACACTAGCTACGCTGTGCTGTGTCTCCTCTTGTTGGTGCGTTTCCCTCGCTCCTGTGTACCCCACTGCCCACACATTCGCCCTTGGCAGAAACTATAGCCCTTGCACTCCCCAGGATTAGTTTATACACCCCCATGCATATAGTGTTATTCACACACCTGTTGTGTTAATACCTCGATTTTAGGGGTTCTTAGTGTCTTTATTGACATTGTTTACCTCTTTTTTCTCTCTCCTGCCCCCTGGGGCTACCCCTTCCACTTTGAATATTTTTCAAGAATTTGTACCTTAGAGCTTTCGGCTCCTCATCCACAATCTGTTCTAAGATACTCCTGTTACCTACCTTTTAGGTCTTAGTGTGTATTGGTATTTTGTGGCCATCTTTTTACGGCCATGTTTTAACCTTAATTATATTTGTTTTTTCAATAAAGGTTTACCCCAATTTTTTCCTCCCCTTTCCCTCTATATGTGACTTTCATAATTTTGAGGTATATATATTTGAAGGCATATGTGGTCTACACTCATTGTCTATGAGTGTCCTCCATATTCAGCTTTCATAATAATTTTTTCTTTTCTTGATATTATCTGGGGTTAAGCCCCATATATACCTCCAGTAACCCATTTGGAGTGTGTGGGAGCTGGCTAGTCCAACTACACTCACCCACTCTTTCTTTCTATCCATGCGCTAAGGTTGGTTAATATCTCAGTAGTCTCTTCATCACGTATATCCTTTTATCTCTATGATCAGATATATTCACTGACCACAGATGTCATGACCGGTTCACTCTAACATAAACTCCAATTATTTTGACGTTGAAATTTTAAAAACACAATTTCCATTTATTTTCCCCATAGGGCATCTTCCAGAATGGAGGTTTTACAAAGGTCTGGTTTGCAATGAAGACGTTTCTCACGCCCAGCATTCTAATTATCATGATTTGGTACTGGAGACGAATCACCCTTATGACTCGATCGCCAGTTCTTCTGGAAAAGTAAGTACATTTCTTCTAAGACTTTTTTTTTTTTTTTTTTTTAATTTATTTTTACTCTCCCTGCTTTTGAAAATATCCATCTTTTGGGATTCTTTATCTACAGACCCATTGCAATTCGTTAGCATGTTTTGGTTAGATTCAAAACGTTCTGCCTTCTTAATGTACAGGCATTACTTTTATCCAGTACTAAGCTGCTTTTGGGATTTCTTATTAGGAAACCATAAATTGGGTTTAAAGTGGGTTGGTTGGAGTTGAGCTAGAGAGGCCCTCCACTATCTTTCCAACCTGGTAGTTTTTAAACTAAGCTTTACAAGTTGGGATTTAATTCACTACTCTGTAGATCCCCAAAAAAATCCAACATGTTGTTGGAGTAAAACTTTGCAAATGCTCTTGACCCTTCTGAGTGCTGGAAGAATGATCTCCTATTGCTACAAAGTTCTTATAAACTTCTTACCATTTTGAGATGAACAACGAGGCTCAAAAGGAGACATGATGTTGTTTTTTTTTTTTCCTATATTTTTGTTTTCTTCACATACAGGACTGTTTACCTTTTTGTATTTTCTCCTTGTCAGAGTAATTTTTGCGTTGGGAATTTCCATGACCTTCATTAACATACCTGTTGAATGGTTTTCCATTGGCTTTAACTGGACCTGGATGCTGTTATTCGGGGATATTCGGCAAGGAATTTTCTATGCCATGCTTCTGTCCTTCTGGATAATCTTCTGTGGGGAGCACATGATGGTGAGTGGTTTACAGCCCCATTACAACATATTGGCAAAACACAACGGAACTGCTCCATTACACTGAAAAGCGTGCCAGTCCTGCCCAGGCTTAAATTAAAGTGCATTATATTTCATCATTACGAAATATAATGTATAGAATTTAAATGCGGTCTTATTTTAAGTTATGGTCCAAGACAAGGGCTGATTGACCAGGAGAGCCGGAGAAGCCTCCCAATGGCTGATCTATAGCTCCCTTTGACTGTGCTACTCTTCCTGCAAGCATGCCTCACGCCTGCAGGGGGAGTACAGGATGCAAAGACACGTGAAGCCAGTGTGTTGGCATCTGTGAGCAGTGCCCTGCTTGGGGAGATGTCCTTAAACAGTGCCAGTTGCTGCAAATAGGGGATGGCCGTAGACAGTAGGTTCTGCAATAGCGGAACATCTACTGTCCCTCTAGGAATAGAGGCGCTGGAGTGAGGGGCCGCAGGTGGTAAAGGTATAATCGCTCATGAATATATAATTTATCACTATGATAGAATATATATAATATTCTATTTGTTAACTTGTGAAGTGCTATAGCTAAAGTCTGTTTACGTTGTGTGATATAGATTTTTTTTTTTTTTTTTTTTATAGAGCCGATAATCTGTGAACTTTCAGGCCGATAGCCGATAACTTACCGATATTCTGTACATTTCCCATTTTGAAAAAATAAACAATTTCTAAAGGTAAATGCACAAAATATACATGCCACGTGTAGTGGATGCAGTGTGTTTAGACAGGGAAGCTGTGTGTATTTTGTTTAGTTTGTATATAATGAATGCAGGGTGTGTATATGTATGTGTGTGTGTGTGTGTATATATATATATATATATATATATATATATATATATATATATGAGAGAGAATGCTGGGTGTGTTTCTGAAGGGAACGCTGTATTTCCCCCCCCCCGCTTTGTAACTTGGCCAGGGAGGGGGGATACAGCATTCCCTGGTGGTCCAGTGGCATGTACTGTGCAGTGGGGGCCCGCAGAAGCTCTTACTTGCCTTCCCAGCAGCTCCTTAAGTTTCCTGCGCAAATCTTGCGGCCTGCGTGCCGCGCGAAGCAATGCCATTGTAACCCGTGGCAGCGCTCTGACGGCCGTGGGACTCTCAGGATTTACACAGTGAGCTGAAGGGAGCTGCTGGGAAGGTAAGGAACAGCTTGCTGCGGGCCCCCCCAGGACCGCCGGGCTTGTAATGGGCCCGGCGGTCCTGGTATGTAATATCTGCATCTTTATTGGCCGATACGATATATTGCCGATAATATCGGTAAAACCGATTTTTTTTTTTTTCGGTCGATCCCTAGTATTGAGAGCAGGATATGGACCAATCATTGGCCCTCTTAATTTCAACTGCTTGTTAATGATATGCTCACACTGTAAAGTAATGTAACTACAGTTTCCTATATAAACATGGTTTATATAAAAGAGGTTTTTACCAGATCTTAAAATGAGGCGAAAGACACCTGATCGAAGTGACTCTGTCTATGGTATGTTTCTTTGTTACAAAATCTCAAACTGACTTCCTCCCCTATGGATATATAGCTGTAAAGAGATTTATTTTGAAATTGCTAAAGAAGTAACAGAATGTGGCGGCTGATAAGAACCATTCGGCCTATCTAGTCTGTCCAATTTTCTAAAGACTCATTAGTCCCTAGCCTCATCTTATAGCTAGGGTAGCCGTATGCCTATCCCACGCATGCTTAAACTCCTTTACTGTGTTAACCTCTACCACTTCAGCTGGGAAGGCTATTCCATGCATCCACTACCGTCTCTGTAAAGTAATACTTCCGGTTATTTTTTTTTTTTTTTATAAATTCTTTATTTGTAATTTTGGTCGTGGGTTGGTAGGGGTGAGGGTTACAGAATCAGAAAGGGAAGGAGGGTACAAAGTAGGGTAAATATCGATACAGTTCCAATGGTATCATCTCACAATATACATCTGTACATCAGGCGTTTATGTAAGGTTAAGACAGGCATCGAGGCATGCCAAGGGTACTTACGAGGACAGCTTCATAATGTCAGCATTTCTGGTTTGCACAATTCCATTAGTCTAGTATTTCGTTCCCTAGCCTCCCAGGCCCGGTTTTACTAGTGTGCACTGAGGTTGGCTGTGCCGCCTTCTCCTGTGCTTTATTAGTGTATAGTAGGGCTGGGTTGCTTGCGTTCAGCTAAGTCTAGGAGTCGTTGCGTGTTTGTTGTTCTGGGTCTCTGCTAGTGTAGGGGGAGGATGTGCTTCTTTTCTAGTATTTGGTCGAGTTTGGTTATAGATCTCTGCTGTGCTCGTCGGCTCATCATCTGGCGCGTCGGTCTCCCCAATGTATAAGCTGTGTGTGTGTGTTGGGGAGGGTCAGTCCAAGGGGATCTGTTAATAGGTAGATGTTTATAGGGGGTAGGTATGCATCGACCGGTTTCCAGGGGCCCACCCCCCCCACCGGCCCAGGGTGGTGGGCCAAATGTTGGGTGGTGCGGGCGTGGTAGTTTTCGGGTTCTCTTCGAACCAGTATAGCTGCTTTGATGGAGTGGTAGCGGGTCAGTTCAGTTTAGGTCGTTGGATTGTGGGTACCCTCTACCAGGGCAGGGTGGTGTCTCCGTCGAGCCATGGGTCCCAGATCTTGTGGTATTGTTTGGTGGTCTTGTGTATCTGGGCTGTAAGGCTATCCATGTTAGCGCACTCCTGTATCTTGTGTGCGATGATCTTGTGTGAGGGGATGTGTAGTGTGGCCCATACCTCTACAATTTCTCGGCGTGTAGCCAATGCTATTCTCGCGATTAGTTTGTTCTCTGCTCTGGAGAATGAGTATGGATTTGGACAGTAAGAGCAACCATGGGTCCATTGGGCATGTTCTATCGAACAGTCTAGCGATCAGGGTGGTAATGCTGCACCATAAGGGCTGCAGTTTGGGGCAGGTCCACCAACAGTGGAGTAAGGTCCCCACTTCACCACATCCCTTCCAACATAGGTTCGATGGGGTTATGTGCATAATTGCTAGGTTGTGGGGCGTAAGGTACCACCGAAACAGCATTTTGTAGGCCTGTTCCTTTTGCGTTACTCAAATGGATATAGTAGCCGTGGCATTCCAGATGTCTGACCAGTCGGTGGGCCCAAGTCTTTTTCCCAGGCCTTTACATATGGGAGTGTAACTTGTGTCGCTATGGTGAAGTATAAGTTCGAGATTTGTCCCTTTCGTGTCGGGTGTGTCATGCAGTCTTTTTTAAACTGTGTGAGAGGGGCCGTGCCCGCCTGTTTTTATGATGGGTGTGGACGCGAAACTTCGGAGTTGGATATATCTGAAGTGGTTAGTGTATTGTGGTCCGGTAAATCTTAATAGGCTATGATTGTATTGTTGGAGTACAAGTGTCCCAGTCTGGATATGTTTCTCCTTGCAAAGTGTGCAGGGGTTAGTCCCAGGGGGAAGAGGTTTTTCTCCATATGGGGGTATTTGGGGACAAGAAGGACAGGTCAAACTTGTCTCTCACCATGTCCCATAGATCTAGTGAGTATGTGATTGCTGGTGCCGTTGGTGGGGGCAGTGGTCTTTGTGACCTGGGTAGCCACATGTATAGTGAGGGACCAGTTATTACTTTTAAAACTTTGCCTCTCTAATTTAAGACTCTGTCCTCTTGTTGTGGTAGTTTTTCTTCTTTTAAATATAGTCTCCTCCTTTACTGAGTTGATTCCCTTTATGTATTTAAATGTTTCTATCATATCCCCCCTGTCTCGTCTTTCCTCCAAGCTAATACATGTTAAGATCATTTAACCTTTCCTGGTAAGTAAATGTGTTCAGTTAATAATTCCCTGGACCTGCAGTTTTTGGGATTTTGTTGTTGTAGTTCCCTGTTTATAATGTCCTTCGTTTTTATTTTAACATTGTGTGAGCCTCCAACCCACTTAAGTTTAATAATTTTGGGTTGAGTGTAATGAAGAACATTTAAAAATATCATAATAATTTTAAAGGCCAAATCGTTACATACATTGCCAATAAAATATGGGGGATTTTGTTTGGCGTGGGGTTTTTTTTTTTTTTTTGTTTTGTTTGTTTTGTGGGGGAGGGGGGCCTTCCTGCCATGTGAGAATATTCTTATGCTAAAGAATCCAATCTTTAGACTTTCTAATCTCTATTTATAGGATCAGACTGAGAGGAACCGAATCTCTGCTTACTGGAAGCAAGTCGGTCCCATTGCTTTTGGCTCATGCTGTCTGTTTATATTTGACATGTGTGAAAGGTAAGTGTTTTTCCCAATGATGACTGGATTCTAAGCCATAAAACCTATTTCTACATCTCCCTTGCCTGCGGTGATAACGGTGTGAAACGATTGTGGAGTTGGGTGCCTCTGGCAGAGTTGAAAGGAGTAAATCTTGAATTTTTGGAGTTTAAAATTTAGTTTTTTCTCTTCCAACTATGGTCTTGGTTTTTAATAAGTTTCCATAAGCTTTTAAATGATCACAATCTCTTTTGACTTGAACAGTGACTCCCACAGATAAATTATTTGAAAACCTATTTTTATTTTATTATTTCTTAGGGAATTGTTGGAGGTAAATCATTCTGAAAGTCTTTTCTAATAGACTGAGCAATTGAAAAGCACATCCAATAATATTAGATCCAGGCCTCTGTGTCAACGTATAATCAAGATATGCTTAAGGTGCGAGAGTGACTTGACCAGTGTGCCAAATTATTGGGCCTATAGCTTATAACCCTAGACCTTACTAACCCCTTAAGGACCAAACTTCTGGAATAAAAGGGAATCATGACATGTCATGTGTCCTTAAGGGGTTAAAAGTATTAAATAAGACTGATTTTGTCAGATTTTAAGTTGTTTGTGATCGTTCAAATGCTATAGTTGTTATGTGAAGAATTTGGGTTTTATTGATAAACTATGTATACAATATTACATGACCTAGAAACTGAATACAGGCTCTGAATAAGAATTCTTTACTCAAAATGTGTGCAGTCTCCCTTGCATGCCACAAGTGTGTGCGTGATCTACAATAAACCGCTCAAAATATTTTTACTTTGTGTGTGTGTAGAGGAATTCTTATTACCAACATAACAAAATGGAAAATAAATTCTCATTAACCTCATTCCTCCCCCCTCTTGTTCACAATTTCAGAGGCGTTCAATTGACTAATCCATTCTACAGCATTTGGACGACAGACGTTGGAGCAGAGCTTGCTGTATCCTTAATTGGTGAAACAAAAGGGGGGGGGGGGGGGAATAGGGAAAGCAAAACGGTTACAAATCTAGCCTTGAATCAAGAGGCTTACTGCACTGGGTGATGAGAACACTCTAAAATTGGCCCACAGACCTCCGTGCAGTGGCGTACATACCAGGGTCGCAGGGGTCGCGGCTGCGACCGGGCCCGGCCCACCAGGGGGCCCGGCCGCCCTGCGACCCAGGTATGTAGGTCACTGGGCCAGCCTCTTCTGCTGGGGGGCCCAGGAGCCGGGCCCCCCGAGGCTGGCCCTGCTGTCACCCGGCTGGCTGGCGGGCGCGCGAGGGAGCACTGTCCCCTGGGTGCTCCCTCTTCAGCTCCCTCTTCAGCTCCCTCGCGCACCGCACTGAAACGGGAGCCGGAAGATGACGTCATCTTCCGGCTCCGGCATCAGTACGCGGCGCGCGAGGGAGCTGAAGAGGGAGCACCCTCGCGCGACCGCCAGCCAGCCGGGTGACAGCAGGGCCAGCAACACCACTGGACCCCAGGGAATCCCCCCAGCTCTCCCACAGGTAAGGAGGCTGGGGGGATTTAAAAAAAAAAAAAAGTTTTGAGTGTGTTAGTGAGTGTGTGTTAGTGTTAGGGAGTGTGTGTGTTAGTGTTAGTGAGTGTGTGTTAGTGTTAGTGAGTGTGTGTGTGTTAGTGTTAGTGTTAGTGTTAGTGAGTGTGTGTGTGTGTTAGTGAGTGTGTGTGTTAGTGTTAGTGAGTGTGTGTGTGTGTTAGTGAGTGAGTGTGTGTGTTAGTGTTAGTGAGTGTGTGTGTTAGTGTTAGTGAGTGTGTGTGTGTTAGTGAGTGTGTGTGTGTTAGTGAGTGAGTGTGTGTGTGAGTGAGTGAGTGAGTGTGTGTGTGAGTGAGTGTGTGTGTGAGTGAGTGTGTGTGTGAGTGAGTGTGTGTGTGAGTGAGTGTGTGTGTTAGTGAGTGTGTGTGTGAGTGAGTGTGTGTGTTAGTGAGTGTGTGTGTTAGTGAGTGTGTGTGTTAGTGTTAGTGTGTGTGTCTGTTACTGAGTATGTTTGTGTGTGTCTGTCAGTAAATGTGTGCGTCTGTTCATGAGAGTGTGTGTGTGTGTGTGTGTGTGTGTGTGTGTGTGTGTGTGTCTTAAGCACTTACCTTTCTCCAGCGCCGGACTCCCTTAACGCTGGGGATCTCTCCGTCCCCATCCGCCTCTCAGCTCCGAATGCACATGCGTGGCAAGAGCCACGCGCGCATTCAAACCGCCCATAGGAAAGCATTACTCAATGCTTTCCTATGGACGTTCAGCGTCTTCTCACTGTGATTTTCACAGTGAGAATCGCAGAAAATCCTCTAGCGGCTGTCAATGAGACAGCCACTAGAGGCTGGATTAACCCTCAGTGAAACATAGCAGTTTCTCTGAAACTGCTATGCTTTCAGCTGCAGGGTTAAAACTAGAGAGACCTGGCACCCAGACCACTTCATTGAGCTGATGTGATCTGGGTGTCTGTAGTGGTCCTTTAAGTGTATGTGTTTATGCATGCACTGGCGTACATACCGCGGTCACACGGGTCGCAGCCCTGCGACCAGGTGCCCGCCGCCATGTGTTGCGGCCCCAGCCTGCGCAGAGTAAGCGCTCGCGCGGGGGGAGGAGGGGGCCCCGGATCAGTTTTCGCACCGGGGCCCCATGGGTTGTGTGTACGCCACTGCCTCCGTGTAACACAGAAAATTGCTTTTATTTTTGAAAGGAAACAAAATCCATACAGTGGAACATCCTCCACATGTAGCATGCCCAATGCATTTTTTTTTTTTTTTTTTTTTTTTTTTTTCAATCACTGGATCATTAAGAAATCACAAAGCACTGGCAATATATCTACTGTGGAGTGTGATGGGTGACTGAGCACCATGAGAGCCAAAGTAACCTGATGTAAAAATAGTGTATGCTGAAGGTACTCCTAATAAAGGATTTCACATACACGGACGAGATTAGCCGTAGTTATATTATCATAATGGCACTGAAGGAGTTAACCAGGTCTCGGGCACCTTATTAGCATAATCCTATTCGATTCCGACACGTCACTAAGGGGTGTAACTTGTTTGATCCCGGCCAGTCTGGGCGCGAAAGTGGTGTACACGCCCATAGCTTGGATTCAGTGTTTAGGGATATTTAAGGGGCTCCCGTTGCTCATTTTATGTTTAGCCTCAGAAGAAGGCGCATGTAGTGGCGCCGAAACACGTGTCAGGCAGGCAGTTAGGGAGGATATGCTACGAGACTGATCTTATGGATGAGTAGCTAGTAAGCTTAGCAATTTTGAGCAGGTTTCACTAGAGATACAAGGGGTGGCGACAAGGGGACAAGTGGTGTGTACTGAGCAATTGGTGTTCCTAATTCCTAAGACATCGCTGTACGGCTGGTAGCTAGCTTCTTCTAGCACCGTATGTCAGATATTGGGTGCTCTCTCCACGCTGAGTTCGTTCCCGTACCCCCTTGAGGCTGTGCTCAAACAGCTGTATCGTCTCTAAACAAGAGGGGTGGCGACAAGGGGACAAGTGCTGTGTACTGAGCAATTCCAAAGACACCGCTGTACGGCTGCTAGCTAGTTTTTTCTAGCGCCGCATGTCAAATAGTGGCTGCTCTCTCCACGCTGAATTCGTTCCCGTACCCCCTGAGGTTGTGCTCAAACAGCTGTATCGTTTCTAGATACATTATAACCATCCAGATCAGGTCTCAACTATATGGTACACTCATTTCTCGTGTTATTCTGTTGTTGCTACAGTCCCTTTATAGGCAGATTACTGTTTGCCACTTTTTCCACCCCATCAGATTCCGCTTTGTTTTTTGGATACGGTCAGTGGGTATTACACGGAGGGACAATCGCATTATATAACAGAGAGGTGACAGTGTACGTGTGAGACACAGTATAGATGTTGGGGGGACTATCCAAATAGTTACCTTTAGGATATTACCTTAGGTCACTTATCCCCATCCAGCACGTTCTCACATTGATTTACATCCTCCCATTTTTTCATTTCTGTTTTCTTTTTTCTGTTTCTTATTATTATTTTTTTGTTTGTGTTCTTGTTGTGTCCTCACTATAGGCATATTTTTATGCCGCAACTATTAAAAGTTACGTTTTATTCCCTGTATATATGTATGGATATTCACTAGGGGGCGCCCTATTCTCTCTGACCCACCAGGTCTGCTTCTTGAAGGTACTCCTATAGACACCTAGACCTCTCAATTACATGATCTGTGTGCCATGTCCCTGGCTGATTAACATGTCTCTAGTGGCTGTCTATAACTGAATTTAGAGTCCGTTTCAGCTCACATGACTCTCAATGAGAGCATTTAATTGGCACAGAATTTCACAGCGCATGCGCATCAGCCCCTAATGATTCCCGGAGAAGAGTATTGGATTGGCTGAGACCATTAACATTGAAGAGGCAAAGAGATCAGCACACCACGGGATGTAAGGCAAGTAAACATGGCCTTTTACACCCCTATATATATATATATATATATATATATATATATATATATATATATATATATATATATATATATTATACGCTATAGCTTTGGGAATACATGTTCTGTGTTCCTTACGGTGTAGTTATTTTAAGATTCTCTTCCATGCCCCTCCTCCCCCCCTTATATATTTCCTATCTCTGCACTATGAATCCCTTTTCTTTAAAGCAAATATAGATATTGCTTCTCCTCATTCAATTCTCTCTGCAAGGAACATTCTCACCCCGCCCCCTCTTCCCGAGTTCTCTTTTTACACCAGCCGAGCAGAAGTGACAAGTCTCTCAACTCCATATAACTGTACTTAATGCCTTTAATATTTTATGACTTGTTGATACCATCCGCAGTTACACTGATTTAATGTCAAGTGCTTGGCAACTGATGTGCCCCTGGAGTGCACACAGGAACGATGGGGGCAGCATATATTTAACCTCTTTAGAACCATTGGCAAAATTCTTTTTTTTTTTTTTTTTTTGTGATGTTCAATTGGACGTTTACACCTAGAACGCCCTGTCATTGGTGTATTTTAGAGCCTAAAGTGCGACATATAAACCATCTTGGTTTTTAATTATTATTTTTATTGTATTTTATTGAAAGCTGGGTACAGAAAGCAAAAATTGTAAGGAAGGTGAATTAAATGTAGGGTAATAACTGCTTGATCCAAGGATAAATCTGACTGCCATTCTGGGGTCAAGAAGGAATTTTTTTCCTAGCTTGTTGCAAAATTGGAAGTGCTTCAAACTGGTTTTTTTTTTTTTTTTGCCTTCTTTTGGATCAACTGCAAAAAACATATGAGGAAGGCTGAACTTGATGGACGCAAGTCTCTTTTCAGCTATGTAACTATGTAACTAAATGAAACACAATACATCAATAGCCTATCAATTCCGCATTTGCCAGACAAAATCGCTTACAAATCATGGACGGTTAGACCTATAGTAGAAGTTCTAAACCAGTATTAATCTTCTCCTGTTTAATTAGTTTTTTTTTTTTTTTTAATGACTAATAAAATAATATTCTTGATGGTCAGTGTAATGGCTTACAGCAGTGTTTTTGTAAAGGGTTTCTCTATGTGCAGTGCACAATAGTGGAATATTGGCTGCCGTCATGGATATGGGTGTGTTCCATTGGTTTCTGTGATTTCCTCTGTTCTATCAGACAGTCCTGCCCAGTGTTGGCTGAAGGCTGCCGTAACCCTTTGGGGAAAGAAATCTATGTTCCACAAATAGCCCTGGAAAACCAACAACAAATAAAACCTAAAGCAAAACTAAAATCAAGGAAAAGATGCAATCCTATTCAGAAAAATGAAATCGTTAAAACTTGATCTGTGAAATAAATAAAACCATGAGGATAAAGAGTACCGAAAACCAAACTAAAGGAACACTACATTGCCCCGGGAGACCTTTTGTCTCCAGGCACCACCTAGAGGGAATAAAAAAAAGACTGGATAGTTCTGGGTGCCTATAATGTCCTTGCAAGTGTAGTCTGTTGGTAATTAATGGAGTTACAAGATCTAGAGCAGATGTTCTTAACTGTAGTTTGGCAACTCGTCCTTCAGCTGAAAAACTAGCTAAGTGACCCATTCTTCATTTCTGAAATATAATTACTGTTGTGCATCACCTGTATATCTCAAGTTGGACTCGGAAAAGTTCCACTTGTGCACAGAAACTGAGAAATCTTGATGCAAGCACCTTCTGTTAAATTAAGTCTCTGTTGCACTGTGCAAGGCAGGGCTGCTAAAGGGACAGAACAATTGGTGAGCATTTTTATGGATCCTGAGAAATAGAATGTGCCCTTCTCAAACTGTAGGCATCATAACGGTATGATCTCATTTAAATGGTTAAAGTGTCTAGAGTCCCCTGGTGCTGTCCATTTATTCTGCATTAAATTGTTTTTACTACTAAACAAAAGTCCCCATAAACTCCTCCACTCTGTGCTGTTTGGGATAATGAGGAAGTATTGGCCTGAGCAGTAATTGGAGGCTGTGATAGGCTGAAAGTGGACAGCTGGCACGCTCAGCCAATCAAAGCGCCTGTTGATGGTATGAATTGGTACAGCTAGAAGGAAGTGTGTAATCTTTGCCCTAGCCATACCTCCAGTAGGGGCGAAGCTATGTGAAGCCATTAACCATCCTTCAGTGTTAAATTGCTGGAAAATAGTTTAACCATTTCATCTCATTGAGTTGGTTTATAGTGCCTGGAGTCTCCTGGCATTGTCCCTCCATTTAATGTTACAGTACTTACAGTGTCCCTTTAAATGTATCATTGCTCCAGAGTCACACGCATTAAATGCTTTGTACTAGGGCCATAATTGCTGGTAACTTCCCTTCTAATATTGGACAAAGGGTGAGCTTTCAGGGCTTCTATTAAAGTCCTAACTGCCTTCCATAATGTAAAGCTTGCTTACTCTCCTCTCACCTTTGGTGCCCTCTCAGTATTTCTGTAATATAGCAGAGCGGTTCTTTGTAAATATATATCTCTATCCTTTTTTTTATTTTTTTCCTCCCTCTTTCAGTTTCTGTTTACCCTTCAACTAGACCATTTGCTACATGTATACATCAGTTGTGTGATGAGTTGTAAATACTGCATTGTCCGTCAGAGATGCTCTTTCTATTTTTGTAAATTGCTGAATATGGATCGTTTTTATATTGTTTTAACCAGAACACAGAGTGCCGTTTTTTTTTTTTTTTTTTTTTTTCCTTGACCCGGTTGTTCAGATGGCTTTCATTATTGTAGCCGGAATCTGTGCTTGTCTTTATTTCTTGTTTCTCTGTTTTATGGTCTACCAAGTCTTCCGGAATATTAGCGGCAAACGCTCCACGTTGCCAGCCATGAACAAGGCGCGCAGGCTGCACTATGAGGTGAGCAGGCTTAACCCTCTATGCTCCTTTTGTTAACTGTTTGAGTGCCAGAAACCAGGAATCGGTGGTAATCTGCCAGTTTAAAATATAATATCCCATGTAAATATGACTGCATAATAATTGATCTGTGACAATTCTGTGTCCTCGCCTACAAGGCTGTTAGAATGTGGAGAACGACCTCCTCTCCATTCCTGCCTTTCTGAAGTATATTGGATCACATGATCAATATTGCACTAATTAAAGGCAACTGTCCCCTCAAAACTATGTTTTAATAGAATAACCCTTTTAACATGTAATGAAACTGATTTATTTTTACATGAAGTCTATGTAAAAATTTGAGCCCATCAAGACTGAGAATCAGGAAAGTACATAGAGACTAGGCAAGAGTGCCTTTTGTTTGAATGGGCAAATTCTCTCCTTTCAAAATGAAGAGTTTGGGGTATTTGCCTGCCTTCCCCGCTTCCCCCTTTCTGAATCTTGCTTGGATTAGCAGTTATCTGACCCAATGCTTGCTATTCTGTTTTGTCCAATATTGAGTGTTCATTCTGCCCGACTTGTAGTAGGTAGGAGCACCTAATAGAAAGCGCAGAATGGTTGGCAGTTGATTTCTTAAAACAACAATATACATGAGTTTAAAAAAAAACCAAAAAAAAAACACGCACACCATTTAAAAAAAAAAAAGCCCTAACTTTTGGTGAATGGAAACCCTATCTTTGAGTCTATCAATGATTGATTTGGAATAATTCACAAATTTTCTTTGAAAATCCCCTAATAGGTTTGTGAACCCTTTTCCTGAGATGCTCTGTTTACTTTTAAATGTTTATATAATAGATTAAGCAGTTCAGTGCTGGCAGATAAATTTTATCCCAGGAAGTCACAGATCTCCTGTAAGTATCATTCGGAACAGAACCATCGCACATTCCTGCCTGAATTGTATGTCGCCACCTGCTGGTCAATAGTGTTAATGCAACCAACCTGCTTGCCTAGTAAAAATGAGAAATGGGGAATAGTTGAACATCTTGTGACATTTTAAGTGTTGACAGCACTAAACAAATAAAGAACACGCATGTAAACCAGCAGGAATGGACCGTCTGGTCTAGACGATGTATCCTATTTTGCATGTTGTTACTTTGCATGTCGTTGAATAATTCTCATTTAATTCAATTTTTTTTTTTTTTTTTTTCTCCTGCGCAGGGTCTGATATTCCGGTTTAGATTTTTGATGATCATAACCTTGGCTTGTGCCGCTATCACAGTTATCTTTTTCATCACCACCCAGGTATGGCCATGTTGCATTGGGTCTTTGAACCTAGGTTCAGAGAGAGTTACAATATAACTCTAAAATACATTCCTCCCTCCTGTTTGCTTCCACTAAAGACAAACTTACTCTAGATAACCACAATGTACGTAGAACATCCAACTAAGGAGTAACCAGTTAACATTGTGTAGAACTGGTGAACTTCTAACATAAGCAGGGCTTTATGTGTACAGCAATGGTTTCTGGGAATTATAGGTCAATAATTGAAATTAAACTCCCAGAGACCTTAGACATGACCACATGTGCGATCGCAGCAACACGTTAAAAACTGCCGGATGGGGAGAGGGCAGAAAGGAGCACATATGGAGTGAATCTTTAACCTGAATATAAATCTTCATAAAAATGCTATAACTTACTGTAACGTGTGTGGTCTAAATGCTTAGAAATTATTTTTATATTTAAAAAAAAAAAAAAAATCCAGGGGCTCCCCTTATTGGCCCTCTGATACTGTCTGATGTTACCTCTGTTGGTCTAGTTACTAGTAATAATGTTAACTAGAAATGTTGGGCTTGGCAACCTTCCATCGTCTGTGATCACATCGCAAACTGCAGGGGATTAAAGCAGAGCTGGGTTACATCTATATTAAAAAAAAAAAAAAAAAAGTACATTTTATAAATAATACCTCAACAAAAATCTTTTTACATCTGCTGTGTTTATTGGAACGTTAAGGGTTATACATTTTTATTTATTTTTATTTTTTATTTTTTTTGTCCTGCAGATTTCAGAAGGAAATTGGAAATGGGGTGAAGTAACAATTGAACTGAACAGTGCCTTTTTCACTGGCGTGTACGGCATGTGGAATGTCTACGTGTTTGCCCTCATGTTCCTGTATGCGCCGTCGCACAAGAACTATGGAGAAGACCAGTCAAACGGTGAGAACTCCTGTTTGCACAGTTTATTTGTATACAACTGGAAATTGAAATTCTATGGTTGCTCTATACCGGTTACGAAGTAGCAAATAATATCCCCAATTTTCTCAAAGTCCAATAAATTCCACTGAGTAAAGGGCCGTAACCCACACAAGAGAAACCAATACAGGGAAGACATTCACAGCAGTTTGTGACACACATTCCTTCCTGTTTTTAATATAGTGTATTTACCCAAGGGAATCTGCCATAATATTGTCCTTGATAACTAAATTAGAGTTTAGCAAATTTTAACTATCAATAATAATGTATTTTTTCTCTACTAGCTAATGGTTGGACATCTCTGGAACCAAATATGTGAAGTAGTTTTTATTGAAACCTTTTACGGCTAATCTTTTGGTTTGAAGAAGATTTGAAACAGAACAGTAACATAAAGGAACATGCGTCACTTGGCAAGTTATGTGAGGAGTTTCTTCAGCCTCACCATCCATTGACCCCTGCCTTCCTTCTTCTCAATTCTTCTCATTCTTAGACCAGTACACTAATGACAGGAACAGGAGAGCGATCGGACATAGGATCCTGCTCTGCATGATCACTTTGATCAGATTACCTTCTCCCAACTATATATCCATCTCCTCCCCTGCAGTCCTACAATGTGTCACCGGTGGCCTTTCTTCCATCTCTTATTGGATGTCCTCACGCTTTCTTAAACGCAATCTCTCTAAAACAAAGCTTCTTATTTTTTCTCCTCGTAATACTATTATGAATTTTATGATATCATAATAATAATGCTTCTCTCCCTCTCCATGCAACTTTATGGTACCCGAATCAGTCCGTACTTGCAGCCTTCGTGTTCTCTTTAATTCTGGTCTCACCCTTGCGTCCAATCTGTTGCTAAAAACCTATCAATTCAGCCTAAAAACATTTCCTGTGTACACCCCTTTCTCACGCAAGATGCTGCCAAGGAGCTTGTTCATGCTCTGGTAATCTCTCGCATGGATTACTGTAATTCTCTCCTAATTGGTCTCCCCAAAAGCCGAACTGCCTCGCTATAATACGTAATGAATGCTGCTGCCAGGCTGATCTTTCTCGCCCGTTCCTCCCATACCTTGCTCCTCTGGCGATCCTTACACTGGCTTCCTGTATCCTATAGGTATCATTTAGAAATACTAACCATTATCTAAAAAGCTTTAAACACTTCTAACCCCTGTTATATTTCTTCACAAATTTTGTAGGTACGCCTCTTTGTGGTCTCTGCTATGCTGGTGACATTCACCCGGTCCGCTGCTTGCACCCTTACTGCTAACACGCGCTTGCAGAACTTCTCGCGGGCAGCTGCTTTAATTTGGAACAGCCTGCCTATCGCCATCAGACTCTCCACTAGTCTTCAATCTTTTAACAAGTCCCTCAAAACCATCTCTTCATAACTTCATATCACATACCTGTCTCTTGCCAAATACACTCACACCTCACAAATGATAAACAAAACAATGGCACAATCTTGCACTTCTAGATTCACAGACCATAATTTCACACGTACAGACACCAGCATTATTAAGGGAAGTAAAGGAAAGCTTCCGCTCAATCTGTTAGATCTGTATGAATCGAGAAATAATTCCGTACCGGATTAGACTTGATTATTGGAATCAAATATACACAAATCAATAACTAGACTGACCCCATTTTTATGCTGGGTATTTAGGGCTAGTCGGACCTTCTAAATACAGACTTACAAGAAAACTGAAAAGATAAACTACTGAAATACAATACTTTGTGGTCCAGGCAGTGATTTTCAAACTTAAACACTCCGACACCATAACCACTAATAACCCGCTCCTTTTGTTAACGTGAACAAATTGTTTTTGTTTTTTGTCATTTAAAACCATTTGATATCTTACCATATTTCACTTAGCACTGCTTCCCCTCCTCTACTGTCTCCTGAGAGCCAGAAGTTTCTCAGCAGCCATTGCAGGAGAGTAAATGGAAGTTTGTGCTACAGAAATGTCAGCACTCAGGAGATAGATAGCAGTGGCTTCTGCCAGTTCCCAGGTAAGAGGTCAAACCAATTTATAAAAATACAACTACTTGACGTATTAGAATAGTGGGTACTAAGGGACACCTGGTACCATAGCCACTACAGGGAGTTGTTGTGGTTATGGTGCCTGCAGTGCTGCTTTAATTTGCCTATTATAATTTCTATAGCTCCAACATATTCCGCAGCACTTAAATCTTAATAGAAAGGAGATATAAAGATGGTCCTATTCAAACAAGCTTACAATCTGATGATTTGAGTTAGGGGGGTTCTATCATTGGGTGTTTTGCACAAGGACACTTACTGGTATGGGGGTCCCACTGAGATTCAAACTTAGTTTGCGTCAATGACTTTTGTTGTAGAACAATACCATATTTGACAAATGTTGCTACTCCCTTGATAATTCCATACAGCTCAAGTTCATAATTCTCCTTACAGAAAACTATAGATTCTCTATGCACTTCAATAGCTAATCAAAATGTTAAATTTTATTTTTTATTATTAAATCAAACAATATTTCTGTTTGGTACACCCCCGCAGCAATTTTCACTTTACTTACTAACCCTGTTTCTCTAATCTTCCACTTGCTTGGTGGCTGTTGCAAGCTAATTTTGTAGAGAACTAAAAGTATCTAGATCCGAGGACCATTCTAAGGACCAACAGTGCTTTTTAGCAGATGTCAGACTATTTTATTTAGTATGCTATCGAAAATGTACACTTCTGCCATGTTTGTTAATCAGGTTGGATCACCTTTTGTTGTTGAACTTGCCGAAGCTAAAGCAGCACTCTGAAGTTATGGTGCCAGGAGATCCCTGGTGCTGGCTTAACTTCTAGGATTAAACCATCAGTGGAAAAATTAAACCACAAAGGGTTCTGTCCAGCGCCAACCAGCTCTGCCTCTGAGGTTCCCAGCCTATCAGTAGGTCCCTATTCACAAAATGGAGTGCGAAAAAAAATATGTACTCTTATCAGTGGCACCTGAATGGTGACTCTGGAGCAGAGTAGCTGTCTGATTTTTGCCAAAATTCAAAGCCTGGACACCAGCACTGATCTTTTTAAGATTTGTCTGTCATAAAAATAAAGTACAACCAAATTCTCTTAACACTATATTTTGTAAACAAGCTTTTAACTCTTGATATCCAGAGCGAGATATCAATATCTTGAGGGAGAAAGCATTACTCGTTTTTATACATACATTTTTGCATAACTAGATATAATTGTAACTATGCTATTGGTAATAAAACAAAAAGCCTAAATAGTCTTGTGCTATATCCACAAAACAGCCGCTCAAAACAATCCTCTGCTGATGCAGCTACCCTCTAGTGGTACAGAAATCTTACACGCCCTTTGCCAAATTTCGTATTTTTGGGTTTTTGTTTTGTAATAACCGCAGCAATTAAAGTAAATTAAATCTGTAAATATTAATGTAATAACACAGTATGTATTCACTATACCGTGTATGGAAAATAAATTCTATTTTTTGTTAAAAGACAATAAAATTTGATTAAAAAAAATAAAAGTTGCCTAATACTAATGATGTACATAAAACAAAAACTGATGGTCCAGTAAAAAACGCATATATCAAAACTATGGCATCATCTTAATACCTCAAAGGAAGTGAAATGGGTTCACTGGGTGACAGGTTGCATGATAACCTCTTTCTAGGACAAAGTCCAAACGATGTATTAACAGGAACACGCTTGGGAGGTGGCTGGGTAGAGTATGCTAGCTTTATGATAGAAGCAGACTCACCTGGCCCTAGAAGATACAGCTCCAGTGATTCTAACTCGGCCACCAGGTGTTGCGGTTTGGTTGGCTTTCAGTTGGTGGGGATATTAAGTGCTGGTGCAGTCAAGGAGTATGTTTATTGGTCACCCAGCGAGTATTTACAGAAGTAGCATGGAGTGCTTGTGTTCTGAATAAATAGCAACAGTGAAGGACTACAGGAAGTAAAGACCAACATATATCGTTCAATGGACTACTTGAGGGCAAAGGAAGAAGACCCTTGATGTACAGCTTCAAATGGTTCTGATCTCCATGGCTACTAAACAAACACCAATGGAGAGAAGTAGTCAAAATCACCAACGGCAACAGGATTTGAATATAACATACACGTATAATATAATTCAAGTCATGTACAAGTATATCATGAGGCAGCAAAATAATGCAAAATAAACATTTGTAAATAAAAATGAATATCAAAACAAATCACATCAATCAACATACAAAACGTTTCACCAATTTATACAAACCAATGAATGATGACACAATGTAAACAAAAACAACGCAATTTAATATGACCAAAACTGCATACAAACCAAAGGACTATGGCCAAACGTAATTCCTATAATAATCTTCCATAAAGGACATCCACTCTCCTATGAGCATATGTACAAAAGTATAAAAGCCAATGAAACATGACCATTACATACAATGGAAATAAAATACCGGGGATGAACAAATTAATACATTTTATTGAATAGAATAAATTAAAAAGCAATATTTATTTATTTTTAAAAAAATAAGTTTTGCTCTCACTATGCATAAAATACATAACCAGTGCACTGGACTCCATACAGGACTTGCATGCCATATGTCAAATGGATTAAAATCGACCTTTGTTTAAAAAAAAAAAAAAAAATTTGTCCATAATGTGCGGGTGCATGGGCCGTGCAAGGAACCTTCTCCACCTCTTTTTGAAAATCGACAATTTTATTTATAAGGATAATACTAATTTTGTGTGTAGTGTATCTTTGTTGTAAAAAGTTAGGTGAACGTGTCTAATTCGTAGATGGTGGAGTGATGGTGAAAGGGTTAACATTCACAATTTATCTGCACTAGACCAGAAATAATGATAAGCATTTGTTGTAACACCACCCACGCATAATTATATGAATTTAAATGTTAATATTTTAGAACACCACAACCACCACCAAGACAATAAATGGAGTTCCTTTGTCTCCCATTACACTAAAACCCCCCACAAAATGTGATACAATAGCTACATGACTTCAAATGACTAATAAATTGCTCTAATGCGGTAATGTGAGTCTTTACTAGACAAAGACAGAACTTAATAAAGGAATATTTATTATGAACAAAACCGTCACCGCGCATATAAGAACCAATGACAAATTATTTACACCAGCAACAAGTAAAAAAAATAAATAGGCTAAATTCACATAACTTCATACTCTTTTTGTAGGCTTTGCTTTCACCGTTCTGAATATGCACAAACGGAGGCATGATTATTAATCTGTGAGTTATTAGTAATGTTTCTTTTAGATATCACACTGGAAGACCATCGTCTCCTGACTGTTAATGGTCACTTAGTATATGAAAAGAATCCACTGTTTGTGAGGGGATAGAGGAACATGGTAGATTATCCAGTTAGTTCACATTGAAGCTAGATTTGGAGGCAACTCATGTGTAACATTTCATTACTGGCCGGGGAGCTCATGTTGGAGTCACCGCTTCAAAAAAAATGGAATTCATGTTCTAAACCTGACATCGATCACAATCCTATACAATCAAATAAACCACTCTAATGCTGAAATTGGCCATATCCCTTCTACTAGGTAGCCCAAAAATGTATGCACTACACAAATCCAGGTAAATAGCAATATTCAATTGTGTAACAATTAATTATGTACACTTGATGTGACAGTGTGTTTGTGTTTTTTTATTTTTTTATGTTTTAAATTCTTTATTTTTTCATGCATATAGGCTTAACAGACATGCTTGTGGTACCCCAAAGGCAGGGCCGGACTGGGAATTAAAAGCAGCCCTGGAAAAAAAATATTTACCAGCCCCATAATGCGTTGCGCCAGCATAGTGTGCAGATACAGAGTTAGAAAATATAACAAAATTAAAAATTATTACTCCAACGTGGAAAAAAGCACATATAAGCTTTAAAAAAGTGCAGATTTATTTTAAGCAGACGTGCCTTTGCATGTAATCAATGTTTCAGTCCAACTACCATGACATATTAAGGAAAGCTTGGTAATGGGACTGAAATGGTGAATGTATGTAGGGCACAACTGTAAAAAATTACGTTATCTTGTTTATTTTGAAGTCCTGTGGGTGCGCTCTTCACTTTAAATATGTTATTGTGCTGGAGTGTGCACCTAGCAACAAGATTGGGCCAAAATCTGCTTATTACATATAGTACATATCAATGACATGTCTCTGTGTATTATGCATATATAAATCTACATGAATATATGTGTAAATATTAAAGGCATAATTATTTATATATATATATATATATATATCTCTTGTGTCTCTTTCTCTCTCGTGTCTCTCTCTCTCTTGTCTCTCTCTTGTCTCTCTTTCTCTTGTGTCTCTTTCTCTCTCTCTCTTGTCTCTCTCTTCTGTCTCTCTCTCTCTTGTGTCTCTCTCTCTTCTGTCTCTCTCTTTATCTTGTGTCTTTCTCTCTTGTGTTTCTCTCTGTCTCTCTCTTTCTCTCTGTCTCTCTCTTTCTCTCTTGTGTCTCTCCTGTCTCTCTCTTGTGTCTCTCCTGTTTCTCTCTTGTGTCTCTCTCTTTCTCTCTTGTGTCTCTCTCTTTCTCTCTTGTGTCTCTCTATTTCTCTCTTTCTCTCTTGTGTCTTTCTTTTTCTCTCTCTTTCTCTCTTGTGTCTCTCTCCTCTTTCTCTCTTGTGTCTCTCTCTTCTCTTTCTCTCTTGTGTCTCTCTCTTCTCTTTCTCTCTTGTGTCTCTCTCTTCTTCTCTTTCTCTCTTGTGTCTCTCTCTTCTTCTCTTTCTCTCTTGTGTCTCTCTCTTTCTCTCGTGTCTCTCTCTCTCTCCCCTCCCTCCCCCCCCATTTACCTGAGAGGAGTCAGGGGGCCGGCCGCTTTCCACGCTGGAGCTGCCGCAGCCTCGCCGGTCCGGCGGCACTTCTAATGCTGGGGACGGAAGGAGGAGGAGGAGGAGGAGGGAGGAGCATGTTTCTGTACCATGCTCCCTCGCGGTTCCCACAATTCACAGCACAGGAACTGCGAGGGAGCATGGTACAGACACATGCTCCTCCCTCCTCCTCCTTCCGTCCCCAGCATTCGAAGTGCCGCCGGACCGGCGAGGCTGCGGCAGCTCCAGCGTGGAAAGCGGCCGCCCCCCTCAGTGTGCCACCGGACCGGCCATCCGGTGGCACATACCTCTGCAGCCCCCAGGTGCCGCGGCCCACCGGGAAATTTCCCGGTATCCCGGTGGGCCAGTCCAGCCCTGCCCAAAGGCATTCCACTCGCTTATCAATGACATTTGTTACAGTGGGGTATACAGAGACGCGTGCACGTTTTATATTTAGAGCGAGAATGATTAGTGATAAGACGTGTATAGTAGGTGCATTAGGCATAACATTGCAAAATGATTGCAAAATATGTGTTAATCGTCTGTACCTATCTAAGATATGCAGTACAAGACCTGAGCTATCGTTATTGCAGTTAGACTGTGAGGTCACATGTCATGTCTATTTAGCAGGCTGGTTATTTGGGTGTATGCCTACATAGCATTGTAAAAATACTAAAGATAGAAGTAAATGTTAAAAGATATGCTTGACATTATTTTATAGCATCACAGGCTAGACTATATTTGCGTGTAACCATGCTAGTTGTACTTAAGTGTATAGGTGTGCAGGCAAGTTTTGATAGCGAGCAGCCAGAGGCTTTACTCACAGCTCAGTCCCGGAGCCCCGGTCAGCCTATGCCAGCCAGGGGTACAGCACAGTCCCACCTCAAGCAGTCACCCTGCGTGATGGAGCCATTAATTGCGGGCAAGTAGGTCGATGCTTTGTTCGTTTTTGGGGTTCCTTTCCTCCGGCTGCTGCTGTGCCCTTGTGTGCACTCTCCTGAGTGACCTCCATGGTGCCACTTTGCGTCTGGGTGAGGAACGGTGTTGGAACTGCTGCCATGTTGGGAGATCTCCCTCGTTGACGTGCCGCATCATTACGGCCTCAGGTTTTGCCCGGTCCCAGATTATCATGTCCATGAGCCGCTTTCGCTGACTTTGGTGGAAGGTTGCGGAATCTCGGGCGGCGGCGGTGCATTCTGACGCGTGGGCTGTGGGTGGGCTTTCTGGGTCTTCCGCTCAGGAGTGAGGGTTCAGGCATTTCTGGTGGCTTTTGTTGATTCTCCCAGGTGCTCCAGTACCGCTGGCATATAGCATAGAATCTTTGTTGGAATTCTGCTTCCCAGGTTTGTGTAGTGTTGCCGGCGGCCGTTTTGGGGGGGGACTGCGTGTAGGCGCCTTTCACTAGTGTTGCCCAGGAGTTTTCTGGGGGTTCGTTCTCGCTTGTTGGAGGCCGGGATGGCCCAAAACATCTAAACAATAATCATGATAGACCTAAACCAGTAATCATCAGATTAGAATGGCTTCCTTATAAAGGAAGTTGGATAAAGGCTTCTAGAAGCACCACAACCCTAAACCACCAGGACTCTAAAGTCTTAATCGTCCAGGACTACTTAACCGCTGTAACCAACAAACACCATTTGCAATAAGGCTCTTGGAGAAGAAAATCAAATTCATGATACTCTTACCTGACTTGCTAAGACCATACCTACCTGCTAGAATTCCCACAAGCAGCTAAGGCCAAAATCTGAGAACTTGATCTCCCCTTAAATTTAGGCACAACCCTGAACAACCTTTTGTAGACACAGTTGAAATGTCACGTTTACGTGCTTTTTTATTTCTTTTTCTCCCCTCATACAAGCTTTCTAGGTTTTGGCAGATGCCACAAACGTTACACCCCCAGCATTGGTCCTTCTTTTTGGATTAAGTGGTTATTCTTTGTTACTGTGCTTTTTTGTTTTTTTTGCATTATTATTATTATTATTGCTATATAGGACTAGTTTATTTGCTTGGGTTGCCCTTCATCCTCATGACTCTTCTATGAAATATAGGAAGGGTCCCTTCCAGCAGCTGGGATAGGGTGGGACCTCCTTTCTCTAAATATCTTCAACCACATTACCCCATTACCTTTTGTATTGACCCTGGATAGCTATCAGTCCAACACACCAACCCGCTTCCAATTAACAAACCCTTGTTTCTTGGAACATAGGCCGAGATACACACATTTTAAATGGAAAATAATATTAATACACTATACACCCTAGATTTTTCCTGACACCCATGGCCAGGTGGACTGGCCACTGTGTTACTGCCTCTTACCAGTCCAACTTTCATGGAGTAGATATACTCATCTTGCAACCATTCACTGACCCTGTGGGCCAATATTTAATCTTGATCGTACTCATTAGGTATTGGTAAATGTTTCTGCTCCGACTGTCTCAAATGCTCCATTTTATAGTAAATTGATGGAAACTTTGCTGATTCTATAATGACCACAAAGAGGTCTTGGGCAATGCAGTGGACCAGTGTGACTCCTCTCCATCACATGTAGCTGTCCACACGCACTTGCTATATCTGCTGACTTAACACGTCTATTTAACAGACGTATGGCAATTATGGAATCCTCGAGTTAACCGTTCACACGTCTCTCTCACTCCCAACACTGCAATACAGTTCGATTACTTTGTCCTTCCCCCTCATTGGAAAACCACACAACACCTACATTCCTATCTACTGCCAGAAAGGTCTAAATTGCATAACCTGATTCTGCTCCAACCATAGGACTAATGAAAGCAATACTTTTCCTTTTCATGCATGTTTTAAATGGACTGGATCGAATCCATATCACAAAAAATTAAAAGGCAAAAATGTTCCTTCAAACCTATAATGTTATTATTTATAATGCGATAAATTGTGCAGCATTGTAAAATACGTAGACTAATAGACGTATACATAGTATTTTCAACAAGGCCAGTTGAACGTACAGGAACAGAGGGTGCCGAGGCCCTACTCAAATGAGCTTTCATTCCATGGGTTCAATTCACTACAGATTAACACAAGGAAAACCTTTTTTATTTTTTTTATTTTACTTTTTAAATGCCCACTCGTACATACATAGGGTTACAAACGGGGGAAAAAAAGGTCAAAATAAGTTGAGCGGCTAAGATCTAAAACAAAAAAGATATTTGTGAGTCATAAAATCTGCAAATGGTGGAACTTTTTTCCATATCCTATTGGTTACATGCTAATTGAAGTTGGGGTATAACAGTATAAATGAATCCATATTAGTAAGATATGCCCCTAGAAAGAACCCATTCACTAACTGTTTAACTCTTACAGTATCCTGGTGGTTATACCTTGACCATGAACAGACTGCTCGGCCAGTAGAACGGAATGCCGAGCAGTCTGTTCAAACCACACACACACATAGATATTTAAACACCTGCAGGAAAGTTTTGAAGCTGTAATGAACCCCTTAGATCTTTGGCTCTGCAGTTCTCCATATTGTTACGTATATAATTCAAATGGTAATTTCATCCGCACCGCTGTCATGTGCCTGAAATCGCTCTCCTATACATTGAATACACCATATATCACAAAGATACTTTGTTATGGGCAAATGCAAATATTACAAGTTTTGGAATGAAATGTTGTATTTCTTAAACTGTGTACTTTGTCTTTAAGAGATTGCAAACTGACAAGGTGTTAGAAATGGAACATATTGTTTTTCATGCATGTTTCTTTAAGCAATAACCTCAGTGCATAATATGTTTGCGCCATTTTGTCCCAGACGAATTACAATAACAATAATGCATAAACAAGCTTCAAGGCTATGCTACGACTCTTTCAGTACACAATATACTGTGGTAACCCCAAGTTAATGGAACTTCCCCAAATCCGGGAATCTCCCACGACTGTGCACTTACGTCTTAGTATAAACAACAGATAAGCTATTCAGACTTTGGGAAGCCATCTTGAACTAAGTCAGGAAAATTTCCATGACGTATACACCCTTTAGTTATGGCCTTGTATTAAGGGAGGTCCTAAAATGAATAAAGTAAAAGAAGTGTTACTTTTTCATATATGAACTACGGTAACCCTAAAATGACGACACCTAAGGTATAAATAGGTGTACTTTTAAATGTTAAGACACAGAGGAGAGACTTGGATGCTGCTCCATCTTAAAATGACTGAGAGGCTGACATGATGACATGTTCAGAAGGGTATGTTAACCTATTAATGATATTTGTAAGCATTTAGTTTAATCTTATAAACTCTGCTATAATGGATTTTATATGTCCATATTTATATTTTTATATAATAACTATCTAAAAAGACAAAACTTTATTGCTTCCAAGACAATCCTTATTTTATATTGTATTCTCAATTATTTATATATGTTAAATAGAGGATCTCTTACACTAACTATATAAAATAATGGCTAAGATATCTGTATGGTTAGCCCTACTAAGTTCTATGCTTTGACATTATAGTGGTAAATAAGGGAACCAGCCGCGGTTACAACATGGTGTATTCAATGTACGATGTAAAAATCTACTCCCTTTTCCTCTGTTCGAGTGCCGCTTCATGGGTGTTGCTCTTCTAACACCCACCTCCTAGCTGTCATCCACTCCACCTGCGCTCCTTTTTTGATTTACCTTTGCACCTGCGCCGCAAACCCAAATTCAGAAACTTACTACATTATATAACTCATTCTGCTGCTTTATGTTATAATGTAGTTACATGACCCTAAACTGGCTGTCGCTGGAATCCCGATGCACCCTCCATCTTTCCAGCCTCGTGCTTAAGAGCTTATCTGGGAAGCTTTTTTTTCCCACCGTACCCGTGTAGAATGTTCTCCCCAGCCATTCCCACCTCCTATAACCTCCGATCCAGCACTTTAGTTAGCATACCGTTATACAAAAATAAAGTGTCGCGATCCTCATTTTCATACAGTGCACCGCAATTTTGGAATAATCTTATGGACACAATCAAAATCTTCATCCAATCAAAAGTCCTATAAAAGATCATTGTCAACATATCTTAATTCAGAATGCAGCTCTAATCATGATTTATTATATTTTCTTACCTGTTCTGTATTAAATTTGTGCATTTTATTACAATATTATTTTGTATATATTTTTTTTTTATTATATTGTAACAATGGAAAGTTGTGGACCCAGGACATACTTGAAAAGTAGAGAGAGAGGTGTGTGTGTGTGTGTGTGTGTGTGTTTTTTTTTTTTTTTTCACAAAATCATTCCACTAAAACACCAGTTAACATTTTATTAATTCCTGTGCCAAGTGAACAAACCTGATAACCTATTAAACCACTATGTAATGCAGGTGCACTACTTGATGGCACTAAAGTTATGAATGGTGTTTCATCTCTATTTTCGTTATTATGTGGAGGACGCAGAGAGGAGGCAGTCTCTCTAAGCCGCACCCAATATAGCCCACTTGTAGAACTGCCAAGTGCTTGCCAACTGGATATGGTTAATCGCATGCTGGGCAGGTACACTCACACATTTGTCAGCTCTTTAATTGCTGAATTGCCGTTTATAATGTCGAGGAGGAAAGCGTGTGCGAGGGGAGTTCGGAGTTAGGAGTTTGTATTGTAACCAAATGTTTAAGCAACTAGTTCCCCATATCTTTTCACTAGTGCATTTGATTTTCTGTGACAATAAATCTGTTTTATGAAACAGGAAAAAATTGTTACTGATACAATAAATCTGCCTGCGGCTTTAATTCTGTGAGTGCCTGAAGATTTTTCCTGTTTTATTATACGTCTTTTGGATTTGATTGTCCTGCTTCGATGCACCCGGTTTTAAGTGGATTTGACTGCTGTTCCTTTTTCTCTGTTTAAATTATCTGTTTATGATGATGTCATTGTTTTTTTTGATTTTTGCACTTTTTTTTGTCTAAATTTGTTTGTTTTTTTCCCTCTATGTACTTGTTTAAAAAAAAAATTAGGAATGGGAAGCGCAGAAGAACTTCAATTAACGACCACAATCCCCAACATAGATGGACCGACTGAGGTTTATCGATTGGCAGGCAAAGAGTCACAAGAATAACTCTTGACTTGAATGGGACAAAAAGTAGACATTTTAACAGACTATGTATCAATGAAAAATTATATATGTAATAATATATCATTTTGAGTTCCCACTAAAAATGTTACATAAAATAGCCTTATTTACAATGTATTTATAGATTGATTTTTCTCAGTTAGGATTATCATTGAATTCATTTGTATTGTAGCTTTTTATATATAAGATTTGGTGAACAAGGTGTATTAGTGTTTTCTTTTTTGTTATATCTATACATTTTTCACACTAATGGTTAAAATACACATTTCTATTCATGTACAGTGTTATTTCTAGAATACGTTTTAAGTTACATGTTTCCACTTGTAAAAGCAATATCCAATAAGCAATAAAGATTTTTTTATTCTATTTTTTTTTTTAGTTTGTGCATTTTATTACTTATCAGATTGGGTGTTTTATTAAAGGGACACTCCAGGCACCCAGACCACTTCTGCTCATTGGAGTGGTCTGGGTGCCAACTCCCACTACCCTTAACCCTGCAAGTGTAATTATTGCAGTTTTTCATAAACTGCAATAATTACATTGCAAGTTTCTGGGGGCGTGGCCTGGAAGCCGAGGAAGATGGCAGCGTGATTCCTGAGCTCCCTTCCAGGCTCAGCTTTTTTCCTCGCCAACAGCACCTTACTGCCCTGACAATGGGCAAAACTCACAGGGCAGCACAAGCCACTAAGCCTGCCGACACTCCCAGGGGGAACAGCCACCATTCACTGCGGCAATACCTGATCACCCCGGCGGACCCGGACACGCAGGCATCCAGCGACTCTGCGGCCTCCGAAGGGTTTTTACCGCCATCCCCACACGGGGGGAGACCCTCACCGGGACCCCCGCAGCGGATGCCCCAGCTGCCCACCCTGGCTGGATGGATATACTGCGGAATCTGCCCATCAAGGATGACCTGAGAGCAGCGAACAATGAGCTCCGCACCTCCATCACGTCGGAGCTGCAGGCCATGAGAGAAGAATTTTGCGGACTACGCCAGAGGGTCTCTCAACTCGAAGCGGACTGCGACCACATGTCGTCGGCGCAGTCCGCAACCACAGAAACCCTGCAACTTAGCACTCAACAAATCCGGCAGATGGCTTACCACTTAGAGGATCTCGACAACCGGGGCAGGCGGCAGAACATTAGGGTCCGCGGCGTGCCGGAAGAAGTGGACGACAGCCCCAATCCAACACACCCTTATGGGCATATTCAACAGCCTCCTGGGCAGACCACCACAGGCCCCACTTGAAATGGTGAGAACCCACCAAGCTCTCCGACCGAAGGGACCGCCTGGGGGCATCCCCCGGGATATAATATGCTGCATTGCCAATTTTCAGCAAAAGGAAGAGATCCTCCGCAAAGCAAGAGAATTGAGCAAGGTGCTCTTGGAGGGCACAGAGATCCAGCTTTACCCGGACCTATCACCCACTACGCTGGCATACCGCAGGGCTTTGCGCCCTTTTACCAGGCAGCTGCAACCCAACAAAATCAAATACCGCTGGTGCTTCCCAAACGGACTCCAAGTGCACACTCCGAAAGGCCCTTTTGAAATCAGGGAGAAGATCGACATGGAGGCTCTTGCGAGGGAGCTACAAATAACACCTGCATCACTAACTTGGCCTGACCCTTTACTGCTCTATACGCCTACCCAGAGAACCGGGAGACAAGCCACCGGATCCCAGATACCAAGGACCACACGCCAGCAGGCAACAGGCCCACGTGGCCTATAAACTAACGCAATCTCCAAGCGGCACCTGTCCCTTGGACTTCGGGCCCAGCAACGGGGCGCCCACCCCCTCGGGTGCCACACAACCTCTACCGAGATGACCACAGCCCCGGCGCATTACCACAGACCTTCC
Organism: Pelobates fuscus; assembly: GCF_036172605.1. NCBI lineage: Eukaryota > Metazoa > Chordata > Amphibia > Anura > Pelobatidae > Pelobates > Pelobates fuscus. The sequence continues at coordinate 32,862,067 of NC_086323.1, read as the reverse complement.
GCCCCACACATGGAATTGAAGACACCACCGCCAGATCCTAAGCACAGGCCCCCTTGCCCAGCGGGGAACTGCGATTCCGGGGCGCTAACCCAAACTAACGACGAGATCAAGATTGCCCTGGAGACTACCCTGGTTTGCAGTTCACCCGCCACCGGTCCTGCCGAGTAGCCACGGACTTGCACTAGGTCACCCCAGGCCGCGGGGCCGGCCCGGACTGAAAGGAGCTAGGGCTCCAGGGGACTCTGTTTCGCTGTCTGAGAACCGCAAGTACCAATATGACACGGGCCTCGCGGCCTGGGGGCTTACCCACACCTGAAGCGGGACTGAGGGGAGGGCTAGGTTAGGGGAACATCCAGGCGGGAGCGGGGAGGGGGGGGGAATCCCTACTTATGTTGATACAATTGTGTTTAGGTGCCGGGGGCTGCGGGGCGGGCTGGGTTACCGAATCCCCCCCAGTAAACCCGTGATGACCTTTCCAGGAGCGGGCTGGGGGGATGGGGACCTGGCGCGCCCGGGCCGCCGAGAGGGAACGGGGAGGGAAGGAAGGGGAGGTGGGAAGCCTTTGGCGGGAACACTGTTTAAGGGGGGAACGCGGAGCCTTAGGAACGGGGGTCGCAGACCGGGCCGGGCAACCGCATCCTCCTATCAACCTGTGACGACCTACCCAGGAGCAGGTGGGGGTGCGGGGACCCGGCCCGCTCGGGCCTCCGGACGGTAACCGGAATACATTCACGATGGCCCTGAGAGGGCACCAGAGGTGGGGGGGCATTACAGGGAGGTCTACCTAGGCCTCATGGCATGGACCTCGGGAACGCAACGCTGGGCTGCCTAGGGGCTGGGCCTTTACGCTGTATAATCTAATCCATGTTTACTGTTATTGTGTTTTAATTACTTTTAATTACTGTTGATTACTGATGCCGAAATGTGCTTGCTCCACACACCTCAGGCGAGGACACGCATACTCATGATACCGCAACTAATAGAGCCACGAAGGAGACACATGGGAAACCGACTGAGTAGGACGGATAGGGCAGACAAGAGATCACAAGGTGACTCGCCCACGACATTCCGCACACAGCGGGACCACGACTTGCTTGGAGGCCTAGGCCTTCCTCCTATTCCCCCAAGGGACAGGCGCCACACTTAGGTGGGCGAGACACTAGGCCTTCTACTAGGCTCAGGTCTTAGGGACCGCCCAGACGCCCTCACTCTAGCGCCGCTGACGCGGCGGACCCCCTAATCCAACCCCTAATCCCTTAACCCGGACGTTATACAGACCCCCCTATTGACCGACGGACTGACGGTTTCTAGAGATGCACCGGTTTCTAGAGATGCACCGGGCAATCTTACGATCATATCCCTAAATGCGAGAGGCCTGAACAAGCCTGAACGCAGGGCAGCTGCTCTGCGGGACTTTCACTCGGCCAGTGCGTCCATATTGTACTTGCAAGAGACACATTTTAGAGAAGGGTCCAGACCCAAGCTACAGGATCACGATACACTACAGGGTATTTTAGCGACTACCACGGCGGTAAGGCGAGAGGTGCTGCAATACTCATACACAAAAGGGTACCCCTCCAGGAGACGGGTGTTCAAACGGATAGGGAAGGTAGATATGTGTTCCTGAAGGGGACAATCGCGGGCCAGACATACACGTTTGCCAATGTGTACGCCCCCAATCAGAGACACCACAGATTTTTTCTCACAGACCCTCCGCAAACTGGCGGCATTCATTGAGGGCGTACTAGTCCTAGGTGGAGACTTTAACCTGGCGCTAGACCCGAAATGGGACTCATCCACTGGCACTTCACATGTCCCGACCTAACACCTATCCACAATTAAAACTCTCCTCATTAAATACAAACTAGTGGATGGTTGGAGGGCCCTCCACCCAGACGAACGGGACTACACATTCTTTTCACACCCACACAACTCATATACTAGGATAGACTACTTCTTCCTTCAACACTATCACCTCCCACTGGTCCTACAGACAGAACATGGCACGGCAACGTGATCAGACCACGCCCCGGTGACGCTCACACTGGCCTCCCCTCTATTCCGTCCCAGGGTAGCCAAGTGGAGACTTAATGAATACCTGCTTTCTTATTACACTGTCAAGGCGGACATAGCATCGACTCTCGGAGTATTTCTCCATCAACACCCCCGACCAAACGACCCCGACAATAGTATGGGAGGCACACAAAAGTGTAGTTAGGGGTCACTTCATTAGACAGGTCGCCACACTGAAAACATTGAGGGAGAAGAGACTGACCACACTTCTTTTTTTTTTTTTTTAATTCTTTATTTTTGCAGTGCATGTTTTAGTTAACAAGTTCACAGTGACATTTTCAAGTGAAAAAGGGATAGAATAGGGGGCGGGGCTAAGCCAGCAAACTGAGAAGTCGCAGAAAAGCTGGGCTCCCGCTGTGTTTGCCAATTTCGGACTAAAAACCCACTGAATCGAAGCCTAAAGCACCCGAGATCAGCCACCTACAACAGGGGTGACCCGGCAACAAACTTGAAACCCTAATTGAGTGCCCGACGGATCAGACACCCAGAATGTCTGGTGTTGTGTGTCCCCCCTGCGGGGGATGGGACCGGGGAGAGGCGGCCGCTCTCCTCGCCCAGACACTGGAGGCACGACCCAACAGATGCCCTGCTCCCCCCCCAGGACCGGCGGGGGTTATCCCAGTCCAATGCAAAGCAACAACCTACCCACAACCGCTGAGACTCATGGCGAGCTGCGGAGTAACATGAAACGGGACAACATGGCTGCCGCCACGTGCACCTGGCCCTCACAGAATGCGGAGCTGGAGGCCAAACTGGACGAGCTGTTCAAGTTCTGGGCGAAGCTGTCGTCCAGGGAGCAACGGGCAGGCACTAACACCCCTGCACTGCAGCTGACACTCACCCACACAGAGCCGGCACCACCGCGAGCTCAGGCGATGCCCAAGGTGAGCCACAGCCAACGGACACGTGGAGTCCGTGGGCCGAAGCGACAACAACCGCCAACAACAGGGGCAAAACATAAAACTCACCCGGCGAACCCTACTCACCGCCCAAAGCTCCCACTGATAAAGCTGAGAAGACAACACATCGCAGACAGGCATGGGAGGCGGCTGAAGCTACCAACACGGGCCGTGTCTAAACCCAAATGCCGACTAGGAGCTGAGAAAGAGGCCCTCCCGGGCACACTCCTGCGCAAATCCCGGGCTACCCGTTCAACGCACCGCACCGCACGGGGAGACCATGCCATCGACAGGCCCATGCACACTTCTTCCGAGCTGGGGGTTCACCTGGAGGCAATCCTTCCACGCCACCCATACACCCGAGGGGACAGCCACACTCCGGCGGACCTTTGGGCCCACGACCCTGTTGATGGGGTCAATGGACATGTGGCACGGGCCCCTGCTAAGGCCTCGGGCCGAAGAAACATGGCGCCTGGACGACGGACACCCAGGAAGCACAGGGGGAGCGCTGCAACCCGGGGAGCAGAGACACACATGCCGCAGAAACGCGCACAGAGTGAGCAGGTGAGGGAAACCGAGACTGCTCTCAGGCGCCCTCACTATACTTGGACTCTAAGTGGCATAGGCTAAACGCCACACACGGACTCTCTCCAGACCCAGTGTACCAAGGGTACCAGCCAGTTATATGACCATGACTTCATGCTGTCTACCTCCCATGTTCGTTTTACTATTTGTTTCTTTTCTTTTCTTTAGTCTTCATTTCTATATTGTCCATGTTGGTCTCGCAATTCTACTATCTTACGCCCTAATCCTACCGCAGTGCACACAGTATCTCCTGGCCCAGCCTGTAGCCCACTTGGAGTGTCTCCGCCATGTGAGAGTGTTGCATGTGATAGATAGATTGTACGTCTCACCCTATTATTTGTTACGCATTATTGTTTGCTATAGCACACTGTGACTAGTCAGGCGAGTAAGACATATTTACAGTTCGTAACCCTCGTGACATGTTAGAAAGATTAAGCCTGTTTATAATGTGCACACTAAGCTCACATGTTCAACTTGAACGCATGCATGTCCTAATCAACTAGTCTGCCAACTTGTAACTATTATAACGTGTGAGGAGCTTAAACCTGTCTGTAACCTGCACATTAAGTTTACCTATACAAACATGCATGCACACTTGTCCCCCTCATCTTATCACCCAACTCTTTAAATCGGTGACATGTGGGGGAATATAAGCCTGTTTATAATATGTTTTCGTTAAACAACAAAAAAACTAAAATGAGGCATTACTATATCGGAAATGTAATTCAATGTTGCTGTATTAACCCTATATTGCATACCACTCGTACATTTCCCCTTTCTTCATTCTGTAACCCACCTCGCATGCCTTAATAAAAGAAAGATTGACAAAAAAAGGGATAGAATACAGTAAGGTTGAGATCAAGTTTGTCGTGAAATGTCAGTAGTACAGCACTTTTTTTTTTTTTTTTTTGTATAACATGAAATAACAATAATGGACATTCAAATTATATACAAGCCTATCGGCAAGCAAAATATTCAAACTGAACTTGTTCATTCCTAGCGGGAGTTGTGTGTCTAGCTGTAGGTACTTGTGAGTCATATGAGTGGGTGGTAGTTGAGGGTCCAGATTGAGGTGTACATAAGCTTGTTTTGCATTGTAATCTAGATTATGTGAGTGGCAGGGTGTTAGTGAGTAGCGTATCGGTTTGCTGTGTGATTGTGCGCCGTGTAGAGTTCTGCTGGGGTTTATGTGCCTGTGTAGTGTCGGTCGTGGGGGTGCCCCCTGTGCTGGTGCAGTGCGTGGAGTGTAGTCAGTAGAGAAACCTGCGTTCAGGGGAGGTTTGCGAATGCTTATGAGCAGGAGTAACATTTGCCTTGTTTGAGAATGGTATTGCCGCTCAGACCCTTTCGTACGGTATGCTTGTCAGGGCAGGGTGGGTGCGTTATCAGGATGGGCAATGTATCTTAAAGCAAGCTATGGTCAAATGTGAGGTATGCATAATGTGTAGTACCCCTTATGTGGAGCTCTGCATGTCGCTGCTCTGCTTGTTAAACATGGTTTGTGTCCATATGTCAGTCCCATAGGCTAAGAGGGATGCCAGAGGCCATCCCCAACTATGTTTATAGATACCAACGTTTTCCTGTCAGGTAGGCAAAGGGCGTGCATGATAGAAGCACGACATGTGTTAAGAGTGTGGTATGGTCCTGATTCTGGATATGGAGCCCTCAATAGACCCACATCACAGTGCAATGTATGCCCTGTGAGGCCTCCTGCTTAGACATCCTGGCTGGGGCGCGTGTAAAGGGTTGTCTTCACTGGTTAGTCGGACATAATGCAAAGCACTCATAGTGCGCAGAAAGATTTTCACTGTATATCAAAACGTAACATATTAACTCTGTAAAACAAATTAGCTAGGTCACTGCGTGTGGGTTGAGACAAAGAAAATAAAACTTAGCAATAATAGAACATATACAATTTCTGAGTCACATATGCTGGAGTAGGTACACGTTTGGCATGCCTATTATAGGTGGAGAGCACGCTGTATGTACTTAGGGCAGACAATATCTGGATAGACTCTATAGTATGCTTTTTATCTGAATATTACATCGATATACTAATAGGGGAGAAATGGTCCGTGGAGGGACAGCTCTCTAGATCCGAAGGATCGGGCTATGTTGTCAGGTCCCGTGGGTAGGATATTTGAAAGCCGACCATAGCATTGCGGGTTAGGTGATGTCATCTGGTGAGCATGGGGAGTAAGCCATTGTGGCCTGGTACATGCTGTCCAGTTAGCCTTGGTAATTAGAGTTCTGCGCGGGGGCAACTGACTAAGCCGCAAGTGTGTTTCAGGGAGAGTCAGTCATCCCGGAAAGGATGGTTGCCACGTAGACTGGCCGTATTGGTGAGCGCGGGTCGCTGCAGTCCAGGGTTACAAATAATGTGTGGGCTACATTTCAAGTTAAATGTCTCGGCAGGGATCATCGGGGTAACTTACATGCAGTGTCCATAGGGTGTATAGTTCCTGGGGTGCCGTCTTCAGGTGGTGACCGCCGCGTAGGATTCCGGGGTTAAGCCTCTCGGAACAAAGGGGTTGATTTTCGCCGGGTCCTAGGCCTGTGCTGGGGTGGTTGGGTGGAGAGGTCGTTCCCGGATGAGCAAGGTCTGTGGTATGCCCAGTGTCCGCAGGAGGTCAGGGGCTTCCTCTATGCCATGCACCAAATGAGATGCCGTACCTTTCTGCACACTGAGAGCTCTGGAGTTCCGCCAGCGGTATGACACTCCGTGCTGTTGGAGCAGTGTGGTGAGCGGCTGAAGTGTCCTGCGCCAGGCCAGGGTGCTGCCGGACAGGTCAGCGGAAAAGGTCAGACCCCTGTTTTCAAACTGCAAAGGGGTCTTACCTCGGAGGGCCGAGAGAATCATCGCTTTTTCTTTGACGCTTCGGAAAGTGATTACAGTGTCTCTCGTAGCCGTTGGTGGAGCCTTGGGAGGTTTCTGGGTTCAAAATAGGTCAGCCGGGGTGATGGTCCTGGCCTGGTCGTTTGGCAATATGGCGGCTATCATACGCTGTACCACCTGCGGTAGGTCGGTCTCGGGTATCTCGTCTGGAAGCCCTCTGACCTTTAGATTCTGCCTTCTCCTGCTGTCTTCTTGGGCAGCATAGCGGCGTTCATGTATCTGGTTCTGTTTTTGTAGGTCCAGTACTGCCTGTTGCAGGGTCGTTAGGTCCTGCTGGTGCCCCTGAGACGTTGTCTCTAGTGTGTTAATGCGGCCTGTCAGGCCCTGCAATTCTCCCCTGAGGGCTGTTACATCTGCCAGAATATTTTTCTGTAGGTCAGCCAATAGTGCCTTCATGACCCCTGTGGTTACCAACTCCCCGTCGGAACCCGCTGGTTTGGCCCTTCTTGTGATGGCCGGAGCTGTTATGTAATCATCCTCAGCGTCTCCAGACAGATCGTCCGAGAAATCGGAACAGCCGCCGTGGAGGGCCGCCATGTTAGGCTCCAACGTGCTTCGTGCTTGCCTCCACATATCGCCGATCGTCCGCTCAGAGGTATGTTTGTCTGGTCCCGGTTTTTTATTTTTTTTCCCCATAGTGCTGTGCTGTAGGGGGATCTCTGTCGTCGTTGTTTGGGGGTCCGTGGGTAGTTTTTGGGGGATTTTTAGTCGTCGTTTGAGGCGAGGAGCTCAAGGTTTCTGCGACCGTTGTCCTCGGCAGTTCAGCCACGCCCCAGCCTGACCACACTTCTAACAGACATAAAGGCCATAGACACCCTCAACAAAACCCAACAGACACAAGCACAACAAGAACAACTGCTCTCATTACGTAGGGACCTGACCAAACTGCTTCAAACCCGATACCACAGAGATGCGCTGCGGCATAAGGCATTCTTCTCTCTACATGGCAACAAGAGTGGCAGACTCCTGGCACGAATGCTTGCTAAACGCAGACAACAGACGTATATTGACCGCATCCGCGACAACACGAATACGCTACACAGACTCCCCGCTAAGATACAGGAAGTAATCAGGTTGTACTATGCTGACCTGTACTCACTCCCGAGCCCGACATCGACACAGGCAACCACGTGACTATCGGATTCTATCAATGAATATCTTGCCAACCACACAATACCCACACTCGATAGGGACACGGCGACCTTATTGGACGAAGCAATCACACTGGAGGAACTAGCCGCGGCTATCATACGAATGGCACCAGGCAAAAGCCCGGGCCCAGACTGCCTTCCTCTCTGCTATTATAAGGCATATGCTGACATATTGTACGACCCTCTGTTAGCGGCATTCAATGCCATTAGGGAGGGACACCGCTTCCCCAAACAAACGCTGGCGGGCCATATCACCATCCTCCCTAAGGAGGGCAAAGATGTAGAACATTGCGGGAGTTACCGACCCATATCCCTTATAAACTGCGACCTTAAATTATTGGCCAAAATACTGGCCACTAGACTGCAGACACACATACCCACACTGATACACCCGGATCAGGTGGGATTCGTGACGGGGAGAGAGGCCCGAGATAACACTATACGCACCCTCACGCTGATACACGGCGACAAACACAGAAGAAGTAACCTTCTCCTGCTGTCAACAGACGCGGAGAAGGCCTTCGACAGAGTCAGCTGGAACTATCTGTTCCGGACACTGACACACGCTGGCCTGGGCCCGGGAATCATGGGGTGGATAATGGCCCTATACTCACAACCCTCAGCCCAAGTGATAATTAACGGGGCGCTATCAACACCGTTTGACATTCTAAATGGCACCCGACAGGGATGCCCTCTCTCCCCGCTACTTTTCGTCCTGGCCCTCGAACCGCTCATGGTGGCGATTAGGAATAACCCTGACATAATGGGAGTCCAGGCAGGGACGACCCACCATAAAGTAGCGGCGTATGCAGATGATCTACTTTTTTATGTGACGAACCCGGAAGTATCTCTTCCCAACATTCTGAAAGCCTTTCAGGACTTTGGGAGGATATCCAACTTTAAAATAAACCTCTCAAAATCATACATACTGAACATCGACATCCCGGAGCGCAGGGCGACACCATTACGCCAACACTACACATTCCAGTGGGCCACGCATAAAATTAAATACCTGGGTATCTGGCTTACACGAAAAGCAGGCGACATACTCAGGGAAAATTTCGACACGATACACGCACGGTTCCGCACTGAGCTGCAGGAATGGGCACACCCCCACATCTCATGGCTAGGCAGGATACAAGTAGTTAAAATGAATTTCCTCCCCCGCCTCCTGTACCTCTTCCAAACCATCCCCATCACGATCCCCCACACGTTCTTCACCACACTCCGCACAGCCTTGGGAAGATACGTCTGGAATGGGAAACGACCGAGACTTAGACACACACTACTGACACAGCCGAAAGATAGAGGCGGCCTGGCCTTGCCGGACTTCACCCTCTATTACAGGGCATGCCACTTTCTTCGGATAATAGAATGGACCAAACCAGGGGTCCGGAAACAATGGAAGCAGGCAGAGGAACACGACGCAGGTGCCCCAGTCGCAATACTACCATGGCTGCCCCCAGGGATAAGGCGCGAGAACAAGAAATGCTCCCCGTACGTAAAGGCCACTCTGCAGGAGTGGCACAGCTCAAAGGGGAAGCACGACTTAGCACCATACCCATCGCCCCTGCTCCCTCCCCCTGACACACAACCCGAGCTTCCCCCCCGGACTAGACCCTAGAGCGTTCAAATCCCTTATACCAGACCCACTACCTAGATTCAAACACGTCTACACGATGAGCGGCCTTAAAACACTAAGGGACCTAGGGGGGGAAGGAGAACACAACCTCTTGACGCGTCTAAAACATAAACAAATCCAAACATACATCGCGACGCTCCCACAGGGGCCCATCCTGACAAGAGCTCCCACATATTTCGAAGACCATTGTCTGACCCCGGACCCACTGACCCACGGAGTCTCCCTTATGTACACCTCGCTCCTGACACGAACACCGACCGCACAGCCCAGCTTTATGGGAAAATGGGAGGCGGCACTGGGACGCACATTCAATAACGCGGAATGGGAAAAAATATGCTATTTGACGCACCACTGCTCCACTTTCAGTAAGACCCAAGAAACAGCGTATAAACTACTAACTCACTGGTACTGCACACCCGCCGCAATGAGCGCGCTCATCCCTGACTGCCCCCCAGAGTGCTGGAGATGCGGCACGGAAAGAGGCACACTACTGCACATCTGGTGGGACTGTAGCAAGATAACCCCGTTCGGGAGGAACATACACAAAATCATAGGACAGTTCACAGACGACCCACCACCTTTCGGCCCAGCGGAAATGCTACTACACCACACTAAAACCACCCGGTCCGCATACAAAAGATCAATGACAATACGTATCCTCAATGTAGCTAAAACAATCATTCCACCACACTGGAAAAAACAGATCACTCCTCCGTTGGATTTGTGGTTCACCCAAATGGAGGAACTAAGGTCACTGGAAGATCTCCACGCCACCGCAAACAACACACACCAGACTTACCTTAACACATGGATGCACTGGCTGCTGAGAGCGACAAAACCAAATTACTGGGCAAACCGCAAACCCGGGGACAGGACTGATACCCAGACGCCCTAAGGACCCAGACGCAGACTGACCTGGACCCACCTGACACCCCTTCGCCATAACCCATTACCCTTAGCGAACCCACTAGCCACCCACAACCCGCGATACCCAAGAGTCGGCGAAGCCTATCTAGGCCTACGAGACCACTGACGACTGGGGTAGCCCGGTAGGGCCGACATTAGACTACCTACCAGGACATAGACTAGGCGGACCACATGGTCGGACGAGACTGGTATAGTCCTGACCACACATAATCAGTGGGACGACGACTCCCTGATGTAACACACAAAGTCTAGGTGGGACCGGCGGGTCCACATAGCGCATGGGGCCTGAGAGCCCACACTCACTCACGCCTACGCAATATTACCGGCCACTACATCTGCTACTGACACCCTCTACCACGATCCAAACATCTAACGGAACCAACCGCACAGGGGGCTTCCGAGCCCAGATGACGCTTTCTTACCCATGACCCAAACCCTACCTCTGTAAAATCTGTTGTTGCATGCATGGGTACACACTGAATATGCCAATGGAGACCTGCGAGTCTCACAGCTCAAAGTTGATTTGATGTGGTACGCATGTCTACACACTAAACATGCCAATGGAGACCTGAGCGTCTCACAGTTTACGAGAAAAATAAAAATATATTTAAAAATAAAAAAATTACATTGCAGGGTTAACTCCACCTCTAGTGGCTGTCTACTAGACAGCCACTAGAGGTCACTTCCTAGTTTCTAGCACAGGAAACCTGGATTAAAGAGGATGCTGAGAAGAACCTTGGCCTTTTTGTCTTCTAAACTACACCAAAACTGGGCGACCGAGCCTATAGACTTGCGGCACCATAACCACTGCAATGCGCTATACTGGAGTTGGTGCTTAGAGTCCCCTTTTAACGATGTATTCCACCGTGACCGGGCTTTAAACTAAAATGAAAATTGTCTATAACGAAAGTAGGGAATGTCACCGTTTATGCCTAAAAATCAGATTTAAAAAAGGATGAAGTTTATAATATTTGCCTGTGTTCCCTATTTCCAGGGATTGTGAACATATAAATACATTTCATTGAAATACAGCAAATTTCTAGCACAAGCTCACAAGGCAAAACTGCAGCTTTGAGCAGACCTGATCTGCTTACAAATCAACAGGCATACAGCCAATGTTGGGAAGGCTTGCTTGGAAGGATTTCCATGCATTTTAAGCACTGTGCATGTCGGATCATACACAAAATGTCATATTGCACTTTTAGTGTTTCCCTGTCCAGTCCTCCAGCCACTCCAGTGGTCCAGGTTTTGTCCTTATCCACAATGGAACAAAACTGGGAAATTGTATTCTTTGATGAAACAGAAGGTTTGCTCCCATAACAATGGGTAAATGCATTTCTATATTGATACTGTAATGTGATCGTGATGACAGTGTGTGTTTGTAGAAGAATCTGTATATTTTTTTTTCTGGGTGCCAGGTCCATCTAGGATTAACCCTTTCTGTTGTAAACCTAGCATGATTTTCACAGTGAGAAGATGCCAGCGTCCATAGGAAAGCATTGAGAATGCTTTCCTATGGACTGGCTGCGCGCGCGGCTCTTGCCACGCATGCGCATTCAGCCGATGACATCAGAAAAGGGAGGAGAGTCCCAGCGCTGAGGGAGCCCGGCGCTGGAAAAAAGGTAAGGAATTAACCCCCTTCCTCAGCCCAGCGGGAGTGGGACCCTGAGGGTGGGGGCACCCTCAGGGCACTATAGTGCCAGGAAAACAAGTTTGTTTTCCTGGCACTATAGTGGTCCTTTAAATACCATTTGATGAGCAGTTTTATTTTATTTCCGTTAAAATTTAATATAGAATGGGCTAAAAAAAATCACTTAACATAATGATGTTATAAATTATGTCCTAAAATATTGATTTGTTCTTCTTAAATCTTGCTCAGCTTCTCTGCTTTGTAAGTGGATGGCGTACGTGATGTCAAATACGTGGGTTCTTAATGCCGTATTGTTTCGTAGAAAAATATATATTAAAAGTCATTATCCTTTTTAGATCGACGTATTTGCATGTGGAGACGCGAGGCTGTTTACACTGCATGTTTTGTATGCATTTCCAGAGCCTTTCAGGGGAAATATATTAATGTACAATTCACCAAGACAATTACTTCCTGCACGAAGAATTGTCAGCAGATGTAGGCATCCTATTTATAGAATTGGCAGCGTCATGGGTAATGACTTCATACAATGTGTGTAATTCATGGAACCTGACAGATTGCAAGAGAGCATGCACACAGCTGTGTAACCTGCACACATGCTGCTGATAAGGCTGTGGCACCTTGCTTGATGTCCCGTACTAATGATAATTATTTTAGAGTGCGCAACAGGCCCTGACGTGCGTCTGATTGGCTGTTGCAGGGCCTCTTTGAGGGAATCGAGGACAAATCTAGTTTTTTCCATTTCTTTGGGAGAAGAATAACAAGCTGTATGATGGGGGCTAGCTATATTGTACCCTAGTCATATATAGCCGTATGCAAACTGTGGTGCTTCAGCCACTGCAGTTGCCTGTGAAAGGCCAACATGACGGAAAACTTCCGTCATGTCCTTAAGGGATTAAAGACCACCATTAACATCTTCCGCCTATTGCAAAGGTTATAGCACAAGGAGCTTCCTGTCTTAATGGATAACGGTCCTTGGAATTGGTAATATCTTAGCAATGGGTATTAGCAAAATAATAGTGTGTATTGGCTGAGAACTGACCGTCAGACCCAAGGTGCATAAAGATGGCTGTCAAGGGGGAGTGGGAAAGTTGGGAAAATGATATCTTTAAAAAAATTCAGTATTCATGAATAAAAATAAAGAGATTTAGCCCCAGGCTCCTCAGCCGAGCACAAGCTTTCTGTCCAACATATACGTTGTTACCTCAGCTGCGGATTTACGTTACACAGATATGTTTCTACTTCAATGTTATGTTCGTTTCAAAAACTAAAATGTGCAACTCAATCCTGTCACGACAATGTACCTGTTGATAAGCCTGTCCTGCTATCGTGGCACCTCAGGCCTGTTTGTAAACCCTATTGCACGAAAAAATAAAGAATTAAAAAAAATAAAGAGATTGTATATTATAAAGATTATATTAAAAAAATAAAAATGTAATGACTGTCATCCTTTTTTTTTTTTTAAATTCTTTATTTTTATTGTGCAAAGATTAACAGCGAGCGTGCAGAGCCACGACAGCATCCGCATGCATTTTTCACAACATTTCAAAGTGTGGCATTTTTGACAGCACATTTTTTATATAACATAACATAAGGATAGCAGGCAATTAGACTTCAGTGTTTTACATTTTTCAGCATGCTAGGCTAAACAGGTGCATAACAAGGCTAGTTGCGCTGAGGCTTAAAGGTATATAGAGGTGCATCGTTATATGAGGAAGCTTTTATGTTTAAGGTGTGGTATGCTCATTGTTAACAACAGAGATATGCCAGGAGCTTTACCGCTTTCAGTACATGCTGGCATGTTAACTTGCTTTCAGTTCGCCCATGGTACTACATAAAATGCTTATCTGACCTCCTGTGCTGCAAAAAGCTTAATATAGACATGCATGTTATGAGACATAGAATGCAGACAGTAAAATCATAAATAGTTTCTCTGCTGTACATGGGAATAATTATGCCCGGACTGGCTCAGATCCAAGCAAGCCTGAACCTATCTGTGACATCTCTCCCCGCATATCCCAGTGTGAGCAGGCTAGGAAACCGAGAGGGAAAAGGTAATGGCGGCAGACAGCAAGGGAGTCCAGTTATAGTGGAGGAACCTGAGCAGTAGCGAGCACTCAGCCCATAGCGTCCCAGTCTCTTTGGTATCAGCCAGTGCCTCTTAGGGGATGAGTGGGAGCCCCCTGTGCCGGTCTGTGCTGCCGTGATGTGAGTTGTCGTTCCCTCGGACCGGCAGTGTGTGGCTTGGGTGTCTCAGCGTGGACCGGTTTCTGTGTCGGTGAGTAATCTGTGGCTCTGGATGTGGGTCTCTCGCGAGTGATTCCTGCTGGATGCACCTTGACGGCCACAGCATGAAAGTGTTGCCTCTTACCAGGTCGGCCCGCAGGTATGTTCTTTGCAGGGGGAGCTGAGTGGGCCACTTCCGGACCTCGCTGCCGATTTTGGCGCCGTCACCTATGGCCTCCGCCATCTTGACTGCTGCGTCTTAATGTCAGATCAGGGCGGCCCTGTTGTTGCTCCCTGGGTGGTCTGGGCATGCTGAGGTGAGGACCGGGATCACCCCCCCGGTCCCAAGGGGGGGGAGCGGGGCCATTTCCCAACTGGTCTGGCCCTTGGTTGAGCACCGATGGGCAGGATAGCGGAGCAGCGGCCGTCTGCTCCACTCACCGCCGGAATAGGCCTCGTTGGCGCCAGTGAGGATTCTTCCACCAGGGGACTGAAACCAGTCAGGCCAGCCTCACCCTGGGTTTGGTACTCTCCACCCGATGAGGTGTACCGCCGTTTTTATGCCAAAAGCCTGAGTTTCTTGCTCGTTTCGTTTACGTTTTCAGGAGCTGGTCTGACATGCGACCATCTTGCTCGGCGGCCTGGCCCCGCCCCGACTGTCATCCTTTTAACGCACAAAGCTGTCTGTAATCACAGTAGTGATTTGCAGAATTCACTGACGCTATAAGTAAAACCTATAGTTGTATACGTCCGAGGAGGAGCTTATAGTTCCTTCTCTGAGTGTACAACAGTTTGTATGGCCGGCACACACCGGTCCCCATCTCACATGATCTGATGGAGAACCCATGTCATGCAGGGGGCAGCTGGCTTGGCATTCTCAAAACCAAAGCCATTTACTAAGAGTTTCACCTAGAAAAGAATAGGTGCATTTGGTCGCTTTATTGATCTGTGTCCATAAAATGCTGTAAATTGTGTCTAGTTTTTGTGCTGATCATATATCCATTTCATTTTTGTTAATTGTATCTTGTTACTAGTAATAGTACTCTAGAAGAAATCCCTTTACTGATCGCTGTTTGAAAGGGATTAGCTTTGTATTTACCCAAATCCATCTGTCTATGTTTGGGTCTCCAGCCTTAGCTATCTGTTACTGGATTACATTTGCGTTTGGTGAAATTGTAACCGAGCAACATTTGTGCAGTCCTGATATAAAGCTGTAATGTGTGGGTTTTGGTTGTTTTTTTAAATTATTTTTTAAAAAAAATTTTATTCCACACAGTTCACTGTAAATAAACCCTGTTTTTCATTGTACTTCATTCCCATCAGCAGTGAATGTGTTAAGGTGATTTTCTCTCTGCGGGTCTATGAATGGGATACTCCATCTGGTTAAAACATGAATGAAATGTGTGGGGATTCAAGCAATCTCTGTAAAATAAAGCTTCAGCTCTCAGCTGTACAGAAGGAGATGTTTATTAGAATAATCAAACCTTATTATTTCACTAGTGATGGGCAGCAATAACATTGAAAATAGGGAGTATTTAATGCATGTGCTGTGATTTCGTGTAACACGTCTCCCCCTGTACAGTGAGCCCACTATGGAATGGTCCTGTCTTTGCTTTGTAACTGGGAAACCTACCACCCTGCATTTAGCATCTGAGCCGGCTCGTGTAGGTAAGTGAACTCCACATGGTGAATGGTGTGTGATGGGGTCCTGGGCTGAGAGGGACCTTTTTCCTGGGGCCACGTAAGAGATTTGTATATCGGGTATGCGGGGTATTCCACATGTAACCTGGACATACGGCAGAATAGATCACTAGGGGCCACGCTGCCTGTCCTATACAGAGAATAGTCCGTCAGTAACCTGGAACACACACAGAGTATACCCAACGGGTACCTAGAGTCACATAATGAATGCCACTAGTCATTTGTGCCACCTGTACCTTAGTGCCATATACTACGAATGTCACCAGAGACCACGAACAGGGGACCCCAACCGTAACTTAGTGCCATATACTACGAATGTCATCAGAGACAATGAACAGGGTGACACAAATGTAACTTAGTGCCATATACTATGAAGGTCACCACCGACCATGAACAGGGGACCCCAACCGTAACTTAGTGCCATATACTACAAATGTCACCAGAGGTCAGAAACAGGGGACCCCGTCTGTATCTTGGTGTCATATACTAGGAATGTCACCAGAGACCACGAACAGGGTACCCCACCTTCAGCTTAGTGTCATATACTAGGAGTATTACCAGAGACCACGAACAGGGGACTCCACCTGTAACTTAGTATCATATACTACAAATGTCACCAGAGACCACGAAGTGTCTGTAACTTCCTGACACACACAGAGCACCCACACATCCAGGTTACCACACTTAGCTTGGGGACACAGAAACACATTAGGGACTTGGCCAGTAACCTGGAACTACATGTTTTCTAAGAAAACTTTAATATTAAGCCACATACAGGCCAATCAAGTGTTCTCGTCCACTAACAGAGCAATACGGCCAAATACAGCCTTGTCCAAAAGTGATGAATCCTTTCAAGATAAATATTCCACATGTGTACTTCTCCTCCTGTTAAATTTTCGTGTTAGACGGAGTTATATATTCCCGACATGGGGTCACACACTGCTTACACACAGCGTGGCTCCTTATGTCGTTACAAAGCATTAGCTGCATTACAGTTTAATTCCCTACGAGGTATATTGATTCTCAACATACATATTCACAGCTTCTTTAACAGTGGGGTATATTGAAAATCCCAGATTCTTTCTGTGTATGCAATCTGCTCACAGTGAATGATGTTAGACACACATAGTTAATGGTTGCCTGTAGTTGATATGAGAATGTAACTGCCCATAGCCCCACTACCCTCACTTACAGACTAACTGTGGAGACCATGGGGTAAAAATATGTATACAAAATTTATACAATTAATGTCTGTGCTTAGGTATAAAAATATTTCTCATGTGTAATAGGGTGCGTAGGGGGTGACTGTGGCAGAGTGAGGGGCATTTGTGTAACTGGGTGAGCGGCGTAAGGTGTGACAGGATGTGTGAGGGGTGGTGAGTGTGACCAGGTTGAGGGATTATTGAGTGGTGAGTGTAACAAGGCTGAATGGGTGAATGACTGGCAGAGTGAGTGAGGGACTGACAATGTAGGCTAACTGTGTGTGGATGGAGTGATAATACGTAGGGGGACTGTGTTGAACACAGTCTCCTCACACTATAATACCTTTTTTATGTAACATTTGCCCCTCCTGCTCTTGGGCAGGAAAATGCATTCCCTGGTGGTCCAGTGGGGTCACTGGTGGTCTGTTTCGCTGGTGCTCTGTTGGTTCCCTGGCGGTCCAGTGGGCTACCAGAGCAAAAGGAGGCCTTCTAGCCCAGCACTCATTGAGAACGTCAGAGCGCAGGCTGGGAAACCCGGTGCCTGCATTAGATCTCCCTCAGAGCGCCAGAACCACGGACCACCACAGAGTCATTTTTTAAGGGGCTGTGCATGGAGATTTTTTGGTCTCTCTGCTGGCTCAAGGGGAGCCTGATCAGAGCCAGAACTCCAGGCTCAGACAGAGGCCCACTGCACCCCTGTGTGAGTTCAGGCCTTAGCAGGTAACCTAGGTCGCCTTATGGGTAATCTGACTCTGGGTATAGTGCTCCTTTGGACCAGCTAACTGCAGTTCTTGTCATTTTAATTTAGCCCTGAGGAGAGAGAAACGCCACAATTCTGTCTCCCTAGCTTCTCTCTTGGGTGCTGAATTAATAGCAGCAGCTGTCCACAAGTGTACCTTCCAGCAATATCAGGGGAAACCAGGATATGTGTAACCCAGTGCTGCCATAAGCTTAAAGGAACACTTTAGGGTCAGGAACACAAACATGTATTCCTATAGTGTTAAAACACCATCTAGCCACCCTGACCCTAAATATAGCAAATCATACATTTAGTCCAGTCTGCTGCTGCTGCTGGCTCTGCCCCTGATCTGCCTGCTTGGTTGACATCATCAGAAGTCTTGATCAAAGCCAATCACAATGCTTTCCCATAGGAAAGCATTGGATTGGCGGAGACTGTCAAGGAGGCAGAGCCAGCACAAGTCAAACACAGCCCTGGCCAATCAGCATCTCCTCATAGAGATGCATTGAATCTAACATCTCTATGAGGAAAGTTCTGTGTCTCCATGCAGAGGGTGGAGACACTGAATGTCAGTGTTGCACACTGTGCAGCACTACCCCAGGAAGCACTTATAGTAGCCATTTGAATTCAATTCAGAAAGCAACCGAATCTACTTACCAAGCTTACAGAATCTGTGCTGTGCCATCTGTTTGGTTGTAGGGTAGATTCATTATGACTTTTCATGACCAAATGACTAGGCATGTGCATGGGGAACATTTTTGGTTCAGTTCGGCATTCCGAAATTCGGAATTTTCGCACTTCGGCAGTTCGACACTTCGGATATTCGGCACTTCGGCATTTCGGGACTTCTATTGCAGCCGCTTAGTAGATAACTCCCTAATTCCCACGGTATTAGGGAGTTATCTACCAAAAGGCTGAAAGACCTAAATTGGTCTTTCAGACAAATTTACTAATACCAAGTAAAAATGACTTAGTATTAGTAAATTTTGCCCCTACTGGCTATACCGCGAGTAGTGGCATGTCTATTAAACAGCCTGCGGCTGCTCACTGTTTAAATATTTTTTTTTTAAAAATAGCCCTCCCCCCTCAGCGGTGGGTGGGAGCCCTAAATACTAATAAGGGGGGGGACCTAATGTCCTCCCCCCTGGCCCCCACCCCTGAGCGGCGGGTGGGGGCCCTAAATTGGTATAAGGGGGGGGCCTAATGTCCTCCCCCCGGCCCCCACCCCTGAGCGGAGGGTGGGGGCCCAAAATACTAATAAGGGGGGGGACCTAAAGTCCTCCCCCCTGGCCCCCACCCCTGAGCGGCGGGTGGGAGCCCAAAATTGGAATAAGGGGGGACCTAATGTCCTCCCCCCTGGCCCTGAGCGGTGGGTGGTGGCCCTAAATACTAATAATGGGGGGGACCTAAGGTCCTCCCCCCAGGCCCCCACCCCTGAGCGGTGGGTGGGGGCCCTAAATACTAATAAGGGGGTGACCTAATGTCCTACCCCCTGGCCCCCACCCCTGAGCGGCAGGTGGGGGCCCTAAATACCAATAGGGGGGGGGACCTATTGTCCTCCCCCCGGCCCCCACCCTTGAGCGGCAGGTGGGGGCCCTAAAAAAAATGTTGTCGTCCCCCCAAGTGACTAAGGGTCCCCAAACCCCTAATCACCCCCTACCCCAAAAAAATGATCCCTCTACCTACCCCCCTCACCCTAAAAATAATGAGGGGGGACCTTTAACTAAGAACCTGTAAAAAAAATAAAATAACTTACCATTCGATGTTTTCTTTCTTCTAAAATCTTCTTTTTTCAGCCCCCAAAAAAGGGCAAATAAAAAAACATAATAACCGACGCAATTAAAAGAAATAATAAATAAAAACAAATTCCTCCTTCACCCATGGAGGGCTCCGCGCAGACTGAGCTCTGCAGGGCGGGGGAAGGCTTATAAAGCCTTTCCCCACCCTGCAATTAGGCTCAGAGCACTCTGATTGGTGGGTTTAAGCCATCCAATCAGAGTGCTCTGACAGGTAAGTCTCTACATTTACCTGTCACAGCACTTTGATTGGTTGGTTTGAAATCCACCAATCAGAGTGCTCTGTGTCATTTTACACAGCGTGGGAAAGTTCTTTGGAATTTTCCCATGCTGTGTAATTTGACTCATAACTCTCTGATTGGTGGATTAAGTAACCAATCAGAGAGTTATGAGTCAAATTACACAGCGTGCGAAAATTCCAAAGAACATGGGGGGGGGCAGGGGGGAGGACATTAGGTCCCCCCCTTATTAGTATTTAGGGCCCCCATCCACCGCTCAGGGGTGGGGGCCAGGAGGGAGGACCTTAGGTCTACCCCTATTAGTATTTAGGGCCCCCACCCACCGCTCAGGGGTGGGGACCAGGGGAGAGGACATTAGGCCCCCCCCTTATTTTACTGTAGGGCCCCCACCCACCACTCAGGGGTGGGAGCCGGGGGGAGGACATTAGGTCCCCCCCTACTAGTGTTTAGGGCCCCCAACCACCGCTCAGGGGGGAGGACATTAGGTCTCCCCCATTATTATAATTTAGGGCCCCCACCCGCCGCTCAGGGGTGGGGGTCGGGAGCAATATTTTTATTTTTATTATTTTTTGTTTTGTTTTTTTACAGTCAGCAGCAACAGGCTGCTCACTGTTTAATAGACATGCCCCTACTCGCGGTATAGCGAGTAGGGGCATAATTTACTAATACTAAGTAATCTTTTCTTAGTATTAGTAAATTTGGTTGAAAGACCAATTTAGGTCTTTCAGCCTTTTAGTAGATAGGGAGTTATCTACTTATTCATTCCTGTCATTACATTGACTGACCAAGTAACTTACATTTTATATGAATGTATGTTACTTGATTGTTGTAAGTGTTGCAAATGCTTACTGGTGAATCCTGGCTATGTTTGTATACTTTTTATTTAAAATTGGTTACAGTGTAACGTTCTTCTTCTTTCACTGGGTAAGTATATTAGTACTTAGGCATAGGCAATACTGTGCTTCGGAACTTCGGCACTTTGACACTTCGGAACTTCGGCACTTTGGCACTTTGGAAATTAGGTAATTTCGGAACTTTGGGACCTCGGCAATTCGGCACTTCAGCAATTCGGACATTCGGAAGTACCCGAATGTCCGAATTGCCCGAAATTCATCCGAATTCCTATTCGGACCGAAACGAATTGCACATGTCTACAAATGACTTTAGTTGCTTTCATTTCATTATGACTTGTATTACTTTAGTTATATAATTGCTCAAACTCTCCCTATAACTATCTTCACTTTTTCCCATTCTATCAAAAGGTGGTGTTTGATGTTTAGAAAGACAGGAGCTTCAAAGTGTTCGTTTTTTTACGAGTAGGTGTGGATAAGTAAACGCTTATTGATTTATTATTAAGGCTTTTAGATCTTGCTGCAACAAGAAGGGATTAATGGATTTAGTGAGTGCAGGTTCAGGAGCAGAGTGTGGGAACTACGCAAGGTTTGTGTCTTTTAATAAAAGTTCTGAGTTTGGCTTACATATTACAGTTCTTTCACAACATAAACAGTATGTGAGAAATGTAGCATTTGAAGCGACTTTGTCACTAAAAATCAGCGTCATCTAATCTCTTTCTATAATATTCCCTGAGTCTGAATCTTTTTATTTATTTTCGGAGTTCTCTGAACACAATTATTATTAGTATTATTTGCTGAACACAAACCAGAGAGACAGATTTGGGACCATAAGCAAATATTAATGCCTTCACTAGTAAGTTCTAAAATAAAATAAAGTTTAACATTTATTTGAAACATAGGATGAATATCAAACTGATGAATCAGAGCAAAACATCTATTATAATCCATTGTTTGATTATTATTGATAAATTAAGTGCTGCCGTTGGGAGGATAGCCATTTTGGTGCAATCCCAATCACAATTTTCTGATCTGATTCAACAACATTGTTATCATTATTGGTTTAGTGAAAAATTGAAAAATGCCCCTACGGCTTAAAGGAACACTATAGCGTAAGGAATACTTACCTTTTTTCCATCACCGACACAAACTAACTGGCTCTAACTTCAGTTGCAATGTTATCTGGTCGGCACTGCGCATGAATCCTCTTTGGAGTTGAATTTTAAATGACTGAATCAAACTGGATTTCTGCAGGTTGTAGAAAGGCATCAGGATACTGTTGTTTTGATCTTTTTATTATTGTTTGTTTGTTTGTTTTGTACATTAGGCAGCTGATTCCCATAGTAGGAGGGGAAAGGCCACTAATATAGTGCTCCTCCAGGCTATTGAAAGGGAAGCACTGTTCCCTACAAGTGACAGCCAGGAGGAGGTGCTAGGCAGGGGTGCTGGGCTGTGAACTTTCTCCATTGCTAAGGTAGTGTGACTAGTTATCATTGCGTTGAATACCTGGTTTGTTCCCTGACACCTCACCTCCTACACCCTCACATCTCACTTGCACTTGAGCGAGGCTCATCTTCATGTCTGCCCTCACCTCCCACTCCTCCTCCCTCTGTCAGTCCGAACACTGGCTTCCTGTAAGATTTTGGACTAAGTTTGAATTTCTGATGCTTATACCTATCCTCCTAAATACACAAGTATGTCCCGTCCAGGTCCGTAAGCTCTGTCAAAGATCTGCATCCATCCTCTGTACGTACTCGCAGCTCTGACACCCACCTTCAAGACTTCTCCAGAGCTGTGCCGTTACTATGGAACTCCCCTCCCTGCTGCTTTAGACACTTACCCAGTCTGAAGTTCCTTCAAAAGATAATTAAAAAAACCAAAACGTTTTTAAGAAAGCATATCAATTAAACTGTTAATAGCTAACCCACCTTGCTTCCTCTACTGCAACTGCGTCATTTAAAAAACGAAACATTTATATTAAACTATTCTTGTAACCTACTTTTTCCTATATATGAAATACATCCTACCCTTATCCCTTGTACCACTTTATCCCACTCCCTCTTAAATGTAATCTCCATTGAGCAGGTCCCTCAGCACCCTCTGTTCCTGTGCATCCAACTCGTCATGTTACAAATATGTATCTGTTAGTCCACCTATTGTACAGCGCTGCGGAATTTGTTGTCGCTTTATAAATATTAATGATAGTAATGAATCATGTTCTTTTTTTCCTGTTATTTTTTTTCCTTGACATACCAGCTTGCATATTGGCAAGGTTTGCGTACACAGATGGGGATATGGCTCCTACAGTGGAGCCTGAAGCTATGGGTCATCAACTTTTGGGCTGCAAACCCAGGTGTTTCTGGAAGCCAGCAATGGTTCTGGCAAATCTACAAAACATTGAGGTTTTATTATTTTTTATTTTTTTTGAATGAAGTGTCTTTAAAACTAAAATATACTTGAAACCAAAGGGTTTATTATGTTCATTATGACTTTTCAGAGTGTAATATGTCCATAAATGCTACACAATATCAAGGTGAAATTTCATTACCAAAAAGTTGTCTGAAATATTGCAAAGCAGTATTTTTCATTCAGAGTGACAAAATGCGAGCAAACCGAAGAATTCCAGCACATCCACTAGGTGGCACAAACTGATCTTCATCATTCATACTAGACTGAGAAAAAAAAGGAGAAACAAAGAGTGTGGGGAGGGAACAATTTGATGCTCTGTTTGTGCGAGATCTACATTTCCAGCTTTCTCCAGACAGCAGGATCAAGAGACTAGCAAGGTAATGTTTATCAGGTAACATGAACTGTATCCTTCATTCAGTCAGGAGCATCACCCTATGGTAGTACATTACTTCTTGACAGGTGGAGCTATGGACCAAGGATGCTACTATCTAGATTTATGGACTATTCCTATCCATGCGTGTGGACATCCACCTACTTTACAGAGTACTGAATGCATTAGGGATGCCGAGATTCAACTGTGTCACTAAAGACTGTTTATAACTGTGTTCATGTAACAGCTTAGATATTTTTTCTATCTCCTCTTAGTTCTTTCCATTAGTTTTCAAAATCTACCTGGTCCGCGTAGAGCAGAGTAAAATATTTTTGTTTGTGAGTTGTTTGATTTCAGATTTAAGGTATCTCATGTTTTTGTTTTTCTCCATAGTCCTCCGTATATCTTGAAGCGGAATGTTGATCTTGTGAATCTCTTACACAAGATTAGAAGCACAGAAGACCTTTGGAGAGGTTCAACTTGGAAGCAACATGCCCGAGCAAAGTAATGATTACAGGGTGGTGGTTTTCGGAGCTGCCGGAGTTGGGAAAAGTTCCTTGGTTCTTCGTTTTGTGAGGGGAACATTTAGGGCAACCTATATCCCTACTATTGAAGATACTTACAGGCAGGTCATCAGCTGCGACAAGAACATCTGCACTCTACAAATTACAGACACAACAGGAAGTCACCAGTTCCCCGCTATGCAGAGGTTGTCCATCTCGAAAGGTCATGCTTTCATCCTAGTCTACTCTGTCACTAGTAAGCAGTCCATGGAAGAACTTCAACCAATATATGAACAGATCTGCCAGATCAAAGGTGACACACACAATATTCCTATCATGTTGGTGGGTAACAAGAGTGACGAAACTCTCAGGGAAGTACAGGCTAGTGAGGGAGAAAGTCTAGCCAACAAGTGGAAGTGTTCGTTTATGGAAACGTCTGCAAAGCTCAACTATAATGTCCAAGAACTCTTCCAAGAACTCTTAAACTTGGAAAAGAGGAGAACTGTTAGTCTGCAGGTAGATGGAAAGAAATCCAAACAGCAGAGGAAGAAAGACAAGCTGAAAGGAAAATGTTCATTAATGTAAAGAGACTTTTCTGGGATAAAGATACTCTCATTGCTGCATGAGGCAAACACAACCATCTTAGAGGTTGGCAAAGAGATGAGACTTTTGGCCTGAAATGAAGGTGAAGATGACCATTTTTAAAACAAAAATGATCATTACTGCAGCCATTAAATATTATATTGGAGTAACGCTGAACACGTGTCTGTGACATTTCATTTAACAGTATGTGGGTTTCCCTTTAAGACTTTTTGTGGCCAAGAGGGTGAGTTATGTAGTCCCGAATCCTTTTGTGCTTACAGGGTTAATAACGTCCCCACACAATAAACCAGGAACATTGCACAATGTCAATTATCTGTGCTTTACAAGTTTTTAATGGGGTTTGCCAGATAATTCTCAATTAATTAACTTGTGTGTTGGGCCCTTCCTAAATAAATGATGTCATATAGTGGAACCTATGAGGTCTTTAGTTGTTGTTGTTGTTTTTCTTTAATTAAGCTTATTAAGCATTGCACTAATAAAGAGGCCAACTTATAGGACACGGTTTACGTATTTTTCCTAAAACTCCATTGTGGGCTTTTTGTCCTTCCAACGTATACTGCAAATATAGAAAAATGTGTCCGCTGTAAATTAAACATATGTCACAATTTGAACGGGCTCACAGTTTTTTTTTAAATATTCAACTAGTATTTTGCAAAAATGTCACTAATGTTTTTTGTAATAACTAAATCCAAACCAGTATTTTTGAGAGCAAGCTGCAGTGGTTATATCGCCCCTTAATGAACCAAGGCACCCAAACTGCAACCTGTAGAAGAAGTTTAGTGTTAAATCGAGTTTTTAAGTATCTGTATGCCAGGTAATGTTCTGTGTTCATCATATTACCTGGCATCGCATGGTATGCATTAGGCAGGCCCAATGTGGATTATTCACTCAATTGTAATAAAATTCACCAGCTTAGTTGTAGTCACAGCGTGGATATTTTAAGTTTTGCAATTTGGTTACATTTCTGTGTTTAGTGAATAAACCCCCTTATTGTTGGTGTTCATAGCTTTCATTAAAAAAATATGCTGTAAGCAGCCCCATTTGGGTACTCCCTTTTTTAACCCTTTCAGGGTGTGCTGGGTTTAACTGCTGTAAAGGGTGAGAGATGGGGGTCAGGTCAGTATATTCACATTACACAAATAATGAAAATTGAAAGGAAAAAGATTATTTTATGGTTTGTCAAATTTGCAATTTTAGAAAAATTGCAGGAACACATGAGATTGCATGCTCATTCCTAGCGTGTTTTTTTTTTTTTTTTTTTTACAAATCTCAGGGCTTCATTCATTCAGGGCTTTATTTGTGAGCATAATAATGTTATTATTGTTCTCTAATGCCAGATAAAAAATACCCTTACGCACTTCTGTTGTGATTTTTAAGAGTGGTGCAAGCACTTAAAACTAATCTCCAGAATTGACCTATTCAGAACTAGCAATAACTACAAAAGATGTTTTGTTGATTGACTAATACCATCTTAACTAGCAAGATTAAAACAATTTGCAATGTCCAAAACAAAGATCATAACTACTTCAGTGCCAACAGAATTTGAGTAGCTCAACTTCTGGCAATTTAAATTGTTAAACGGATTCCTAAAAGCAGGCTCAAGATAAAAGAAAAATGGCTGAAAATAAAAATTATTAAATTCTGCTAAATTATCTTTACAAAAAAATGTGTGGTCAATCTTGCAGCCAAATATCTATTATTTTATATTGATTAGGTATTACATGGTAACGTGATAAATTTTCCTTTAAATATATTGTTGGTTCATTTATATTAGAAATGTTGGTAACAAACTCTCTTTAAACACTTTATTATTATTATCACTGTCTCGCTTGTCAGTAAGTGATGTCACAGTCTGGTTTGTTTAATAACACATTGAAGGCCACAGTCTGCTAAGCACTTATTGGGGAGGACTGAGGAGTCCAAAGTTTAGAACATTTGAAACCTGTGTGACATCATTGACCATACAGTAACGAGTAATAAACTGTAATGTTAAATACATGGTATCAGTTGGCATCAATAATGATGTGCCCTCCCTTAAAGGGGGCATCTTCTATTGATGTGCATGCGCACTCTAGGCAGGGCGGCTCATACACTGAGCACTGCTAGAATGCTGGCATGTGGACTGAAATGTCTTGTATTTCATTCCAATGTGCAGTTCAACTATTATTAAATCTGCCAGAACAATCCCCTGCATCACACAGGACGTGAGAATTCAGTATTTTTTTCTTAAAGGGACACTATAGTCACTAAAACGACTTTAGCTTAATGATGCAGTTTTGGTGTATAGATCATGTCCCTGCAGTCTTACTGCCCAAGTCTCAGCCATTTAGCAGTTAAATAACTTTGTTTATGCAGCCCTAGGCCCACCTCCCTGCATGTGACTTGCACTGCCGTCCTAAATACTTCCTGAAAGGAGAAATGTAATGTTTAACCTTTCTTTTTTGAAAATGATGGGGTTTTTTTTATCTCCTGCTCTGTTAATGGCTTAATAGATGGTGCAGGAGCATCCTTTATGTAATTAAAGTTAAATTTACAGAGCAGGAGAACTTTTTATAGTAAGTAACATCTGACTTAAAATGAAACCATTTTGTTTTCATGCAGGCTGTTTCAGTCACAACCAGAGGAGGTGTGGCTAGGGCTGCATAAACAGAAACAAAAGTGATTTAACTCCTAAATGGCAGAGAATTGAGCAGTGAGACTTTAATGGCATCATCTATACACTAAAACTCCTTTATCAAGGTAGAGTTGCTTTGGTGACTATAATGTCCCTTTAAAGTGTATCTCTCTATCTTTTCTATGCACATCTCGCTTTCATTGGTGTTACTCACTAACCTGTGAACTGTGACTATAAATGACAATAACTATGCACTGGGAGCAAAAATCTGCCTAATTTTGACCAGCTCAGCCCAGATGCAATCCCAACCACCTCCAACACCCACCTTTCCCTGATGATCTAATGGGTCCTCTCCCCCATAATAAAGGCACGGGCCTTTATTAAAGGATGACTATAGTGTCGGGAAAACAAAGTGGTTTTCTATACTATACTATAGTGCCCTGAGGGTGCCCCCACCTTAAAACCCCTTCAGCCACTTACCTTAATCGAGCACCGGGTCAGCGCTGGTGACCTCTCCTCCCACTCCGACGTCAGCTCCCCCGTCTGACGTCAGTGGAGCCGAATGCGCATGCGCAGCAAGTGCTGCGTGCGCATTCAAAGTGTCCATAGGAAAGCATTTCTCAATGCTTTCCTATGGACGCTATGCGCGATGGAGGCATGATATGCCTCCAGTGTCGAAGACGCACCTCTAGTGACTGTCCGGAAGACAGCCACTAGAGGCTGGCATAACCCCAAATTTAAACATAGCAGTTTATCTGAAACTGGTATGTTTACATCTGAAGGGTTAAAACCTGAGGGACCTGGCACCCAGACCACTTCATTGAGCTGAAGTGGTCTGGGTGATAATAGTGTCCCTTTAATTAACTTCGGATACTGTGGGAATACACTTTAGCGGTATGAAATGCTGGAAGGGAATGAGCAAAGGCTTTTGCAGAAACTTGCATGGTCCCTACAGCATTTCTGTGATGGCAACAGAGTAAAGTGTGGTTACGCAGTGCATAATCTAGCTTGCGATAATTTATGTACGTATACTTTTGCCGAGCCTTATAGGGAGCTCTCCTGGTCCCCAGCCAGTGACTAATGCAGCCTGCTGGCTGTATGGTCAGTCTGAGCCTGATTAACTTTTGAGCCAAAATTGTCTTGAAAAATGTATAACTGGAGAATATTTTCAATTTGGCTATTTTTGCATAGAATTTCTGACTTCCTTGTCAATCCATCTCCATATCTTGTTTAGTGAATAGATGAACCTCTCTTTCATTCTCAGATTCTCCAATCCCCTCCTTATGTTTTCTTTCCTTATTTTTTCTCTCTCTTTTTCTCTCCTCTTCGCTGCCTTTTCTCACTCTCTCTCCTCAATGTGTACCAGTCTGTCTCTCTGACTCTCCCTCTCTCTCTTTATCATATTTATTTCTCCCTTTATCCATCTCTCTATTTCTTTTTCTCTCCCACACCAACCCTTTCAGGACCATCCTCTGTATCTGTCTCTTGTAAAAATCCATATACTTTTCTCCTACACCCTAATTTCATTAAACCCCTCACCTCCCCATTAAAGCCATCAGGATGACTCAACCTCATTCAGCCTGTAATTACGATATGTACGCATCCTCCTACATGCACACAATCTGCTCCTTTACAGCATTTACAATATAGAGCTCTACTTCACATTCAAACCTCATTTCACATATTTAAATCCCACTTAGAAAAATCTATAACCTTCCCTCATTGTAACAGGTGGGTACGATGCACGCAGCCCTTGTGCTTAAAGTGAACCTGCCATGACAATTTCAATTTAACTTCTAACATCTCTTTATACTTTGAATACATTATTTATCATAGTGATAAATGATTTATTTAATTGCTTTAGGAGATGTTGGATCAATACTCATCTCTTCTCCAGCAACAGGGCGGCCATCACTGCAACTTCCTGTGTGTTACGTATGTTACCCTCACCCACAGTCCCTCCTTTTCACTGGCCTTTCTTGATATTACAAGCCCAGCTTTGGGATACTTCCCCAAGAATGCACAACCCTCCAATATCACACCAACATGATGTCTCTCTATTCTTATACAACGATACCAAGTGCACGGCCCCAGGGCCAGATTTCCCACAAGGCCGCTAGGCCTCGGGGTGGCAATCAGGAGAGGGGTGTTCTGTCAAAAAATCTACATTACAATTAGTAATCTTGGGTCTTGGTTAACTCTATAATACCACAGCTTAAGACACTTGTTACATACTAGAAGATCTTCTAAACAAGCATAGATTGTTGCCGCTTATAGCGTCCCATTTTTCAATTAAAAAAAAAAAAGAGTAGGAATAGAATTAAAAAAATGGTTTGAAATCAGAAAGGGGAAAATTAAGATTGAAATATAGCCTTCCTGTGGAAGCAGTAAAACCTAACAGGGTTAAAGAAAAGTTGGACATACATGGAATAGCCTCCAAGTGGAGGTGGTAAAGACAATTAAGGATGCTTTTAATGATATCTTGAAAAATAAATCCTTTGAAATTTAGACAATGTTTGTTGTGTTCACTGTCTAAATAAATTACACTTTGCAACCTACCTGTTGAACCTGTGGATAAAAGGAATCAACACAGTAAAGGAAGAGACTATATTTAAAAGAAGAGAAAATAACAACAAGAGGACCTAAATTAGAGGGGCAAAGGTTTAAAAATAATATCAGGAAGTATTACTGTACTGAGAGGGTAGTGGATGCATGGAATAGCCTTCCAGCTGACGTGGTAGATGTTAACACAGTAAAGGAGTTTAAGCATGCGTGGGATAGGCATAAGGCTATCCTAACTATAAGATAAGGTCAGGGACTAATGAAAGTATTCAGAAAATTGGGCAGACTAGATGGGCCGAATGGTTCTTATCTGCCGTTACATTCTATGTTTCTATGTATTCTACCTATTGAGAGGTTGTGGGCCTCTGCTGTGCAGTACCAGTAGTGCATTGGTTCCTATACCCTTTTCCCAAGAGTGCCACACCATTTCAACTTCTGAAATTTAGACAGAAAATTATACTGTAAACAAACAAACAAAAAAGTACGGTTCTAAAAATAATTTTTTTTTTTCTCTTGCGGTATTCTTACACAATTCTTTCTCATTATAACAAAGCTCATCAGCTCATTATAACAAAAACTAGCCCTGTAATGGACGTCGTTCGAGACCTGAGTGTGAACTTGCCATAGGGTAAAATATTCCGCTTTAGTCCATTAATCTGTTTTGGCTTATGTGTCTGTTTTTATGTTCTCCCCACGTCTAACGAATACTCCAGACATCGACTCCATGCTCACTGTGCCTGTATCAGCTGCACCTTGTTAATGAGGTCCAAAGAAGATAGACACAATTGTCTTGGATTGCTGTATCTCTTGTGCAGAAGGATCTCCCTGGCTTTAGTTCTGGGCTGTCCCCGTGGGTTAGACCAGTCTGATATGTGAATGGCATAGGTTCTCGTCTGTGTATTTGCACAGGTGAGTTAAAACTTGTTTGAGTCCTAAACTGGGACTAATAGAAGGGCATCTCTAATTGTTTGTCCATTTCTATCGATCTTTTAATTTTAGTTTTGCCTCTGGGGTAATGGGGTTTAAAGTATTAATAATATATGATTGGGAGTGGGGTATTAGCAGAATTGCTACAATTCCAACAGTTTTTCCCTTACTTTTTACTTTGCTGATTGATCACATTTGATCTGCCTATTAAAGAATTGGTCATCATAAATAAATGTTTTAATTGATGATCAGTACAAATAAATTACATTTTGGTTAAGTTCTGATTTCAAGGAAAATAAATTGTGTCTAAGATAAATGCTGTGCGGTCCCTGATTCTGTCCTATTCTCTGCATTCAGCAAACAGGTCTATGCAACAGGTTACATTCCATATAGCTAATATTGGTACCAAGATGTGTCAGTTTTATTCCCCAAGGGAAGGGATAGGATTTTTAAAAGAATCCATACCATTAGGAGAAACCTGCAATTTACTGTATTCTATGATCTAGCAAAATATGGAAATTGAGAAGTGAAGCCAATCACTGATAAAAAAAGATACGCTGGACTATTGGTCTATTAAATTCTTACAGTCTAATAAACTATATCTCTCCTTACGCTTTAGTAAGGATGATGATGGGAGTTATAGTGTGAAATGAAGCTAAGATTATTACAATTCTAAAAATGAAAAAGGCCTGGCGTAAAAGGTTCTATTATTCATGGCTCATTAAATGCGAAGCTGGTCTGAATATTTCAGTGCTGGGTTGAAAAACGCTCGACTACACTAATCTGTTTACACTGTGCAGACTGAGGCGGTGGGTCCCTGGGGGGGCTCGCAGCCTGCACAGTGAAGATCCCAACCCTCCTACACAACGTCACGTGCATTGTGGGTAAATTAACTATTCACCAGCTGAACATCCATAGGGTTAAATGAATGTGAAACAGCTTGGAACATGCCAATAAGGTTTGCTACATAACGGGGTTTGTTCGCTAAACAGCAATAAGTAGTGAATTGAAAACCTAAATTAGCCAAGCTTTAACTATACACGAATTGGAGACTCCTCTAAAATAAGTTGTTTTTTCTTAAATTAGTAGTTTAGTTTAACATAATTTAATGTTTAGTTAATAAACAGCAAGGTAGAGGTCCCAGAGCAGCCCATGGCAGACCTTTCAATATTTCAAATGGTTAAAGAAGGACACTCTAATTTTAGGGGCGTGGGTGGGGTGCAGCTGTTGTACTCACTCTGGTCATCGTTTGAAAGGATATGCGGGAATATTTTTTTCTTTATTTTGAACGTTTGTACTGGCTTTGAAAGTTTGTATATCATTTAATTCTACATGTATATTTATCAATTCTTGTATTAACATAATTATGTGATTTTATTAATTGTAATTTGAGAGACCTGCCTGACAATACCAGCAGAAATTGAATGTGGAAAACCCTATATTTGACCCTGTAACATTCCAAAACCTCAGTAGGGGTACTGGTGTACTCGTGAGACATCGCTGAACACAAATATGAGTGTTTTAGAGCAGTAACATTTATAATGATGATAATATAATCAGTAAAAGGGTAGTTTTTGTGTAAAAAATGCAAAACGCAAATATAAATGCTAACTTTGGCCAGGGTTTGTGACTAACTGGCTACTAAAACAAACTGCCCACTCCCCATTTTGAATACCTTGGGTTGTCTGCTTTTGCCAGTGGTATGCCATAATGGTAGTAATTTTCATTTCTGAGCTGGTGGTATGCCATAATGGGAATAATTTTAATTTCTGAGCTGCTATAGGCTTTCAAAGGCAACCTAGTCCTAGCAAACCAATCTGCAGATTTCAACGTGTAAAACCGAAAATGGGAAAGCCCTATATTTGACCCTATAATTTTCCAAACCAACATTAAACCTGTACATGGGGGGCATCATTGTACGCGTGAGACATCACTAAACACAGATATATGTATTTTAAATCAGTAAAAGCGGACCGGTGGCCGGGGAGGCGCACGCCGGCACCATGTATGAGACCGGAGCAGGGCGAGGCGCAACGGGGCTGGAGCCCAAATGAGGTTCTGCAGGAGCTGGGGAGGTGCAGGGGGCAGGTGATCCGCGGACTTTCAGGGGTGGAGACTGCTGGACAGCCATTGTCCCAGAGTGCCCACGGTGCAGTGGAGCCTCCCGCTGACAGACAGGAGCACGTCTTGGGGGGAACTGAAGGGGGTTTTCCACGATGGGGGTGCCGGGAGGACTCGGTTGTGGACTACCTGCCCACCGTCTAAACTAAGCCTGTAAAACAGATATGCCAGAGAGAAGCCTAAACGAATGCCACCCGGGAAGCGGACAAAGCCAAGACGGACAGCTCTCATACACCAGGCGATACAACGCCACCTCCAGCTAAGTGACTCACCCTCATTTTACCTTTTACTTTTATCGTGTTACTTTTTTCCTCCAACTCTCTGCGTTTTTTGCCCCCAGAGAATGTGGGACCAGTTATGCTTGATATTTTAAGCCAGAAAACAACGGTTACACAGCCGTCCAATAATATACATGTTGAGTACATATAACTGCTGAAGTTCATACCAGATCCAAACTACTAAAGCCATCTCATTGTACTAACGCAACTTATACCCTAATGCATATGCCCCTGCGTGGGCAACTACTTGCTCTAACACAAATCAGTTTGATATATGTGTTCTGAACATGACGACATGTTTTTGATTACCATAAGCTTTTCATGTTTTAAAACTGCCTACTTAACTGCCTAATTACTGCATTGTATGTTACTACGCCTAAGCAATCACACAAATCAACTAACACAAGGCACCTGCACAAACCAGCTAACATAAAGCTCTTACACCAACCAGCTAACTCAAAACAACTGCATAAACCAGCTAACACAAGGTAACTATCCAAACAGCTAACAACCAGCAAACTCAAAGCAATTACACAAACAACAACTACACAACCAGCAAACTCAAAGCAATTACACAAACCAGCTAACACAAAACAACTGCACATACCGGCTAACATAAAGCAACCACATACAGCAGCCAACACAAGATAACTACACAAGCATAACTTCGAACCACACCAGATAGCATGAACACAAAGACAAGAAACTAGCATAGCAAGAGTTACAAAACGCACATGACTAAATATGAATCTACTTGCTGTAAAACCAATGACTCAATTAATATGCCTCTGCGCAGGCAACAGCTCACGTACCCACACATGTATTGATAATTACGCCTCTGCGCAGGCACCTACCTGCTTAAATACAAATAAGTTTGCATTGAAATTTATGTTGTGAAACCAATAAACATATTTAAAACAAATTCCTTAACAGCTCAGTGTCCCCAGTCAGTATTTGCTCCCTATTCACCCCCATGTAATTACATTTTGCTACATTACACAATCCCACTGCCAGCAATTAGAAGATGACGGCACCGTCTTTTCTTGCCCATGGTATGCAACGGGGGAACACATTGGAGATGGCCGCAGCCACACATGCCCAGTAAGCCGCAAGTGATGAAAATAGAACTGGGCCTGCACGGTGCTCGAACTTCTCACTACACAACGGAGGAAGGACAGGATAGAGGTGAGCATTGTGAGAAAGTTAGCTTGACAAAGGAAGTGGAACATGCATTAAGCTCCAACCTTTTATCACAATTGTCAGATGTAGAGTAAATACATAAGACGAAGTAGTCCCTATTTTGTCTTATGATTCAAAGAGAAATAGAGGAGAAATGAAGAAAATAAGAACAGATTCTGAGAGAGGAAAAGAAGAGGAAACAATAGGAGAAAGGTACGTTTGAGTTGACAGAACCACTTTAAGAGATTAAGACGTACTAACTAGGCAGACACCAACCCACACAAGCGATTTATATTTAGCTTCCATATGGATAACTAATGTGACTGCTGCTCATCCGGAGTGTGGATTAAACTAGAGATGCTGCATTGATTCATTAGTGGAAATTTAGGAAATTGAAGCAATACTGATATTTATTTTCGACGTTTTCAGGATGTATGTAAATCAATTCAGAAATAGAATGTAATCTCACCCAGACACCTGTTCGGAAAACAAAAGGAGCAGAAGGGAGGGGAATCTAGCAGTCAGACGACAGAGAGAAGACGTCTTTCAAATCTCAGTGCTAATATGACGTTTATTCGCTAAACTGGGAATTGTGAAGAATTGACAAAGGAATTGTACATTTTAGGCTGCACTGGAAAACATTGGTCACCTCAGCCATTACTTTCAAGTCATGTATCCTGGCCTTAAATTTGCATTTCCTTTGTAGTACCTGTGTTATAGTAAATTACATATGGTAAGATCCATTTATCCAAGTTTGGGTACTTTGACTTGAAATTTGAATTCACCTTAATTTCTCAGGAATTGGCAGTAGAAGCAGTACTGTCGCCCATTCCCCCCCCCAGAAAATAAGTATTTCATAATAATAAAATCTCTATGAAATACTCATTTTGACTGCGTTGGGATTACACTGAAATTCAAACCCAGTCAAGAGATCCACAAAGACAAAGTAAGATACTACGCCAGACTTTTTTAAGATACTGGGCAGAGTTACAATGTCAATCCCGACAGGCGTCACCAGTGACAGCTGCAGGGAATTGGCTCTATCCCTGGAGGGTCTTGCAGGATCCTCCATAGACCTAATTGCTTTATTACCACACATGCGCGTGAGTACATCAGTGACGCCTGCTCTGGATCTGGAGAGGATCCCCTAGAACGAGATGGCCGCACCCATAAGGGACAGGTTCAGGTGAGTAAATCTCACCTTTAACCTCCTCTCCCCGGATCCTTTGCAAATTTGGCCCAGGCAGTGATAGTGCCACTTTAAGTGAATATCCCTGTAAATATTTTTCAAACAATTGGCATAGTTGCTCAGACATGAGTAAGTGAGCACAATGTCTGCTTTTGTGCCCCGGCAGCTTGCACTTTTACAGTGATCATATATAGATAGATTGTGCTAGCAAAGTTGGAGTGTTTAGCCCACATTGTCTGCTTATAATAAAATCTCAGACCGGTTTACATATTTGTCCTTTGTGGTACCCTGATGCACATCCCAGAAATTAGAGTCTAAGCACCATAAGCACTTCACATTACTGGTGCTTAGACCACACTGAGCCCATTTTCATTTCTGAGAATAGCTTACAGCAGTAGTGAATAGCAATCTGTCAAAAATTGCTGCCACTATAAGGCAACCTAAACCACTTACAGAGTTATTCACTAAAGTGAGCATTGTCAGGAATTCAAAGTGAATTTCTAAATTCAGACATAAACAGCCAAACTGCAATAATTTTCCAAGTAAATTTCATTTACAGCTTGGCTACCTTCGGCCTTAAATTTGAAATTCACTTTGAATTCACTTTCAATTTTGAGTAATTCTCCCATTAGAGAATAATCCTGCTCGTTCCAGGTTACCACTGTCAATGTTTACGCGCGACGCGCACCCATTAGGCTCTTTCTCTCCTCCCCCTCCGGTTTCACCTACCTGCGTGCATTTTACCGCAGATAAAGTAGATAATGAGAAATGTCGGAGAGAGAAGGAAATTCAAAGAACTGAAATTAAATATGTTGCTTGAATGACATTTTGCCTGAATGGCATTTTCATACACCAATGTTAAAACAAAGGGGAAATTAGTTTATGGTCATTGTCCCAGAAAATTCACATATGCCAATAAATTAATGGCAGCACACTGGGAGGCCTGCAGTGGAAAGACATATTGGGATTCAGAAGTGAAGAAAAAGAATTGCAAAATTCTACATAGATTGTATCCAGCTCTAAAAGCTTAATCGAGAACATAACAGATCCCTGCTAATGTGGCGTTTTCCCCGGGTACCGTTTTAGCATCTTACCTAAGTTGCTCTCATGTTTACAGCATTCCCTGGTGAACTTATTATTTTATATGCTAGTCCCATAACATCAAAACATTTTTGAAGTTTTTCTGCAATTAGATGCAAAAAGTATTTTTGCAAAGAGTGCCTTCACTTTTTTACAAACTTATCCCGTTTAATGTTTGTACTTTTGTACTTTTAAGGTGATCATATACAGAAACATAGATTGTGTATGACTTTTGGTTACTGTTTTTTTTTTGTTTTTTTTTCAATTTATTTTAATTCTTTTTACTCCTCTCCTACTTTGTTAAATAAAATGATTTTATTTAACATAATTTAATCCTGCTTTGGAGCCCACTGGTGATTTGCCTTATAAAAAGTTTACTTTATTTTATAAAAATAAATGTCTGCACAATTTCAGAGTAGTTAGTATCAGAGATTTTCCATTATTTACCTGCCCGATATATTTTAGAAAAGGGAAAGTCTAGCATTGTAATATTTTTAATGCAGCTAAACAATGTAGTTCACATAAAATAAGTGTGACAAACTCCCCCTTTTCAGGGAGATTGCCATCAGTTTTTGGAGAGGACTACTTGCCAGCCTCCTGCCCTGGGACTGTGGCCCCTGGGGGTATTGCCATTTAAAAACCCTATTTGGGCTTATGGGGTTTTAATACACTCTTTCTGACCCTTTAAATCCATGGGGAAATGTGCCTCTTTCTCCCCCTCCCCCCCCCCCCCCCCCCCCCCCCTTTTCCGGTCCTATTGTTCTCCAGCAGGGCGTTTTCCCATGGACACTGCCAGACCAGTTTTGTCCCTCCTCAATCTCCCATCAGCTCTTGCTATTGTTAACCCTATGGCGATCCAACTGTATTCGTGAGATATGAGCGCTTTTTGGACATATTGAGCGCTCAGATCCAAGCTATCTGAGGATATGTTGGACATATAGGTTAAACATTATATTATAAGAGTTATGTATTTTTATGTGTTTTTTGTAACAGTTTTTGACTAAGAGATAGTTCCTGTTACCGGAGATAATTAAGTTACCACAGCCACTTAAGCCAATTATTTCCAGGATAGAGGAGGAGATAGACCGGCCATACAGCCTAAATCTGTGGAACTGTTTTGGGCATGAAAGCCATGCTTGCGGTCGGTCAAATATGACTTCCAGGAATTTCCTGAACCCCTGCTCTGATGTGGGTGATTTTTAGATATGTTGTTCACCCAGAACAGGGCTATCCAGGGATATATGGGGATATGTGGTGTTTGGGGTGTTTTCTGTGTTTTGTGAAAAATGTGTGTTTTCTGCCTGTGGGTAATTGAGTTAGTCCATTGTGTATGTTAATTGTTTCACCGGCAGAGGGGAGGGTTTGTGTACATTATCTGGGATTGTCTATCTGTACAAACCTGTTTATTGGCTTTGTAACTTTGTATTCTGTGTTCCACAAGGTCCACGTGGGTGGTAACGTTGTGGGAAAAACCTGTATATAAGAGACAATAAACCCTCAGACTGCCGAGTTCCTCTTTTACCCTCAACATAGAGCCTCGTCTCATGTGTGGGGGAAAAGGCTGCATCTACACTGGGGATTGCTATACGCTGTATACTCCCGCGCTATAATCACTAAACTCTTTTAAGAGCTTGTTCCTGCTTCACTCTCTGAAGGAAGAGAGAGGTACACCCACTGGAGCCTGGAGCCTTGTCGTAGGTCCAGGGTGGGTAGGAGGCGGCGAGAACCCAACCAAGCTGCGGCGGTTCATGGGGTCTGCAGTGCTTATGGTGTCAAGTGGAGTGCTTGAAACCCTCGGGAAGCACTAGGAGCCTCCATCAACGGAGGTACCCAGTCGGGGTGCCAGGTGATCCGTTTCAATAAGCATTTTCAAAAGTATATTGCTAAGTACCTAAAATCCTGCCACTTTTACAAGTTCACAGTGACACAGTGAACATGATTTTAAGCTATAAAACATACTTGAAAAATTATCTTTGCACAAAAACTACTTTTAGCTTAATGAAGTGGTTTTGGTATATAGATACTTGGTATATAGACCATGCCCCTGTAGTATAACTGCTCAGTTCTCTGCCATTAAGGACCTTTATACGACCTTCACAGTCGTAAAGGGATTCTTCAGTGCCAGGAAAACATCTGTTTTGTTGGCACTGCAGGACCTTGCAGTGCCCCTCTCCCTCCCACCCCCATTCCATGTTGCTGAAGGGGTTAAAACCCCTTCAGTGACTCACCTGAATCCAGCGCCGATGTCCCTCGGCGCTGGGTCAGGCTCTGTCCACGCTCCTTCCCCGCTGACGTCAGCCGGCGGGGGAGACCTAATGCACCTGCGCGGCAGTGATACACAGAGCCGTGACACACAGAGCCGTGGTACACAGAACAGTGGTACACAGAGCCGGCTTTATATAGCATTGCTTCTATGTTTTATTGTTGTAATGCTCTTGTACAGGGGCTCCATGCCCCAGTGGGATTTATTCAGTAAACACATATTGTAGCGAATTGATAACCATGTAGCAAAATTGAGACTTAAGTAGCCAAGCTGAGAGGCAGAATGTTTCCAAAGTTTTGCAATTCCTTTCTAGCTCAGTACAGTTCAGTGTTTAGTAAGTAAGCCCCATCGTGTGAGTTTACAGGTACTGAAACAGGACACAAGGGAACACAGCCCCTGTGGGAATATACAATATAAGCAAAATGAGTTGGAAAATTAAAAAAGCAATATGAGTTGGAGAATTAAAAAAGAAAGAAACAAAAAAATTTGGGGGCCTAAATGTTAACCTGCTCTCAAGTTAACACAATTCCCTGTTTATTGAATAGATCAACTTAACCACACAGAATTCAGCATAACACAATTGTCTAAGCCAGTTCTCCTGTCCTGCATTTGATTGCTACTTATGAAAACGATCACCTGTTCACATAAGGGGCCTATTTCCCTACACCTCTGTCCTTGTTCTGCTTTGGGAATCAGGTGCCGTGGCTTTCTTATGATAGGAGTTTGTAGCATCTGTGGTTGCATGGCAACATCTTATCCCCTAACACCATGCACTTAACAGCATCTCCTGGGTACTCCGCAGCCAGGCGCTCTATAAACATGCATCTAATGGAATAATCTTTAGCTGGAAAAAAATGTCTAACATTGCAAGGAAAATAATGGTAACTGAAACAGTACAGAAGTACAGATAAAGACACGGTAGAAGTTAAAGGGACTCTCCAGTGCCAGGAAAACAAATCTGTTTTCCTGGCACTAGAGGATTCTACAGTGCCCCTCTCCCTCCTGCCCCCGCCCCCCATGTTGCTGAAGTGGTTAAAACCCCTTCAGCCACTTACCTGAATCCAGCACCGATGTCCCCGGCGGGAGAGACCGAATGCGCATGCGCGGCAATGGCCGCGCGCGCAATAGACCTCCCAATAGGAAAGCATTATTCAATGCTTTCCTATTGGGATTCCGGTGATGCTGGAGGTCCTCATGCATAGCGTGAGGACGTCCAGCGTAGTTTAAAACACTTTTCGTGTTCTAAGAACACGGAAGTTCCACTAGTGCAGGGGTTCTCAACCCAGTCCTCAAGGACCCCCTACTAGTCCAGGATTTAGGGATTACCTGGGTGTGTCTACACCCTGTTCCAAATTATTATGCAAATTCTATTTGTGTCACAAAGATTAAATATTTTGTTTTTCAGTTCAACTCATGGATGGCATTGTGTCTCAGGGCTCTTTTGATCACTGAAAACAATCTCGGACACCTGTGATAATTAGATTGCCAGGTGAGCCCAATTTAAGGAAAAACTACTAAAGGAGGGTGTTCCACATTATTAAGCAGAGCACCATTTTCATGCAATATGGCGAAGAAAAAGGATCTTTCTGCTGCCGAAAAAAGTGAAATAGTTCAATGCCTTGGACGAGCTATGAAAACATTAGATATTTCACGAAAACTTAAGCGTGATCATCGCACTATTAAGAGATTTGTGGCTGATTCAGAGCACAGATGGGTTCGTGCAGATAAAGGCACATTGATTAAGATTTCTGCCAGATCCATGCATCGGATCAAGAGAGCAGCTGCTAAAATACCATTACATAGCAGCAAACAGATATTTGAAGCTGCTGGTGCCTCTGAGTCCCACGGACATCAAGGTGTAGAGTCCTCCAGAGTCTTGCAACTGTGCATAAACCTTCTATTCAGCCACCACTAACCAATGCTCACAAGCAGAAACGGCTGTATTGGACAGAAAAATACATGAAGACTAATTTTCAAACAGTCCTGTTCACTGATGAGTGCCGTGCAACCCTGGATGGTCCAGATGGATGGAGTAGTGGATGGTTGGTGGACGGCTACCCTGTTCCAACAAGGCTGCGACATCAGCAAGGTGGTGGTGGAGTCATGTTTTGGGGCCGGAATCATGGGAAGAGAGCTGGTCGGCTCCTTTAGGGTCCCCGAAGGTGTAAAGATGACCTCTGCAAAGTATGTGGAGTTTCTGACTGACCACTTTCTTCCCTGGTACAGAAGGAAGAACTATGCTTTCCGTTATAAAATCATTTTCATGCATGACAATGCACCATCTCATGCTGCAAAGAATACCTCCGCATCAATGGCTGCTATGGGGATAAAAGGAGAGAAAGTCATGGGGCGGCCTCCATCCTCTCCTGACCTCAATCCTATTGAGAACATTTGGAGCATCCTCAAGCAAAAGATCTATGAGAGTGGGAGGCCGTTTACATCCAAACAGCAGCTCTGGAAGGCTATTCTGACACTTGCAAACAAATTCACGCAGAAACTGTCAAAAAACTCACAAGTTCAATGGATGCAAGACTTGTGAAGCTGCTATCAAATAAGGGGTCCTATGTTTATTTATTTTATTTATTATTGCCATTTATATAGCGCCAACAGATTCCGTAGCGCTTTACAATATTATGAGAGGGGGATTTAACTATAAATAGGACAATTACAAATAAACTTACAGGAACAATAGGTTGAAGAGGACCCTGCTCAAACGAGCTTACATTCTATAGGAGGTGGGGTGTAAAACACATTAGGACAGGAATTTACAATCAAATAAGGTGGGCTGCCCTTTAGGAGAGGGCAAGAGACAGGTATGTGAGGTAAGGGTTAGTCTTGGAGGCCATAAGCTTTCCTAAAGAGATGGGTTTTAAGGCACTTCTTAAAAGATGCAAGACTATGGGAGAGTCTGATGGCGGTAGGCAGGCTATTCAATTCGAAGGGAGCCGCCCGTGAGAAGTCCTGCAAGCGCGAGTTGGCCGTACGAGTGCGGACAACGGACAGGAGGTGGTCACGGGCAGAGCGGAGAGACCGAGAAGGGACATACCTATGGATCTGTGAGGAGATATAAGAGGGGCTAGAGTTGTTCAGTGCTTTATAGGTGTGAGTTAGTACCTTGAATTGACTCCTATAGCATACAGGAAGCCAATGTAAGGACTGGCAGAGGGGTGAGGTGTGAGAGAAACGACTAGAGAGGAAAATCAATCTAGCAGCAGCATTCATTACAGACTGTAAGGGTGCAGTACGGCTATTGGGAAGACCAATCAGGAGAGGGTTACAATAATCCATGCGGGAAATTACTAGAGCATGGACAAGCTCCTTGGTAGTATCTGGTGCAAGAAAGGGGCGGTTGCGGGCTATGTTTTTAAGATGGAATCTACAGGATTTGGCAACATGCTGGATGTGAGGCTCAAAGGTGAGACCAGAGTCAAGTATGACGCCAAGACAGCGTGCTTGCAAGGATGGACTGATGTTGGTACCACAAACTTGGAGGGAGAGGGAAAGAGGAGGATCAGTATTAGGAGGAGGAAAGACAAGGAGCTCAGTTTTTGAGAGATTGAGTTTCAGAAAGCGGGATGACATCAAGTCAGAGATGGAAGAAAGGCAAGCAGTGACACGTTGCAGGACGGCAGGGGAGAGGTCCAGGAAAGAGAGATATAGCTGGGTGTCATCAGCGTACAGGTGGTAGTGAAATCCAAAAGAGGTAATAAGTTTGCCAAGAGAGGCAGTATAAAGAGAAAATAGAAGGGGACCAAGGACGGAGCCTTGGGGAACTCCAACCGAGACAGGGCAAGGGGAGGAGGTATCATTAGAAAAAGAGACACTGAATGAGCGTTGGGAGAGATAAGAGGAAAACCACGAGAGGACAGAGTCACAGAGACCAAGCGATTGAAGAGTTTGAAGAAGGAGAGCATGATCAACGGTGTCAAAGGCCGCTGAGAGGTCAAGAAGAATTAGTATGGAGTAGTGGCCTTTGGATTTAGCTGCGATTAGGTCGTTAGTAACTTTGATAAGGGCAGTCTCTGTAGAGTGGAGAGGGCGGAAGCCAGATTGAAGGGGGTCAAGGAGAGAGTTGGAATTGAGGAAATGAGACACACGGGTAAAGACAAGTCTTTCCAGAAGCTTTGAGGAAAAAGGGAGCAGAGATATGGGACGGTAGTTAGAGGGGGTGGATGGGTCGAGGGATGGTTTTTTTAGTATAGGTACTACAGTGGCATGTAAAATGTAACGTGACCTGTTAAAATGTTGTTATAAGTTTGATTGAAATAGCTTTTGATTTCAGTAAATATGCTGCAAACAGAACAAATGACAATGTTCAGTTCTTTACAACCTATAAAGTGTTTTGAAACTTACTGTGCGTAATAATTTGGAACAGTGCATTGTAAGTTTTTCATGTTTAAAAAAAAATACTGTTATCATTATCAGGTTTGTTCAATAAAATTTGAACTGTACTCTTAATAGTTGATAACATGAGAATTATGCTGACTGTTATTTACAATTGACTGTTATTTATCAATTATTTAGGTAAATGAGAAAAATAGAATTTGCATAATAATTTGGAACAGGGTGTAAGGTGTTTAGAAAAAGTCAGGCTCCGTCCACGCTTCTCCCCCACTGACGTCCGCCAGCGGGGGAGACCTTATGCGCATGTGCGGCAATGGCTAAGAGCGCACATTAGACCTCCCCATAGGAAAGCATTGTAGTGTAGTCCATAACATCTGGAGTGCCGAAGGCTCTATATGCTAAAACTGCTTCATGAGGCTAAAGTTGTTTTAGTGACTATAGTTTCCCTTTAAGATGTATGCAATGATATTCACTGACATACCAAACTCCAGAAATCTGTCTACTGTCCTCTTGAACACCTATTATCCTAATCCAGACACTTCCTAAGCTTAATGGGAATTATAGGCCAAAGTTGTACTTGTAGTTTTGGAATAGGCTGAGCTAAAGTTATTACTAGCTAATTAAATAAAAATGTATCCATGACATTTAACCCTTCATTGTTAAGAGGAACAATGCCATGCATAGAATGTGTTTGCATTTTGTTATGAACATAGAACACAGGAAATATAAACTGGATAATAGAGGCTATAGGAAATGTATTTAAAGAGGAAACATCGCTTGGGATTTTTTTATATTACTATTCCAATCAGGCTGTCGGTAGTTTCTTTGAAGCTCTGATACTTTCTCTTCCCTTGAATGCGCGGGCGACCATGACTACCATTGCTAGTTATAAAGGATTATATGTACATCAGTTAACTGATCTGAGATGGATGCTTGCTTTTTATTCACAGAGGTCCTTATATCCTGTGTTGCAGTAATAAAAAGGTTTCAGGGTGCACTCGCCAAAGACATAAATGTGAACCCCCTCAGGGGCATCAAGGGGCGCTGAGTTGAAATAAAATAAAGTAACCTCTTTGTAGCATTAGAATATTTACTATGGGATCGATTCCTA
This sequence comes from Pelobates fuscus, assembly GCF_036172605.1. Taxonomy (NCBI): domain Eukaryota; kingdom Metazoa; phylum Chordata; class Amphibia; order Anura; family Pelobatidae; genus Pelobates; species Pelobates fuscus. The sequence continues at coordinate 32,817,939 of NC_086323.1, read as the reverse complement.
ATTTGGGAACGGTGAAGAATTGACAAAAGGATTGCACACTTAGCCCTTAAAGGCTAAGCCAGCTATTTTTTCCCCCACTACTGACCTCATATTACAATTCACTTGTTATTTCTCTACAAGGTCCAGTCTAGAAAAACAAAGCACATAGAGTTAACACTGACTTTCAAATTTATCCCCAAAATTGCAAGAGTAAGTGAAAATTCCCACAAATAATCCAAAAATGTATTTGTCAAATTGGGGAATGACAAGTTAATTAGAGTATGTGATGTCACAGCAGCAGAGCAATGTGATTGGGGTAATTACTGAATGTGATGTCACAGCAGAAGAGCAATGTGATTGGGGGTAATTACTGAATGTGATGTCACAGCAGAAGAGCAATGTGATTGGGGGTAATTACTGAATGTGATGTCACAGCAGCAGAGCAATGTGATTGGGGGTAATTACTGAATGTGAAGTCACAGCAGCAGAGTAATGTGATTGGGGGTAATTACTGAATGTGATGTCACAGCAGAAGATCAATGTGATTGGGGGTAATTACTGAATGTGATGTCACAGCAGCAGAGCAATGTGATTGGGGTAATTACTGAATGTGATGTCACAGCAGCAGAGCAATGTGATTGAGGGTAATTACTGAATGTGATGTCACAGCAGCAGAGCAATGTGATTGGGGTAATTACTGAATGTGATGTCACAGCAGCAGAGCAATGTGATTGGGGTAATTACTGAATGTGATGTCACAGCAGCAGAGCAATGTGATTGGGGGTAATGTCAGGGTACCTGTGGTCTCTACCTCCAAAAGAGGTAGAGACTTAGCTGTTCCACCATCCAGACGGTCTGATGACTCCCTTCCCCGCGGTCTATCCGGTCATGCAAGGCCGGCCGCGAGGGAGTGACTGCCTTTTACACCATCTAGGCAGGAAGTCATCATCAGGACACTCCCCCGGATCGACCTGTCAGTCAATTGCTGCAGGACCAATCAGGACGTCTCGGAGGTGTGGTTACTGCTCTGAACAGGGTATTTAACAGAGCTTCCTTCATTAGCTCATTGCCCTGTCGTGGTTCTAGCTTGTTCTAGTCACTCAGTGCTTGTGTATTCTATTATCCCTTTTGGTTTTGACCCGGCTTGTTTACCTTACTCTGCTTATCTCTGTTACCCTTGATTCGGCTTGTCTCTCGCTTACCTGTCTTCCGTTACCCTCGACCTCGGCTTGTCTTTGACCATTCTATACGGTACTACTTACGTTAGTCCGGCCATTCTAAGGTCCGGTATACGTATCTGGCTACTGTTTGTACTCTGCGTGTTGGATCCCTGTCCCGATCCTGACAGGTAATTACTGAATGTGATGTCACAGCAGCAGAGCAATGTGATTGGGGTAATTACTGAATGTGATGTCACAGCAGCAGAGTAATGTGATTGGGGGTAATTACTGAATATGATGTCACAGCAGCAGAGCAATGTGATTGGGGTAATTACTGAATGTGATGTCACAGCAGCAGAGCAATGTGATTGGGGTAATTACTGAATGTGATGTCACAGCAGCAGAGCAATGTGATTGGGGGTAATTACTGAATGTGATGTCACAGCAGCAGAGCAATGTGATTGGGGTAATTACTGAATGTGATGTCACAGCAGCAGAGCAATGTGATTGGGGGTAATTACTGAATGTGATGTCACAGCAGCAGAGCAATGTGATTGGGGTAATTACTGAATGTGATGTCACAGCAGAAGAGCAATGTGATTGGGGGTAATTACTGAATGTGATGTCACAGCAGAAGAGCAATGTGATTGGGGGTAATTACTGAATGTGATGTCACAGCAGAAGAGCAATGTGATTGGGGGGGAAAAATGCTGATGAAGAAATGAGGGTACTGAAGGACAATACTTGATTAGATGTGCCAGAAGATAAACTTCAAGTTGTCCATCTGTTGTAGAACAGCACCCATAATACTTTGCCAGCTCAGCAGCAAAGTTACAATTCTAACAAAAAAACACATTTTTACTTATGTTTAAGCGGACAGTTTTTCAACAAGTTTGTAGTCAAGAGAGGAGAAGATGGTCAAGGCGCTACCAAGGTTTAGAAAGGTAAATTTATTGGAACTCAAGTGTCCAGCACCAACGTTTCGACCAAATTGGAAAATACTAATTTGGTCGAAACGTTGGTGCTGGACACTTGAGTTCCAATAAATTTACCTTTCTAAACCTTGGTAGTATCTGGACCATCTTCTCCTCTCTTGACTACAAACTACATTTTGGGTCTTGGTGCTGGCTGTAGGTTCAGTTGCACCTAGGTTGTACGTATGGGTGAGAGCAATTTCTTCGTTGAATTCAAGCCTTTCAATGAATGGCATGTATCATTCGTAGGTAAGCATTTCCTTTTCATTTCTTTATTTAGCAATTGTTCAAGTGGTCCATTTTAAAAATTAAACTGTATTCAGAGTAACAAGCCTTTCCTTCAATAAAGTGATAATCTGTCCCCAGGAGAGGATCTATATACATTTCTGTCACAGCTGATACAATATTCATGGTAAAAATGGAATTGCAGCTTGCTCAGAAAATATTTATAGAATGTTGTATTATTTTGCAATGATTCTCGTTGGATAAGGTTTACAGATTATAGAGCAGAACGGCGGTAATTTATGCTTATCTCAGAGGTGCCAAAATAATGGCTAATCCTTTCCATGGTGATTATTAGGGTGTCCACAGGCACAAATCTCTGTTTCAAACCAAAATAACTGTGCTTTGAGGCATGGAAATCAGAATTTCATTTCCTGCTTGTGGCTGCGTCATTTGGATGAAGCGTGTTAATCAGCTGGCCTCGCATTCAGAAGTCTGTATTAGCATAACAAAGAATTTAACAGTTTTATCCCCAGACTTTTTCCATTGACATTTTTTTTTTTTTATTAGCCTTCAGCAGACAAAACGTGCAAGTACCATAAAATTTATTCAAAAACTGGAAATCTTTCTCGCCAGTTTAATCACAACTATCTATGTTCCTAAAATGATGTCCTTTACCAAAAACACATGAAGTGAAACTGTTATATTGGAGCAGGGAAGTATCCCACAGAACCCTAGGCAGGTTATCGGTTTGGGCCCCCTGTCATACTTTACGTAGGAATGGTGAATGGGGCTGAGTTAATTCAGGGTTCTGGAACCCCTAACACCAAAGCCCTAGGTCATGGATAGGCAAGCTTTCCGTAGTACTGTGCCAAAATAAGATTTTGAAGTCTCTCGGCGTGCCGATCCTCTGTTTTAATATTGACGTGTGTAATATGTTGCCGTATTTTCCTTGTGTTGTTCATGGGTGCTGCAGATACTGTGTAGCATTGTACTTGTGCATGTGTGAGCCATTATATTGTAAAGTATTCGTTCATGAGTAGTTTGTGGTATTGTATATGATCCCTGTAAAAGTGGGCTGTGTATGGGGGTTGCTTGTGTAATATGTCATAATGTGTGTTTGGTGTGTGTATGTGAGGGGCTGCTTGTGGGGCTGTGTGCATGTATGTGGATTGTCAGTGGTGTTGAGGGGATGTGTTTGTGTGTGGGGGATGATTGTATTATTTGTATGAGGGGGAGACTTATTCGGAAGTTCAGTGTATATCTAGCAGTGTGGGTGGTTTCCCTGCGGTCAGTGGGGACAGGGCTGACCAGGTACAGGTCAAGGGCAGGAGCTGCAGTATCTTCTGTGGGCTGCTCTAATCCAGTGCAGATTCCCATTCACAAGTACTGGGATAAAGTGATCTGAGGTTAATTCCTTTTAGTGCTGAAATGCGTAGATTGAGGATCGCCCCTAACCACTCAGTTTGTACTGAGGACTCTTGATGGGACAGAGCCAGTTTAGCTATGGCAGCCTTAAGTGCCATTTTAAAGCACCTAGAGTGCAGTGCATGGCACATGTGCCGTAGGATGCTGACCCCTGCCCTAGGTGGGTGCTTAAGTTCAGCTCACAGTGAATCCTGCTCTGCTTCTGAGCTTTTCATTAAGATAGAATCATTATGGAAAAATCTGTATTACCACACAATTAGAAGATATCTTAAAGGGAACTCACCTTTCCCCAATTGCTTCCTCTTCTCTTCCTCTCTCAGGATCTGTTCTTCGTTTCTATCTTTCTGATCTAGTTTTCTTTAAAACACAGGACAACGTGTGGACTACTTTGTCTTATGTATTTTTCCTACCCTAGACCAGCTTTGACCCAAGGAGGAGCTGCATTTTCTGTGGTCAAAGATATTTTCCACCAATATTCCCCTCTCCTGCATGATCTCGCATTGCTTCATTCTCCGTTTTCATATAGACAGGATGGCGGCAAAACGACTGAATTTTGTTTTAGCAGAATCAGTACAGTTTGTCCATTCGTGTAAGGATGACATTCGGTACTTTGTTAGATTCGGAATTTCATTCGAATGAATTAGTTAGCGCCATTTAGTGCCGAGGCTGCATCTTGCAGCCGCTTAGTAGATAACAACCTTATTCCCACACAGGGCTCGAGTCCTGCAGGAACGCGTGGGAACGGCGTTCCTGCACTTTTTCCACAGCAGGAACGCCGTTCCCATTACTAGTCCTGCAGGACCCAGGGCTGGCACAAGCGGCTGCCAGAGCAGGGGGAGTACAAATCCGAATCCCCTGCCTCTGACTGGGGACTCGGATTTCTAAACTCACCTCTCCCCCTGCAGTCAGTGGAGTCGTCCGGCCTCTCCTAATGATGTCAGTAGGAGGGGGCGTGGCTTCCTCTGCTCTTCTCACAGGACCGCTGGGGAGCAGAGGAAGTCACGCCCCCTCCTCCTGACATCATCAGGAGAGGCCGGCTTACTCTGCAGGCTGCAGGTTCCAGATCCTGTCCCACCCCTCCTGGCCCAAGGTAAGCCTCAGGGAGGGGGGAAGGCACTTTAGGTTTTTTTTTTTTATCCCTTTCCTCAGTCTCTGCCCCCCCCTCCTCAGTCTCTGCCCCCCCCTCCTCAGTCCCTGTCTCCCTCCCCAGTCCCTGTCTCCCTCCCCAGTCCCTGTCTCCCTCCTCAGTCCCTGTCTCCCTCCCCAGTCCCTGTCTCCCTCCTCAGTCCCTGTCTCCCTCCTCAGTCCCTGTCCTCCCTCCTCAGTCCCTGTCCTCCCTCCTCAGTCCCTGTCCTCCCTCCTCAGTCCCTGTCCTCCCTCCTCAGTCCCTGTCCTCCCTCCTCAGTCCCTGTCCTCCCTCCTCAGTCCCTGTCCCCCTCCCCAGTCCCTGTCTCCCTATTTAAGGCCCTGTCCCCCTCCTCAGTCCCTGTCTCCCTCCTCAGTCCCTGCCCCCCTCCCCAGTCCCTGTCTCCCTATTTAAGGCCCTGTCTCCCTCCTCAGTCCCTGCCCCCCTCCTCAGTCCCTGTCCCCCTCCCCAGTCCCTGTCTCCCTATTTAAGGCCCTGTCCCCTTCCTCAGTCCCTGTCTCCCTCCTCAGTTCCTGTCTCCCTCCCCAGTCCCTGTCTCCCTCCTCAGTCCCTGTCTCCCTCCCCAGTCCCTGTCTCCCTCCTCAGTCCCTGTCTCCCTCCCCAGTCCCTGTCTCCCTCCTCAGTCCCTGTCTCCCTCCTCAGTCCCTGTCTCCCTCCTCAGTCCCTGTCCTCCCTCCTCAGTCCCTGTCCTCCCTCCTCAGTCCCTGTCCTCCCTCCTCAGTCCCTGTCCTCCCTCCTTAGTCCCTGTCCCCCTCCCCAGTCCCTGTCTCCCTATTTAAGGCCCTGTCCCCCTCCTCAGTCCCTGTCTCCCTCCTCAGTCCCTGCCCCCCTCCCCAGTCCCTGCCCCCCTCCCCAGTCCCTGTCTCCCTATTTAAGGCCCTGTCTCCCTCCTCAGTCCCTGCCCCCCTCCTCAGTCCCTGTCTCCCTCCCCAGTCCCTGTCTCCCTATTTAAGGCCCTGTCCCCCTCCTCAGTCCCTGTCTCCCTCCTCAGTTCCTGCCCCCCTCCTTAGTCCCTTTCCCCACTCCCTGTCCCCCTCCTCAGTCCCTGTCCCCCTCCTCAGTCAATGTCCCCCTCCTCAGGCCTGTCCCCCTATTTAAGGCCCTGTCCCCCTTCCTCAGGCCTGTCCCTGTCCCCCTCCTCAGTCCCTGTCCCCCTCCTCAGGCCTGTCCCCCTATTTAAGGCCCTGTCCCCCTTCCTCAGGCCTGTCCCTGTCCCCCTCCTCAGTCCCTGTCCCCCTATTTAAGGCCCTGTCCCCCCTCCTCAGTCCCTGTCCCCCTATTTAAGGCCCTGTCCCCCCTCCTCAGTCCCTGTCCCCCTATTTAAGGCCCTGTCCCCCCTCCTCAGTCCATGTCCCCATATTTAAGGCCCTGTCCCCCCTCCTCATTCCCTGTCCCCCCATCTCAGTTCCTGTCCCCCTCCTCAGTCCCTGTCCCCCTCCTAAGTCCCTTTCTCGAGTCCCTGTCCCCCTATTTAAGGCCCTGTCTCCCTCCTCAGTCCCTGTCTCCCTCCTCAGTCCCTGTCTCCCTCCTCAGTCCCTGTCTCCCTCCTCAGTCCCTGTCTCCCTCCTCAGTCCCTGTCTCCCTCCTCAGTCCATGCCCCCCTCCTCAAGTCATGTCCCCTTACTCAGTCCCTGCCCCCCTCCGCAGTCCCTGCCCCCCTCCGCAGTCCCTGCCCCCCTCCGCAGTCCCTGCCCCCCTCCGCAGTCCCTGCCCCCCTCCTCAGTCCCTGCCCCCCTTCTCAGTCCCTGCCCCCCTCCTCAAGCCCTGTCCCCTTACTCAGTCCCTGTCTCCCTCCTCAGTCCCTGCCCCCCTCCTCAAGCCCTGTCTCCCTCCTCAGTCCTTGCCCCCCTCCTCAGTCCCTGCCCCCCTCCTCAAGCCCTGTCCCCTTACTCAGTCCCTGTCTCCCTCCTCAGTCCCTGCCCCCCTCCTCAAGCCCTGTCTCCTTCCTCAGTCCTTGCCCCCCTCCTCAGTCCCTGTCCCTTTCCTCAGTCTCTGTCCCCCTCCTCAAGCCCTGTCCCCCTCCTCAGCCTCTGTCCCCCTCCTCAGCCTCTGTCCCCCTCCTCAGCCTCTGTCCCCCTCCTCAGCCTCTGTCCCCCTCCTCAGCCTCTGTCCCCCTCCTCAGCCTCTGTCCCCCTCCTCAGCCTCTGTCCCCCTCCTCAGCCCATGGCCCCTTCCTCAGCCCATGCCCCCCTCCTCCTAAGCTCCTGTCCCTCTTCCTCAGCCCTGCCACCTTACTCAGCCCATGGCCCCTTCCTCAACCCATGCCCCCCCCTCCTCCTAAGCTCCTGTCCCTTTTCCACAGCACTGTCCCCCTCCTCAGCCCCTGTCCCCCTCCTCAGCCCCTGTCCCCCTCCTCAGCCCCTGCCCCCCTCCTCAGCCCCTGCCCCCCTCCTCAGCCCCTGCCCCCCTCCTCAGCCCCTGCCCCCCTCCTCAGCCCCTGCCCCCCTCCTCAGCCCCTGTCCACCTTACTCAGCCCCTGTCCACCTTACTCAGCCCCTGTCCACCTTACTCAGCCCAGTGCTCTTACTCAGCCCCTGCATACGAGCATCAGCCCCTGTCCCCCTCCTCAGCCCCTGTCCCCCTTCCTCAGCCCCTGTCCCCCTTCCTCAGCCCCTTTCCCTCTTCTCAGCCCCTGCCCCCCTCCTCAGCCCCTCAGTTCCTGTCCCTTTCCTCAGCCCCTCAGTTCCTGTCCCTTTCCTCAGCCCCCATCCCTTACCTCAGCCCATGCCCCCCACCCCTGCTAAGCTCCTGTCCCTCTGCCTCAGCTCCTGTCCCCCTCCTCAGCCCCGTGCCCTTACTCAGCCCCTGCATACAAGCGTATCATTTTTTTGTGGTGTGAGGGGGGGGGCGGGGGGAAGGGGGCGGGGAGTGGGTCTTGGGTGAGTTCCTGCACTTTTTTACCCAGGACTTGACCCCTGTTCCCACAGGATTAGGAAGCTATCTACTAATAGGCTGAAAGACCAAAATTTGTCTTTCATACAACTTTACTAATACTAAGTAAAGATTACATAGTATTAGTAAACAAGGGAATTTAACATCTCTGTTCAACTACACAGTGAGCAGCCTGTGGTTCCCCCCCTCTGTAACTTAGGGCCCCCACCCACCGCTCACCGGGGGACAATAGGTCACCGTTTAGTTGTATAGCCCCCACATGCGGGGCACTGGTGGATGTTCAAGGAGGACACTATGTCCCCCAGTTAATTATTTGAATAGGTGCCCCACCATAGGGCACTTTATTGGAGGGGAGAGTTTTTTTACAACAGTGACCAGCCACAGGTCCGTTGAGTAGATTTCCCATACTCGCGGCATAGCGATTAGGGGCATTTGCAAGATTTTGTAAAAAAAGGCCTTCGATCTCTGGCGCTTGCGGGCGATCAGGTCAGTCAGTTGGCGCCTGGCAGTCAGGAGGTTGTGGTAGTGAGCCTCCAATTGGGTCCATTTGTGCAGAGTTTCCAGTGTTGCTATTTGTTCCGTTAGTGTCGCAATTTGTTGTTGTGCCTCCCTCTTTTTTTGTGCCGATATCCGGATGAGAAGCCCCCTGAGGACGCACTTGTGAGCCTCCCACAGGGTCAGCGCAGAGATATCCGCAGTGTCGTTTTCAGTGAAGTAGTTATTCAGTTGTTCCATGAGCTGTGCCTGTATCGTTACGTCCGAGAGGAGCGATTCGTTTAATCGCCAGGTGGTCCGGGTTGGTCTGTACAGGGGCGAGTCTAGGAGCATATGTACCGCACTATGATCTGACCACGGAGTGGTGTGGATACCCGCCTCCATTAGCCTTTGTAGGCCTTCTTGTTGGAGAAAGAGATAGTCTATCCTGGAGTGCCTCCGGTGTACCGCCGAGTAGTGCGTGTAGTCCCTGTCATCCGGGTGCAGGGCCCTCCAGGCATCCACCAGGCGTAAGTCGCGTAGGGTCCTCCGGATTGTCCGGATGGCCGTTTGCGGGATACTGCTATGTCCTGGGGACGAGTCCGAGATAGGGTCTAGGGGTGTGTTAAAATCTCCACCCAGTATGAGAGCTCCTTCTGTGAAGCTTGCTAATTTGAGGAGAGTATTGCAGAGGAATTTCGCCTGTTTGGTATTTGGGGCGTAAATCGACGCAAAAGTGAATGTCTTCTGGGCTATCGTTCCCTTAACAAACAGGAACCTGCCATTCGGGTCAGCCATCGAATCACTCTGGATGAAGTGGAGGCTATGGGCCAGGAGAATCGCCACTCCTGCTCTGCGTGCCGTTGGGTGGGCGCTGTGAAAGTTGTGCGGGAAGTGCCTATCCGTCAACCTTCGTGTATCCGACGTTCTTAGGTGTGTTTCTTGCAGCAGTGCTATGGAAACACGGTGGTGTTTCAGTTCCTGAAGGAGGTGTGTTCGCCTCTCCGGGGTGTTCAGTCCCCTACAGTTCTGCGTGATGACTCGGAAGGGGGCGGCCGTGAATGCCATGGTGCTGTGGCCCCGTGGAGCTTGGGGTCCGGGTGTATTTGCCCTCGGCATGGGGTGGGTCCCTCTTATGTGCGGATTGTGGGAGAGGTTCGTATAGAGGCTAAATAATGTTGCGATGGGGGTGTGTAGGTAAGGAGGTGGGGAGCGGAGGGGGGTGGGTGGGTGGGGGCTGGTTTCCGAGTCCGGGCGGGTCCGGGCATCCACCCAGTGGGTGTCTTTCTCAGGAAGCTAGGTCCCTCAATATGAGGGCGACCTGTGCAACTGGAACGAGTATCAGAACCGCACCGTCACCTAGAGTTGCCTAGGGCGGCCGCGGATCTGTTCCCTCCAGTGGTTCAGTGAGGCACAGGTCCTAATTGGGGGTATTGTGACGAGAGGTCCGATTATCAAATTCTCATGAATTCGCAGGTGTGAGTGGGTATGTTAGTCAGGTCAGGAATGGTCGGCCCAAGGTTGAGATCCGAACCCCACCTATGTGAGCTAATAGTGGTAGCTAGTCCTATTCTATTTATCTATTGTAAGGTCACGTTAGGGTATGTATTTGTCGCGAGAGGCCGTCAGGCCTTGTCAGTGGTCATCTGTCGGAGCAGTTTGTGGTGACTTTTGGTAGCGGGTCAGGAGTAGTGCCCGTGGGAGGGCAGCAGGGGGGGGGGCACAGGGGAGCGCCCGCCGCGTCCAGCTAGGCACGCCAGGGCAGCCAGGCGGCCAGGCAGAGGAGAGCCATTCAGAACTGACGCGGGCGCGGAGGAGGTGGGGGGGGCAGCATCGTATTATCAACATAGCTTGCACACATTCTAGTACATATCATTCACCCTCCCCCCCACCCCCCAGGACCACAGACCACCAGACACCCCATAACCTCACACAGCAGTCCCCCCCCCCCCCAGCGCCACGGCCTCGTGATGGTGTGCTGCCTTTGTGTCAGGCCACTATATCTCTCAACACTCTAGTCCAGCACATAAACCTACATAACACAATTAAACCATAGATGTATGCGTATAGTCCCAGAGTACATTTGAGGAATGTCCGGTTTCCCCTCCAGTCAGTCCCGCCCAAAGATGTGTGCCATAACTGCCATATGGGATCTCTCCTGCAGTACCCAATTTATCTGGCGTCTCCCTGGAACTTCAGCCCGAGTCGGGGACGTGAGCGTTCTAGCAATAGTGGCAGTCCCTGTCCCCAAAAGTTCCCTGTAGTGTAGGTGCCGATAAGCCTTCGTAACCCTCCCATTGGTGCTCTCCCCCCCAACCGTCCCCCCTCCCAAAAGGGATCCATAGGGGCCGTGGGATAGGAAGCCAAAGTCCGTACCCCAGTCAAATGACATACGAGTGCCGGGATGTGTAGCCTATGTGTCAAGGATAGTGTCTGTAAGTGTGTGCGGTCTCAAACTTATCTGGTGTCTGGCGTCATCGGGCAGGCGGAGGCCACTGGGTTCCTCTTGCGGGCTTCCCAAGGATCGGTGTACACAGAGTCGGGTCTTGCGGAGGACAGGAGGGGAGATGATCCGGTCTGCCGTTTTCATTCCTCCAGGTCAGCGGGCGCCAGCTGCCTACGGGCGGTGTGCCATCTCTGTGGCGTCGTTGGTGTCTTGGTGTCTGTGGGCCAGCTCTCTGCTCCGGTGGTCCAAGAATCCAATTGGTGACGTTTGTAGGTGGTAGCCCCAGTCGTTGCAGAAATCTGGGTGCTTCTTCCGGCCAGCGCAGGGGGACCCATTTATTTTGGTATCTGGCTAGGAGGGCAAAAGGATAGCCCCATTTATAGGGGATTCCTCTCTCCTGAAGCTGTGATGTGATCGGCCGCAGCGCTCTGCGCGCCTCCAAGGTCAAGGGCGAGAGATCTTGATAGAGGGCCACTTCTGCCTCTTGGTATCTCCACGTTGGTCTGGATCTTGCTTTGGCCATAATCTGTTCCTTTAATTTTTATTGGTGCATGCAGCAAATTATATCTCGAGGCGTTCCATCCGTAGTGCACAACCTGTTGGCTCTATGCGCCCTGTCAAATTCAATTGTGGCCGGTGCCTCAGCTCCCAGGATTCCCCTGAAAAGTGTGCACAGGGTAGCCTCCACATCTTCCCCACCGGCTGGCTCTGGCAGGCCGCGCACCCTGATATTGGACCTGCGGCCCCTGTTATCCAGGTCTTCTGTGTGGCGCCTCAGGGCTAGCAGCATGTTCCCCTGTCTGGTTATGGCTAGGGTAGAGGCCTCAGCCTGAGTTGTGTGAGCCTGTGAGCTTACCTCCAGGCGCTGCAGCCTGCCGTCATGCGCCGCCATGTCTGTGCGCAGTGTGGTCACCTCTGCGCGGATCGCAGCATGGAGGGTGTCAGAAAGGCCGCGGAGATCCTCCCTGGTGACCATGTTTGCAGCAAGTGCCCTGATGTCGGCACTGATGTCCGCCAGCGTGGGTTCGCCACCGTCTGATCTCACAGAGCGGGCGGGTGAGTCGGCCATGTGTGCGCCTGCGGCCTCCTGAAGCGTGCTCGTCGCGGGTGTCAGAAACCTCTCTAAGGGTCCGGTGCCCCTCGGTGTCTGGGCGCTGTCTGGGCGTTTCGTGCGCCCCATCTTCGTGCCTTGCTACTGAAGGAGGCTTGCTGTGAGTGCTTGTGGGTCGGAGCTCCCCGACTAAGCTGCCATGTTCCTCTGCGTCCAGGCCACGCCCCCACACAAAAGATTTTCGCATTTGCAAGATTTTAATCATTGAGTATGAGAATGGACAAATGTTAAAGTACAATATCTTTGGGATATTTAAAATATTCACAATGCTTTCCTATGGATGCTGGCGTCTTCTCACTGTGAAAATCACAGTGAGAAGCGCAGAAGCGCCTCTAGCGGCTGTCAATGAGACAGCCACTAGAGGCTGGATTAACCCAAATATAAACATAGCAGTTTCTCTGAAACTGCTATGTTTATAGAAAAAAGGGTTAAACCTAGCTGGACCTGGCACCCAGACCACTTCATTAAGCTGAAGTGGTCTGGGTGCCTATAGTGGTCCTTTAAACATATTAGAACAGACAGGATTAGGAACATTCTCAGGAGTATTAGAAAAAATAGTAATGTCTCCGGCATTATCAGTTGTAGGAGCATATTTTCTACTACTCAGCTGTTCTGTTCTTCAGGTCCACCAGAAATATTTTTTTCAGGCCGTTTTGATCAATTTGAGAAAATTGTTCTAATTGAGAAGATACTTGTTAAGGGAACAAAGGATTGGCAGTTCAATGTTATATTTATACCTAATTAAGCAGATGGACTGAACCAGTGCTTCTGCTGTCAGCTGCAGCCATAGATTTTAGCTCTATGTACATTTTTAGTAAAGACATTCCAGGAAATATTGATGGATTAAAAGTAATAAGGATGTAAATCTTTTTTGGCACCTTATCTTACTTTTTGCAGGAAAATAACTTGTCTCCACTAACGTCATTAAAGCAGAACTATCGTATGTAAGGCGTTTTACAAAATGCTAGCAAGAGTTGTGCTCTTTTTCTTTAAAAAAAATATAATTTTTATTTTTTAGTACACATGGTATGTATGGTTAGCAAAGCCCTGTGGGGGGGAATGGGGGGGGAGAAGACTGTGGGAGGGGGGGGGAGAAGACTGTGGGGGGGAGAAGACTGTGGGGGGGGAGAAGACTGTGGGGGGGAGAAGACTGTGGGAGGGGGGGAGAAGACTGTGGGGGGGGAAGACTGTGGGAGGGGGGAGAAGACTATGGGAGAGAGGTGAAGATTATGGGAGAGAGGTGAAGACTATGGGAGAGAGGAGAAGACTATGGGAGAGAGGAGAAGACTATGGGAGAGAGGAGAAGACTATGGGAGGGGGGAGAAGACTATGGGAGGGGGGAGAAGACTATGGGAGGGGGGAGAAGACTATGGGAGGGGGAAAAGACTATGGGAGTGAGGATAAAACTATGGGAGGGGGGAGAAGACTATGGGAGGGGGAGAAGACTATGGGAGAGAGGAGAAGACTATGGGAGGGGGGGAGAAGACTATGGGAGAGAGGAGAAGACTATGGGGGGGAGATAAGACTATGGGAGGGGGGAAGAGAAGACTATGGGAGGGAAAGAAGACTATGGGAGGGGGGAGAAAACTATGGGAGGGGGAGAAAACTATGGGAGGGGGAGAAGACATGGGAGGGGGGAGAAGACTATGGGAGGGGGGAGAAGACTATGGGAGGGGGGAGAAGACTATGGTTGGGGGGAGAAGACTATGGGAGGGGGGAGAAGACTATGGGAGGGGGGAGAAGACTATGGGAGAAAGGAGACTATGGGAGGGGGGGAGAAGACTATGGGAGAGGAGAAGACTATGAGGGGGGAGAAGACTATGGGAGAGAGGAGAAGACTATGGGAGGGGGCGGGAGAAGACTATGGGACAGGGGAAAAAAAAAATATTCTGAACAAACTGTCCCATAGTAAGAAACACTATGGGACAGTTTGTTCAGAATATTTTTTTTCTGGGTTTCTTCCTCTAAAAACTAGGTGCGTCTTATGGTGTGGTGCGTCTTATGGAGCGAAAAATACAGTAATTTCATTAGCCCCTGTCCTTATCTTAAGTCTAGGATAGCCGTATGCCTTTCCCATGCATGCTTAAACTCCTTCACCTAATTTTTCCCTCCCAGTCTAGCCCTGCATATAGGTCAAGTAAATATCAATAAGCCACTAGGGTAATTAAAGGAAACTGTGTGGATATATAGATACATACAGATAGTGGCATGTTGAGAGTTCACCTTGGTCTACATCAGGGTTCTAAAAACTCTAGCCCTCCAGATGTTGCTAAACGTCTACTATTACATTCAATGAATCATGGGAGTTGTAGTTCAGTAACATCTGAAGGGCCAGAGTTTGGAAAACCTTGATCTACAAGTTGGGGAGCATGCCATTGAATATGGTGCGATTGCTGCCAATGATAAATTAACTGAATTACAGCTTCGATTCTGACAACTGATAGAATAGAAAGCAGATTCAGAAGGAAAAGAATGATCAAAGATGGCAGGAGGTGTGGTTTTGTGATACCACTGAAAGCATTAACCATCAGGTTCCCTGGTGGTCCACTGCCCAACTCTAATCCTCAATAACTTTTTTGAAGCAAAGAAACCGGTGTAACACTGGAAGAACTTCATCTAGAGTGTCAGAGATGAAGAACCCAACTCCAGGTTGAAGACTTCATTTACACCTTACGATTAGAATAGTATAATACCGAGTTTCACAAACGTTAGCATGCGGGCCAAGAAACTATGCCTGAATGTTTTAAATTACAGGTTTGCTGGCAGACATTTTGGAAATTTTTTAGGTTTACTATGAGATATTTTCCTGAATTGCCTCTTCCCATCATTAGAATTTGACCTACGCGTTATTTCTATCAATCTAAGGATATAAGTGTAGCAGTACTTACCCTCTCCAGGGGCCGGCCGGGGTCCTCCCTTCTCGCCGCGCGCGGTCCTGCTCCTGCACGAGCCGCGCGCGGCTCAGCCAACGATGGGATCAGTCAGGCGGGCAGTGACCGCGAGAAGCGGTCACATGTCCCGCCCGACACTAAGAGCGCGCCGCGCGTCTCGGGCGCGCTCTTAAAGGGACAGTGGGAGACTAAATTAGAATCAGTCTCCCATTGGCCCCTGTCAGGCCACATTCCCCATTCACTCACGTTTTGGGGGCGTGGATATGACAGGAGCCAATCTAAGTGAACCTTAGGGTTTTTATACTCACCTGTTTCCCCTTGCTCCTTGCCCTATCGTGGTTTCTGTCCAGTTCCCTTTAGTGCTTGTATCGTTCAGTTGGTTTTTTGGTGCTTGACCTTGGCTTTGTTCCTGACTCCGCTCTCTCCTTATCCTTGCTTGCTTATCCGCTGTTTTGTCCTCTGTGTACCAGTCCTCGGCTTGTTCTACGTTACGCTGTCTCTCAGTTCCCTTGACCTCGGCTTGTTCTGACTCTGTCTTTCTCTCGTCCTAGTCCGGCCATTCTAAGGTCCGGTAAGACGAACACTGTTTCTTGTCTCTTGACTGTGAACTATTCCTGCGTGTTGGGGTATATTACCGTGACATTACGATAGGGCCATGGACCCCGCAGGTTTAGGTCAACAGATGGCCACTCATGAGGCTAGATTCGCAGAACAGGATCACCGTATGGATCAAATGGCTCAAGCCATCCAGACACTGTTATCCAGATCTGTTCCGGTACCTGTACCTACGCCTCCTGTAAACCCTATACCGGACACAGCTAATATGTCTAATGCTTCTGCACATCTAACCCCGCCACCTAGGTATGGAGGGGACGCTAAGACATGTAGGGGATTCCTTAATCAAGTGGAATTCCACTTCGAAATGTACCCACGTTCATTTCCCACTGACAGATCTAAGGTGGGTTTTCTTATGCACCAGCTTACGGATAAGGCACTAGAATGGGCAAATCCTATTTGGGAGGCTAATGGGCCTATGGTACACGACTTTAATAGCTTCCTCACAGCGTTCCGTAGAACATTTGACACGACTAAAAGGTCAAAAAATGCCGCCAGGGCATTAATGAGAATAAAGCAAGGATCTAAATCTGTAGCCAATTATGCTATTCAGTTCCGGACCCTTGCCTCACAGGTAGATTGGACTAATAATGGCCTTACTACTGCCTTTATGGAAGGTCTGTCTGATACTATCTTAGATGAGGTAGCAGCTAAGGACCTCCCTGTACCCCTGGAGGACCTGATTGACTATCTTATCGATATAGATAACAGGATCCGTGACAGGTTATATACCAGGTCTAGAAATAGACATTTTGTTCCCTTTAACTCCCCCAGAGCTGAGACTCCCGAGGGATCTAAAGGTTCTGAGGAGGAACCTATGCAGTTAGGGGTTGCTAAACTTACCGACGCTGAAAAGCTTTATAGGAGAAAGGAGGGGTCATATGAGACAAGAATGTCCCGTGCGTCCGGGAAACTATCGCACCTAAGACCGTATAGAGGACTGGCCTTGGGTGTGACATCACAGTCCTCACATTTGCCTCTTAATAAGTTACTTCTTCCTGTTTCCCTGCACCTTGATAGTAACTGCATAGCAGGGAATATACTAGCCCTGGTTGATTCCGGAGCGGCCGAAAACTTTATTGATTCCAGTTTTGTCAAGGAGAATAACATACCCACCAGAGAGAAGGAGACACCCTTGGCCGTTGAGGCCATAGATGGTAGACCATTATGCTCTCCTATTATCACACATGAGACTGTTCCCCTACATATGTCTACAGGGGTGTTACACTCTGAGACCATTCGGTTTCAGATCATTACTTCTCCTTCCTCTCACCTCGTGTTAGGGTATCCTTGGTTACGTACTCATAATCCCACCATTGATTGGGAGTCAGGACAAATAGTTTCTTGGAGTGATTCTTGCCAAGAGTCTTGTGTTGTTAAAGTCACCCCTTTGAATTCTACTCATATTCCTCCCGTGCCTACGGTCATACCCTCTCAGTACCTGTCTCTTAAATCTGTTTTTGATAAAAGGGAGGCTGAAAGATTGCCACCTCACAGGCCTTACGATTGTGCAATTAATTTATTACCTGGTACGATGCCTCCCAAAGGGAGAATATATCCTTTATCTCCTCAGGAGAATCTGGTTATGGAGGAATATATCAAGGAATCTCTAGAGAAGGGATTTATAAGAAGATCCTCTTCCCCGGCAGGGGCTGGGTTCTTCTTTGTGTCTAAGAAAGATGGTGAATTAAGGCCTTGTATTGACTATAGGGGCCTTAATAAAATCACCGTCAAAAATGCGTACCCCATACCTTTGATCACAGAACTTTTTGATAGGCTTAAACAGGCCACAGTTTTTACTAAATTGGACCTTAGGGGTGCTTACAACCTCATACGTATCAAAAAGGATCACGAGTGGAAGACTGCTTTCAATACCAGGAGTGGCCACTACGAGTACACTGTGATGCCCTTTGGTCTTTGTAACGCCCCAGCAGTTTTTCAAGAATTTATTAATGATGTCCTACGTCAATTTATACATACATTCGTTATAGTATACTTGGACGACATATTAATTTATTCTAATGATTTACAGACTCATCCCATGCATGTTAAATTAGTGTTGAGAACTCTTCTGGTTAACGGTCTCTATTGCAAACTCGAAAAATGTTCATTTGATCAATCTGAAGTCCAATTCTTGGGTTATATAATCTCTGCCAAGGGTTTTCGTATGGATCCCAAGAAACTGTCTGCCATTATGGAATGGCCTCTGCCCCAGGGTTTGAAAGCCATTCAGCGTTTTCTGGGGTTCTCTAATTATTATAGGCGTTTTATTAAAGGGTTTTCTGCCATTGTAGCGCCTATAACCAGAATGACCAAGAAGGATGGTAATACTCATGTCTGGAAACCAGAAGCACTCGAGGCCTTTGAATTCTTGAAAGCTACATTTGCCTCTGCTCCTGTTTTACAGCATCCTGTCCCTTCACTGCCCTTTATTCTTGAGGTTGATGCTTCTGAGATAGGGGTAGGTGCTATCTTGTCTCAAAGAGATTCACCTGAAAAGCCGTTACACCCTTGTGGCTTCTTTTCCAGACAGATGTCCAAAGCAGAGAGGAATTATGATGTAGGCAATCGTGAACTCCTTGCTATCATTTTGGCGCTCAAGGAATGGAGACATCTGCTAGAGGGTACCAGGGATCCTATCCTCATTTTAACGGATCACAAAAACCTCTCATACCTTAGTGAAGCAAAAAGATTGTCTTCTAGGCAGGCCAGGTGGTCTCTGTTTTTGTCTCGTTTTAATTACATAATCACTTACAGACCGGGTGATCGTAATACTAAAGCTGACGCTCTGTCCAGACAATTCGAGACTACTGACAAACTCGAGGTCGATGTTACCCCTGTCATTCCGCCTGACAGAATAATAGCGACTACTGTTCTTTCTGTTTCGTCTTCTCTCTTACAGACTATTCAGGCTAAGCAAAACTTGGCTCCTGAGGAGAGGCCTGCTGATAATCTATTCGTTGATATACCAGAGAGACGAGACATCTTGTCATTATATCATGACACTAGAACTGCTGGACACCCTGGTATTTCTAAGACAGTCTCAGCAGTTTCTAGATATTTCTGGTGGGCTTCCTTGCGCAAGGACGTCACCGATTACGTTAATGCCTGTAGCACTTGTGCCAGTATGAAGTCCTCCCACAGAGTTCCTTGTGGGTTGTTGCATCCGTTGCCCATACCCGAGAGGCCATGGTCCAATATATCCATGGATTTTATTGTTGAATTACCTCCCTCTAATGGTAAAACTGTCATCCTGATGATTGTGGATCGTTTTTCTAAGATGGCTCATTTTGTGTCTCTTGTCAAATTGCCATCATCCAAGGAACTTGCCTCTATCTTTGCCGGGGAGGTGTTTCGGTTGCATGGTATTCCCACTTCGATCGTGTCCGATAGGGGTAGCCAGTTTATTTCCAGATTCTGGAGAGCGTTTTGTGCAGAGATGGGTATCTCCCTCTCGTTTTCTTCAGCCTACCACCCCCAGTCTAATGGAGCTGCTGAACGTGCCAACCAATCTCTGGAGCAGTATCTTCGCTGTTTCGTGTCCCACCATCAGAACAATTGGGCTGACCTGCTTCCTTGGGCTGAGTTTGCTCGTAATAATGCTGCTCATGAATCCTCCGGTAACAGCCCTTTTTACGTTGTTTATGGCCGGCATCCCGTGGTTCTTCCAGCTGCATTCTCCTTACAGGGCATGCCAGCTCTGGACGAACATTTGGCTAGTCTACGTAATACTTGGGAGCAGGTTCAGTGTTCTTTGGTGGCCTCAGCTGCTCGCCAGAAGGTTCACGCTGACAAGCATCGCAGGGCGGCTCCATCCTATGCGGTGGGAGACCGGGTTTGGCTTTCTACTCGCAATATTCGTCTTCGTGTGCCTTCTATGAAGTTGGCCCCTCGTTTTATTGGTCCTTTTCGTATCTTGCATGTGGTTAATCCTGTCTCGTATGCATTGGATCTTCCTAAAAATCTACGCATTCCTAACGTGTTTCATACCTCCTTGTTAAAACCCCTCCTGTGCAACCGTTTTACTCGGCATGTCCCCCCTCCTCCTCCGGTTTCGGTGGAGGGCCATGAGGAGTTTGAAGTGGCGGCTGTAATTGACTCTCGCTTGCTTCGGGGTCGCCTCCAATATCTGGTACATTGGAAGGGCTATGGGCCTGAGGAACGCAGTTGGATTTCCGCTGACGCTGTTCACGCTCCTCGCCTTGTGCGTTCTTTCCACGCTCGTTTTCCTGCCAGGCCTGCTCCTCCCCGCCCGGTGGGCGTGTCTTCAGGGGGGGGTACTGTAGCGGTACTTACCCTCTCCAGGGGCCGGCCGGGGTCCTCCCTTCTCGCCGCGCGCGGTCCTGCTCCTGCACGAGCCGCGCGCGGCTCAGCCAACGATGGGATCAGTCAGGCGGGCAGTGACCGCGAGAAGCGGTCACATGTCCCGCCCGACACTAAGAGCGCGCCGCGCGTCTCGGGCGCGCTCTTAAAGGGACAGTGGGAGACTAAATTAGAATCAGTCTCCCATTGGCCCCTGTCAGGCCACATTCCCCATTCACTCACGTTTTGGGGGCGTGGATATGACAGGAGCCAATCTAAGTGAACCTTAGGGTTTTTATACTCACCTGTTTCCCCTTGCTCCTTGCCCTATCGTGGTTTCTGTCCAGTTCCCTTTAGTGCTTGTATCGTTCAGTTGGTTTTTTGGTGCTTGACCTTGGCTTTGTTCCTGACTCCGCTCTCTCCTTATCCTTGCTTGCTTATCCGCTGTTTTGTCCTCTGTGTACCAGTCCTCGGCTTGTTCTACGTTACGCTGTCTCTCAGTTCCCTTGACCTCGGCTTGTTCTGACTCTGTCTTTCTCTCGTCCTAGTCCGGCCATTCTAAGGTCCGGTAAGACGAACACTGTTTCTTGTCTCTTGACTGTGAACTATTCCTGCGTGTTGGGGTATATTACCGTGACAATAAGTAGTCAGTGTCTCCAAAACTCAATACACGCTGTCTCGTCCATTCAGTTCGGTAATAGGGCAAGAGATTAAAATAATCCAATGCACTAACCACCCCCATTCTAGACATCCTTTAGAATTACCATTGCAACAAAGGGGAGCTGTATTTTTAAATTGTGGGACTGTACGGTTACATTCATGTCTACAGACGTATGTATGAACGTGCATTTCCCATGATGCTTAACCAGCATAAACGTTGTCAAGTTAGTTATAACCTTGATATATTATCCAACATTCTAGAATTCACAGGCACTATAAAATAAAATATATCAATTGGGTTTCACTATTAGCATGGCCTCAAAGACAATAAACACAACACAGGTTACATTTTGTGCAATGCTTTTTTTCTTTGACACATTCTTATTCTTATAAAGTTGTCTCTGTTTTTTTTATGATTCTTTGCTACATCTAAACCAACTCTATCCAAGTTTTAAACCGAAGGGAAAGAATCTACAGTGATAGTAATTGGGATGTATTCTCTGAAGATCTGTCCTTTGGAATTATAATTTCTTTCATTTCCCTTTGATGTGCACACTGAGCTGTGCGCAATTGGGATTTAACGTGGGAGAGGAGTTAAATAAACCCATGGTAAATAGGCTGTCTGAATCCCCATCAATGTTATTCTAACTCCTACTCAATAATCACAAAGAGAGAGAGTGAGCGGATAAAGCAAGCAATATTTCATGACGGATGTGACAGCCTCCCCTGGAAGGAGAAGGTTTAATTCAGCCCTGTTATTTTCTGAAACATTTTATATAAAAAAAACACTGACTCATAGAGATGCTGACTGATTTATCCAGGACATCGGAAAATGAGTAACACCTGTCACAAAATACCCGCTCCGACTGTAAGAGTTCTTTCTGTGTATGTTTACTGCAAAGTGAGAGCAGAAATAGATTTAAAAAAAAAAAAAAAAAATCTACTTTTTTTTCATAAAAAAATTGTGGTCTGTTTGAGGCTCTGGATGTGGAGCTAGTTCCAGGCTAGAAACTGTGAAGATTATATTTAAACGTTATTTCAACATTGCCAGGGTTATTTACAGATTTACCAGGAATTCAAAGTGAATTGAAACTGAATTTAAGTTCAACGTTAAGTCCAAAATAGTCCAACTATAACAACAGTCTAAGTCAGCAATGTTTTCAATTCAGATATTTGAAATATTTGAAATTCACAACAAATCCCACCTTAGCGATTAACCCTGTGTTAAATTTCCTTATTTTTTTTGTTATTTGTATTTGTTTTATTATTTGTATGTTGACCTTTCCTCCACATTCACCAAATATGAAAATATGAAAAATTAGATTTAAATGTAGAAATCCCAACCGCTGAATTTATTTCTGTCCCGTAACTGTAGTTCCATCTTGGATCTCAATTAGTCATTGTTATGAGCACAATCCCTTGCACCTGGCAGTGCTCAGCCTACAGAGAAGAGGAGAAATTAACGAATTTAGCTCTCTGGTTTGAATTGTGTGCCATGGCTGTGCCTGAGTTGAACAGGATTGTTGATGTAAATTTGCAACTGTCAAAGGCAACAAGTGAGCAGTCAGTTCTTGAATTTCATGTGTTAGAAACAGGTAAAATGGGCAAGCGGAAAGATCTGGGTGACTTTGACAAGGGCCAAATAGTGATGGCTAGACAACTGGGTCAGAGAATCTCCAAAACAGCAAGTCTTGTGGGGTGTTCCTGGTATGCAAGGAAAGACAACAGGTGGTGCAAGGAAAGACAACAGGTGAAACAGCATCAGGGTCATGGGTGCCCAATGCCCATTGATGCACGTGGGGAGTGAAGGCTAGCCCGTCTGGTATGATCACATAATTACTGAAACAATTAATGATGGCCATGATAGAAAGGTATCAGAACACACAATGCATTGCAGTTTGCTGCGTATGGAGGTGCATCGCCGCAGACCGGTCCGAGTGCCCATAATGACCCCTGTCCACAGTCAAAAGCACCTTCAATGGGGACATGAGCATCAGCTCTGGATAATGGAGCAATGGAAGAAGGTTGCCTGGTCTGATGAATCACGTGTTCTTTTAGATCAGGTGGATGGCCGAGTGCTTGTGCGTCATTTACCTGGGGGAGAGATGGCAGCAGGATACACTATAGGAAGAAGGCAGGCCGGCAGAGGCAATATATCTGCTATGAGACCTCGGTGTCACGGGAGTTGTACCCAAACATGCAGGAGAGAGGAAACCCACAAAAGGTTGATCCGGAAGACGTATTACCGAGCCTTAGAATGGCCGGACTGAACTTAATATAAAACAAGAAACAGGGCCAAGATAAATCAAGGACAGGAATAACAGGAATACTCAGAGTCAAGACAAAGCCGGGTCAGGATACCAGAAATCAAGAGTCAAATATGAAGCCGAGGTCAGGATACCAGAAAACACAAGTCAAATACGAAACCGAAATCATGAAAAAATGATAAGTGATTTTATTTCAATTACACTATAGGCACCCAGACCACTTCAGCTCATTGAAGTGGTCTGAGTGCAATGTCCCCTGAGATATACATCACGTACATCAATATTTACTGGAGATAACATCAGCATGCTAACAGACTTCTCACTTTCCTTTACTTAAACACTGTAAGCAGGGCCGGCCTTAGACCTTAAGATGCCCTGTGCAAAAAATTATCACTACGCCCCTCTCCGGTCATATCCCTCATTTACGTATAGTTTATGTAAAGGGGTGTAGTGTATAGGGGATTTATTAAATGTGTGCGAGAGGTGTGATGTTTCTGTGTGATATGTATGCTATGTGCTGCCTGTGTTATATTTGTAATGGGCGTATTGGCTGTGTGTGATAAATGTATGCATATATTTCACTGGCTGTGTGTGATATTGGTGCTGGGATTATTGGATGTGTATGATGGGTATTTAATTCAGATACAAATATGCTTGCAGGCCCATGTGTGAATGCAGGTGTGTATTTTTGCAGATTCACATACAGTACCACGGTCAGATGCACACAGTTATACACATACACTGTCAAATACAGGCACAAAGTCCCAGGCACATAGTCACACACAGTTACAGGTAAAGACAGTCACACACACACACACACACACACACAATTACAGACAGTCTCACACACATACAGTTACAGACAGTCTCAAACACACAGTATCACACAAAAGTACAAGCAGACACAGTTACAGAGAGTCACATACACACACACACACAGGTACCAGCAGACAGCCACACACATGGTTACAGACAGTCTCTCTCCCTCACACACAGTTACAGAGTCTCTTTCTCTCACACACAGTTATAGTCAGTCACACACACACAGTAACAGTCTCTCTCACATACACACGCACATATACATATAGTCTCTCTCTCTCACACACACACACACACACTTAGACAGTCTCTCTCACACACACACAGTTAGTTTCTCTCTTTCATACACACACACGCACAGTTACAGACAGTCTCTCTCTCACTCAGTCACTCAGTTACATACAGTCTCAAACACACACACTTAGACAGTCTCTCTCAGACACACAGTTAGTCTTACACACACACACACACACACACACACACACACACACACACACTTACAGTTTCACTCTCTCTCTCTCACACACACACACACACACACACACACAGTTGCAGATAGTCTCTCTCTCTCACACACACACACACACACACACAGTTACAGTCTCTTTCTCTCGCTCACCCACACATACACACACACACACACACACACACAGTTGCAGATAGTCTCTCACCCACACATACACACACACACACAGTTGCAGATAGTCTCTCACACACAAATACACACACATTTACAGACAGTCACACACACACACACACACACACACACAATTACAGAGTCTCTTTCTTAAACACAAACACACAATTACAGTCTCTCTCTTTCACACATACAGTTACAGACAGTCTCTCTCTCTCACATACACACACACACAGTTACAGTCAGTATTTCTCTCTTTCTCACACACACACACACCTAATTACAGCCTCTCTCTCACACACATAATTACAGACAGACAGACAGACACACACACACACACAGTTACAAATATTCTCTCTCACATACACACAGGTACCCACTTCCATTATTGGATGGCTGGGGGAGCAGGGGCACTGTAGTCCCTGGTCTATAGGTTTCTGTGGAACATGGACTACTATCTGCTTTCCCCAACAGTGTCCACAAGTTCCCAGGCAGCGGGTTCCGTTGTGTAGCTCCGCCCCTGTTGCTAGTGAAGCCCCGCCCATCAGCAAATTTAGCTCCACCTCCTGTCTTATTGGACAGTCCTTGCTGAAGGATAGTTAAATCCTTCCCACAGGGTGCAGTACGGCCACGCTATATAGCTCAAACTCGACCTACATGATAAGAGCCTTCTGTTCACCCCCTCACACCTCTCACCCAGGGAGTGTGTGAGCTGTGTCAGCTACATGGCGGCCCCTGCTGCCATGGCGCCCCTTGCAACTGCACAGCTCGCACACCTCTAAGGCAGGCCCTGACTGTAAGGGAGAGTGGGCATACTCACACCTTAGACAATCACTGCTAGTAGTTGGAAAAAAGAAATAATTGTACGCTTATAGAAGACACTCTGGATGACTAAAGCACTTTACCTTGCTAAATTGCGTTATGTGTGAAAAGTATTTCTTCTTTTTCATTTTACAAAAAGTGCAGATTTCAACAGAAATGGTAATTGGCACTTTCATAAATAAATTGGTCAGAATGCTTACAGGTCCTGTTACTTCCTGGTATTGATAGCTCAGTGGAGCTAAACGCAAGAGGCAGCAATTGGTCAGAGTACCTGCCTTGCAAAGACTTCTCATTGAGCTGTATTGGGAAGTCTGTGATTGGACAGCCACAGAAAGTCTGGGCGGAGGAAGAAGGGGATGGCTTGCAAGGGCTGCAGACAAGTGATCTGTAGCATTTGCACAATATACATCTTTTATATAAAGTGTACCCACACTTATTATATATCATTTTGTTCAGCACTAACAGGGTTTTCATTTGGCATCAAATATTTATATATGAGACATAATTTAATATGAATAAAATCTAAAAAACAAGTGTAAGAAATTAAGTTTCTTTTTTTTTTTTAGTTCTGCATGGCATTTTAACTGTGAATGTCATAACACTGTTAGCTTTTACTCCAATAACATACACATATTTGCCCCATGAGTAGGACAGTACTCCCCATGTACAGGTTTTATGGGGTTTTGGAAACATACATGGTCAAATAAAGAGATTTCCCCATTTTTGGTTTTAACACATTGCAAATTGATTTGTTGGGCCTATGCAGCCTTTGGGACCATATGGTAGCCCAGGAATGAAAATTAACCCCATCGTGGCTTACCATTTGCAAAAG
Organism: Pelobates fuscus; assembly: GCF_036172605.1. Taxonomy (NCBI): domain Eukaryota; kingdom Metazoa; phylum Chordata; class Amphibia; order Anura; family Pelobatidae; genus Pelobates; species Pelobates fuscus. The sequence continues at coordinate 32,792,261 of NC_086323.1, read as the reverse complement.
TTGACAACCCAAGGTATTGCCAGTCTTTCCAGTAGCCATTTAGTCACAAAATCACAAAGGCCAAAGTTACCTTTCATATTTATTTTTTGCATTTTTTTACAAAAAAAAATTGCTTTTTTACTCATAATATCATCAGCATTATATGTTTTACTGCTCTAAAACACTCACATTTGCTTTCAGCGATGTCTCACAAGTGCAAGAGTACCCACCATGTCAAAGTTTTATAGTGTTTTGGAAAGTTACAGGGTCAAGTATAAGGGTTGCCCATCTACACATTCAAATTTGCAAGGTTATGTTATCTATAAGAACATATGGCAGCCCATAAATAAGAATTATTACATAATGGCCTACTATTTGCAAAAGTAGACAAGGTATTCAAAAGTGGTATGTTAGGAACGCTGGTATGTCAGATACCCTTTCGCTTCCGGTTCCTCCCGAACTGCTAAAGGCTGAGTGATTATAGCTCGCAGTTCGGGTGTTGATTCGAACGTTCTCCAGAAGATAATGCAGTATCCAAGTAAATTCTCCAAGCAATCAAATGTATACCCAAACATCAGCCTAAACTAGTTCAAAGGTACAACAGGCCAACTGGCCAGTTTATATGCAAGTCACCAAGCAAGGGGTTTACTGTGACGTATTCCAGGGGCATTTCCCACTGGACCTGAGAGGGACTATGACAAAATACACACTGTAACTACATTTGCTCTCAGGTACCCCCAGGTAATGTAACCACTGTTCTTTCAACTTTGAACTTGCGAACGATGCTTCCAATATTGTATCTAGGAACACTCAGTGACTTTGTTATCTTTATGTATCCTGTTCCTTGTTTGTGAAGGGCAACGATCTCTTCTCTTTACTTTGTGGACCATTCCTTTGACTTAGAAATATGGCTAATATGCAGTCAACACTCAACAAATCCGTAGCCAGACAAAAAAAATATTTTTCACTCATAATGTCATCAGCATTATATGTTTTACTGCTCTAAAACGCTCACATTTGTTTTCAGTGAGTGCTGCCAGCATTGCTGCAGAGGTTAAAGGGATGGGGGGTTAGCCTGTCAGTGCTCAGAGCATACGCCGCACACTGCATCAAATTGGCATGGCTGTCGTCCCAGAAGAAAGCCTTGAGTAAAGATGATGCACAAGAAAGTCTGCAAACAGTTTGCCGAAGACAATTAGATTAAGGACACGGATTACTGAAACCATTTCCTGTGGTCCGATGACATCAAGATAAACTTATTTGGTTCAGATGGTATCAAGCATTTGTGGCGGCAAGCAGGTGAGGAATACAAAGACAAGTTTATCTTGCATACAGTCAAGCATGGTGGTGAGAGTGTCATGGTCTGGGCCTGCATGAGTGCTGCCGGCACTGGGGAGCTACAGTTCATTGAGGGAACCATGTCAACATGTACTGTGACATACTGAAGCAGAGCATGATCCCCTCCCTTCAGAGACTGGGCCACATTTCAACATGATAACGACCCCAAACACACTTCCAAGCAGTGGCGTACACATGACCCATGGGGCCCCGGTGCGAAAATTGATCCGTGCCCCCCCCCTCGCGCTTACTCTGCGTGGGCCGGGGCAGCAGCACATGGCGGCGGGCACCTGGTCGCAGGGGTTGCAGGGCTGCGACCGCGATATGTACGCCAGTGCATGCAGATGCACACACACTTAAAGGACCACTACAGACACCCAGATCACATCAGCTCAATGAAGTGGTCTGGGTGTCAGGTCCCTCTAGTTTTAACCCTGCAGCTGAAAGCATAGCAGTTTCAGAGAAACTGTTATGTTTCACTGAGGGTTAATCCAGCCTCTAGTGGCTGTCTCACTGACAGCCGCTAGAGGCGCTTCCGCCATTTTAAGACACTGAACGTCCATGGGAAAGCATTGAGTAATGCTTTCCTATGGGCAGTTTGAATGCGTGCGCGGCTCTTGCCGTGCATGCGCATTCGGAGCTGAGAGGCGGAGAGATCCCCAGCGCCATGGGAGTCCGGCGCTGGAGAAAGGTAAGTGCTGAAGACACACACACTCTCACGAACAAATGCATACACACTAGCTAACAGACACACACATTTACTGACAGAGACACACTCAGCGGCAGACATCCATACACACTCACTTACAAAACATACACTCTCACTGACAAACACACACTCACTAACAGACATCAAACAGACTCACCAACACACTCAGTAACAGACACACACAGTAACACACTCACTGACACTCACTAGCAGACATACACAGTAACACACTCACTGACACTCACACACACACTAACACTCACACACACACTAACACTCACACACTAACACTCACTCTCACTCACTAACACACATTAACACTCACACACACTAACACTCACACACACTAACACTCACACACACTAACACTCACACACACTAACACTCACACACACTAACACTCACACACACTAACACTCACACACACTAACACTCACAAACACTAACACTCACAAACACTCACACTCACACACACTCACACTCACACACACACTAACACTCACACACACTAACACTCACTCTCACACACTAACACTCACTCTCACACTAACACTCACTAACACACACTAACACTCACTAACACACACTCACACACACTAACACACTAACACTCACACACACTAACACTCACACACACTAACACTCACACACACTCACACTCACACAAACACTAACACTCACACACACACTAACACTCACACACACACTAACACTCACACACACATTAACACTCACACACACTAACACTCACTCTCACACACTAACACTCACTCTCACACCAACACTCACTAACACACACTAACACTCACTAACACACACTAACACACCCTAACACACACTAACACACCCTAACACACACCAACACTCTCACACACTAACACTCACACACACTAACACTCACACACACACTAACACTCACACACACATTAACACTCACACTCACACTAACACTCACACACACACTAACACTCACACACACACTAACACTCACTCTCACACTAACACTCACTAACACACACTAACACTCACTAACACACACTCACACACACTAACACACTAACACTCACCCACTAACACTCACACACACTCACACTCACACAAACACTAACACTCACACACACACTAACACTCACACACACACTAACACTCACACACACACTAACACTCACACACACATTAACACTCACTCTCACACACTAACACTCACTCTCACACACTAACACTCACTCTCACACCAACACTCACTAACACACACTAACACTCACTAACACACACTAACACACCCTAACACACACTAACACACCCTAACACACCCTAACACACACTAACACTCTCACACACTAACATTCACACACACTAACACTCACACACACATTAACACTCACACTCACACTAACACTCACACTAACACTCACACACACTAACACTCACACACACTAACACTCACACACATTAACACTCACACACATTAACACTCACACACACTCACACTCACACACACTAACACTCACACACACATTAACACTCACACACACTAACACTCACTCTCACACACTAACACTCACTCTAACACTAACCCTCACTAACACACACTAACACTCACTAACACACACTAACACTCTCACACACTAACACTCTCACACACTAACACTCACACACACTAACACTCACACACACTAACACTCACACACACACTAACACTCACACACACACTAACACTCACACTCACACTCACACACACACTAACACTCACTAACACTCACTAACACACACTCACACACACTAACACACTAACACTCACACACTAACACTCACACACACTCACACTCACACAAACACTAACACTCACACACACACTAACACTCACACACACACTAACACTCACACACACATTAACACTCACACACACTAACACTCACTCTCACACACTAACACTCACTCTCACACCAACACTCACTAACACACACTAACACTCACTAACACACACTAACACACCCTAACACACACTAACACACCCTAACACACCCTAACACACACTAACACTCTCACACACTAACATTCACACACACTAACACTCACACACACATTAACACTCACACTCACACTAACACTCACACTAACACTCACACACACTAACACTCACACACACTAACACTCACACACATTAACACTCACACACATTAACACTCACACACACTCACACTCACACACACTAACACTCACACACACATTAACACTCACACACACTAACACTCACTCTCACACACTAACACTCACTCTAACACTAACCCTCACTAACACACACTAACACTCACTAACACACACTAACACTCTCACACACTAACACTCACACACACTAACACTCACACACACTAACACTCACACACACACTAACACTCACACACACACTAACACTCACACACACACTAACACTCACACTCACACTCACACACACTAACACTCACACACACTAACACTCACACACACTAACACTCACACACACTAACACTCACACTTACACTCACACACACACTAACACTCACACACACTAACACTCACTCTGACACACTAACACTAACACTCACTAACACACACTAACACTCTCACACACTAACACTCTCACACACTAACACTCTCACACACTAACACTCTCACACACTTACACTCTCACACACTTACACTCTCACACACTTACACTCTCACACACTTACACTCTCACACACACTAACACTCACACACACACTCACACACACACACTAACACTCACACACACTCACACACACTAACACTCACACACTAACACTCACACACACTAACACTCACACTTACACTCACACTCACACTAACACTCACACTAACACTCACACACACTAACACTCACTCACACACTAACACTCACTCACACACTAACACTCACTAACACACACTAACACACATTAACATTCACACACACTAACACTCACACACACTAACACTCACACACTAACACTCACACACACTAACACTCACACACTAACACTCACACACACTAACACTCACACACACTAACACTTACACTCACACACACTAACACTCACACACACTAACACTCACACACACACTAACACACTAACACTCACTCTCACACACTAACACTCACTAACACTCACTAACACTCACTAACACACACTAACACTCTCACACACTAACACTCTCACACACTAACACTCTCACACACTAACACTCTCACACACTAACACTCTCACACACTAACACTCACACACACTAACACTCACACACACTAACACTCACACACACACTAACACTCACACACACACTAACACTCACACACACACACACACACTAACACTCACACACACTAACACTAACACTCACTCTCACACACTAACACTAACACTCACACACACTAACACTCACTCTCACACACTAACACTCACTAACACACACTAACACACATTAACACTCACACACTAACACTCACACACACTAACACACACTAAAACACACACACACTAACACTCACACACACTAACACTCACACACACTAACACTCACACACTAACACTCACACACACACTAACACTCACACACACTAACACTCACACACACTAACACTCACACACTAACACTCACACACTAACACTCACACACTAACACTCACACACACACTAACACTCACACACACTCACACTTACACACACACACACACACGAACACTCACACACACTAACACTCACACACACTAACACTCACACTTACACTAACACTCACACTAACACTCACACACACTAACACACACTCTCACACACTAACACTCACTAACACACACTAACACACACTAACACTCACACACACTAACACTCACACACTCTAACACTCACACACACACTAACACTCACACACACTAACACTCACACACACTAACACTCACACACACTAACACTCACACTTACACACACTAACACTCACACTCACACACACTAACACTCACACACACACTAACACTCACACACACTAACACTAACACTCACACACACTAACACTCACTCTCACACACTAACACTCACTCTCACACACTAACACTCACTCTCACACACTAACACTCACTAACACACATTAACACTCTCACACACTAACACTCACACACACTAACACACACAAAAACACTCACACACACTAACACTCACACACACTAACACTCACACACTAACACTCACACACACACTAACACTCACACACACTAACACTCACACACACTAACACTCACACACACTAACACTCACACACACTAACACTCACACACTAACACTCACACACACACTAACACTCACACACACACTAACACTCACACACTAACACTCAGACACACTAACACTCACACACACTCACACACTAACACTCACACTTACACACACACTAACACTCACACACACTAACACTCACACACACTAACACACACACTAACACTCACACACACTAACACTCACTCACACACACTAACACACACTCTCACACACTAACACTCACTAACACTCACTAACACACTAACACACACTAACACACACTAACACTCACTCACACTAACACTCACACACACTAACACTCACACTAACACTAACACTCACACTAACACTAACACTCACACTAACACTCACTCACACACACACACTAACACACACTAACACTCACACACACTAACACTCACTAACACACACTAACACTCTCACACACTAACACTCTCACACACTAACACTCTCACACACTAACACTCACACACACACACACACACTAACACTCACACACACACTAACACTCACACTAACACTCACACACACACTAACACTCACTAACACTCACTCTCACACACTAACACTCACTCTCACACACTAACACTCACTAACACACACTAACACACATTAACACTCTCACACACTAACACTCTCACACACTAACACTCTCACACACTAACACTCTCACACACTAACACTCACACACACTAACACTCACACACACTAACACTCACACACTAACACTCACACACTAACACTCACACACTAACACTCACACACTAACACACACTAACACTCACACACACTAACACTCACACACACTAACACTCACACACACTAACACTCACACTTACACTCACACACACACTAACACACACACTAACACTCACACACACTAACACTCACACTTACACTAACACTCACACTAACACACACACACTAACACACACACTAACACTCAAACTCACACACACTAACACTCACACTCACACACACTAACACTCACACACACACTAACACTCACACACACACTAACACTCACACACACTAACACTCACTCTCACACACTAACACTCACTCTCACACACTAACACTCACTCTCACACACTAACACTCACTAACACACACTAACACACATTAACACTCTCACACACTAACACTCTCACACACTAACACTCTCACACACTAACACTCACACACACTAACACTTACACTCACACAGACTAACACTCACACACACTAACACTCACACACACTCACACTCACACACACCAACACTCACACACACTAACACTCACACACACTAACACTCACACACACTAACACTCACACACACCAACACTCACACACACCAACACTCACACACACTAACACTCACACACACTAACACTCACACACACACTAACACTCACACACACTAACACTTACACTCACACAGACTAACACTCACACAGACTAACACTCACACACACTAACACTCACACACACCAACACTCACACACACTAACACTCACACACATTAACACTCTCACACACTAACACTCACACACACTAACACTCACACACACTAACACTCACACACACCAACACTCACACACACTAACACTCACACACACCAACACTCACACACACTAACACTCACACACACCAACACTCACACACACTAACACTCACACTTACACTCACACACACACTAACACACACTAACACTCACACACACTAACACTCACACACACTAACACTCACACACACTAACACTTACACTAACACTCACACACACTAACACTCACTCACACACACTAACACTCACTCACACACACTAACACTCACTCTCACACACTAACACTCACTAACACTCACTAACACACACTAACACACACTAACACACACTAACACACATTAACACACATTAACACACATTAACACTCTCACACACTAACACTCACACACACTAACACTCACACACACTCTAACACTCACACACACTAACACTCACACACACTAACACTCACACACACTAACACTCACACTCACTAACACTCACACTTACACTAACACTCACACTTACACTAACACTCACACTAACACACACTAACACTCACTCACACACACACTAACACACACTAACACTCACACACACTAACACGCTTTTTTTTTAAATTTAATCCCCCCAGCCTCCCTACTTTTTGGAGTGCTGAGGGGATTCCCTGGGGTCCAGTGGTGCTGCTGGGCTCCTAGGCGGGCAGTCACAGTCAGTCAGGCTGTGTATATAAGTGGGCCATCTGGCCATAATAAAACATTACAGTTGTACCCTTCATCAAGTCTCGATTGATTTTTGGGTATGCGTACGTCGAACTGATTAATTTTTCCCACGACCTTAAGATTTTCGGGAGAGTACGAACCAGCATACTATGCGAACAGGCTATAATCACTTGAGCCTCTATCATTTTGGTAGTGCGCGAATGAACGGAGTATACAAAATACAAGGGGTTCGTTACAGTGTCTCATTGTGAATGTACCTATGTTCAGGCATTAAAAATTGCCATGTTAAAGGGTTGCAGTAATCCATAGAAATTGTCAGCATTAGTCACAGCAAGGTTGCTAAAGGTGCTCAGATTAAAGTAGTACAGATGACAGTTTATATAACAATATATCAGAGCTGGGACTAGCGAGGCTCACCTATGGGTCTTCAACTCCGAAAGTCCCCAGCAATGCCTATCGCAGAATTACTCAATAACCAAGAATTGTGGAACATTGACAAAGAAATTGCACATCGTAGGCCACAATATGCTAGCTGAAAAATAGCTCATCTGCGAAACTAGCAATTTAACTATTTCTGCCTAAAATGTATCAATTCCTCACATTCCCTAGTGCAGTGAATAGCTCTGTTAGATGATTATATTTAACTAATGGCCAGTGTAAGAGCCAAGCTGGGCAAATCGCTCTGCCGGCCCACCCATTACAATCCGTCATTTGCATCGGAGAATAATGGTACAGTTGTTATAAAGGATTTTTAGCAGTAGCTACATTGTATTCAGTACATGAACATAGTGAGTTAGGAAAATTGACTTTTTACCATTTTTATTTTTTCCGCATTCACTTAGCTGACGCACAGTCACAGTGTCCATTTCATCCATTATACTTAGAACATACAAATAGCAGCTTGCTGAAAACATATTCCTTCTTTCCTCTGAGGGAGAATATTACTGATAAATATACTTTTAGCATGTTCATTATGCAATCTAGCACCATCTGCTGTCCACAAAGCAGATTACACATTTACCAATGTATCAGTTCTTGCAATGCAGTTTTAGGGATGTATTTAACATACAGGTAATACTCGAAAAATTAGAATATCTTGCAAAAGTAAATTTATTTCAGTAATGCAACGTAAAAGGGGAAACTAATATATGAGATAGACGCATTACATGCAAAGCAAGATGGTTCAAGCCGTGATTTGTCATAAGTGCGATGATTATGGTTTACAGCTCATGAAAACCCCAAATCCACAATCTCAGTAAATTAGAATATTACATGCAATCAATAAAACAAGGAGTGTACATAGAACAATATCGGACCTCTGAAAAGTATAAGCATGCATATGGACTCAGTACTTTGTTTGGTCCCCTTTTGCAGCAATTACTGCCTCAATGCGGCGTGGCATGGAAGCTATCGGCCTGTGGCACCACTGAGGTGTTATGGAAGACCAGGATACTTCAATAGCGGCCTTCAGCTCTTCTGCATTGTTCGGTCTCATGTATCTCATCTTTCTCTTGGCAATGCCCCATAGATTCTCTATGGGGTTCAGGTCAAGCGAGTTTGCTGGCCAATCAAGCACAGTAATCCCACCAGGGCCGCCATCAGGGCATGACAACCATAACAGTTGTCATGGGCCCGGCGGTCCTGGGGGGCCCTGAGCCCCACATACTGCTGCAGTAAGTAATGGCTGAGCTGGGGAGTTAAACAATCTCCCCAGCCAGCCTGCACTCAGCAAGGGGCCCGCACAGCCGTCCGCGGGCCCCTGCTGCTACTAATCATGTCCTCTGTGCAGGGCACACTGAGGGACAGCTATAGGGCCCTCCCAAAGACCCCATTAGGCTGCCCCTCAGTGTGCCTGTCTCAGAACACAGCCTCACTGAGCTGCCTGTAACACTGCTCAGGGCAGCTCCATGTGGCTTGTTTTACAGGAAGTGACATCACCAGTCACAGTGAGCTGTGCGGAGCTGCCCTGAGCAGACTTACAGGCAGCATTGTGAGGCTCCTTCAGAAGAGGACCACCAGAGAGGTAAGGTTTGGGAGGGTTTTGGGAGCCCCTATCCCCCCCTGCTCCCACTGCATTCCCTACCCCCCCCCCCCTTGCTCCCACTGCATTCCCTATCCCCCCTGGCTTCCACTGCACCCCCTACCCCCCCCTCTCCTGGCTCCCACTGCATCCCCTACCCCCCTGGCTCCCACTGCATCCCCTCCCCCCTGACTCCCACTGCATCCCCTACCCCCCCTGGCTCCCACTGCATCCCCATACCCCCCCTTGCTCCCACTGCATCCCCTACCCCCCTGCTCCCACTGCATCCCCTGCTCTCTCTGCAGCCCCTACCCCCACTGCTCCCTCTGCAGCCCCTGCTCCCTCTGCAGCCCCTACCCCCTGCTCCCTTTGCAGCCCCTACCCCCTCTGCAGCCCCTACCCCCACTGCATCCCCTACCCCCCTGCTCCCACTGCAGCCTCTTCTCCCTTTGCAGCCCCTACCCCCTGCTCCCACTGCATCCCCTACCCCCCCTTGCTCCCACTGCATCCCCTACCCCCCGCTCCCACTGCATCCCCTGCTCTCTCTGCAGCCCCTACCCCCACTGCTCCCTCTGCAGCCCCTACCCCCTGCTCCCACTGCAGCCCCTACCCCCTGCTCCCACTGCATCCCCCACCCCCTGCTCCCACTGCATCCCCTGCTCCCTCTGCATCCCCTGCTCCCTCTGCATCCCCTGCTCCCTCTGCAGCCCCTGCTCCCTCTGCAGCCCCTGCTCCCTCTGCAGCCCCTGCTCCCTCTGCTCCCTTTGCAGCCTCTACCCCCACTGCGTCCCCTACCCCCCTGCTCCCACTGCAGCCCCTGCTCCCTCTGCAGCCCCTACCCTCTGCTCCCTTTGCAGCCCCAACTCCACTGCTCCCTCTGAAGCCCCCACCCCCTGCTCCCACTGCATCCCCTACGCCCCTGATCCCACTGCAGCCCATACCCCTTGCAGCTCCTACCCACTGCAGCCCATACCCCCTACAGCCCCTACCTCCCACCTCCCTCTGCAGCTCCTAACCCCTGCGACCACTGCAGCCCATACCCCCTACAGGCCCTGCCTCCCTGCTCCCTCTGCAGCCCCAACCTCCCTGCTCCCTCTGCAGCCCCTGCTCCCTCTGCAGCCCCTGCTCCCGCTGCAGCCCCTGCTCCCTCTGCAGCCCCTACCCCCTGCTCCCTCTGCAGCCCCTAGCCCATACCCCCTACAGCTCCTACCTCCCTGCTCCCTCTGCAACCCCTACCTCATTCAGCCCCTACCTCCCTGCTCCATCTGCAGCACCTACCCCTGCTCCCACTGCACTACACACACACTACATTCACTAACACACTCTGCACTACATTCACTAAACACACCCTGCTCCCTCTGCAGCCCCTACCTCCCTGCTCCCACTGAATTCCCTACCCCTCTGCTCCTACTGCAGCCCTTACCTGCTGCTCCCACTGCAGCTCCTGCCCCCTGCACTGTGCGCAATGGTAGGGTTTCGCTTTTGGTAGTGGCTAGTGGGCTACCCAACTGCTCCCACTGCAGCTCCTATTACCCTTTACACCCACTACATCCTGTCCCTCCTCTGCACCCACTACAGCCTCTATTCCCCCTTGTACTCTCTGCAGCCCCTTCCACTCACACCCTTTACAGCCCCTTCCTTTCGGCACCCTCTGCAGTCCCTACCCCTTTGCACGCACAAACATAAAGGGACACTATAGTTACCAGAACAACTACAGCTTAATTTATATTATACAGCTTAATGTAGTTGTTCTGGTGAGTATAGTCTACCACTGTAGGGTTTTTGCTGCAAAGACTGCCTTTTTAGAGAAAATGCAGTGTTTACATTGCTGCCTAGGAACACCTAGGCGCTTGTCATAGAGAAGCACATATATATATATATATATATATATATATATATATATATATATATATATATATATATATATATATATGCACAGAGGGCCCTCTGCTACCTGTACGATGAAGAGGGGGCCCAGCAGCACACTCTGTCCTCCTTTCCAGCTGCTCTCTGTCTAACTTTTCTGCACCCTGTGGCTGCCAGAGCGTTGCCATGGGTTACTATGGCAACGCTCCGCGCAGCACGCAGGCCTGTCTCGTGAGATTTAGTCAGAGAGGAGCTGGAAAGGAAGACAATGTGTGCTGCTGGGCCCCCTCTTCAATGTACCGTGGCTGGCTCCCTCCACCATGCCACTGGACCAACAGGAAATGCGATCTCCCCCCCTCCCTGGCACAGTAAGAACCAGGGAGGGGGGAATAAAATTGAAATATACACAAATAAATAAAAAAAAATAATACTCCCCTTCCCCCCTATTTTACACACACACTGAATCCTTACAAGCACACTCTGCACTACACACACACACACTACATTCACTCAACACACTCTGCACTACACACACACACTACATTCACTAACACACTCTGCACTACATTCACTAAACACACTCTGCACTACACACACACCCACACACTACATTCACTATACACATTTTGCACTACACACACACTACATTCAATAAACACATTCTGCACTACATTCACTATACACTCTGCACTCACTACAAACACTACATTCACTAAACACACTCTGCACTACACACACACACTACATTCACTAAACACACTTTGTACTACACACACACTACATTCACTAAACACACTTTGCACTACACACACACACTACATTCACTATACACACGTTTCACTCACTACAAGCACACTACATTCAATACAAGCACACTACATTCACTATACACACTACATCCACTACAAAAACACACACTCTGCATTCACTATACACACACCTACATTCACTACACACACTCTGCATCTAATGCATGCATACAAACATTACACAAAACGTACAATCTGCATCCACTATACACACTGCATCCATGACACACATACCGCATCCACTATACACACACACACACACACACACACTTCATCCTTGTGGGCGGACTCAGGGCTGGCCCCGGGGGGCCCAGATCTTGAGCTGTGTCAGGGGCCCTAAAATTTCTGATGGCAGCCCTGAATCCCACGGTCATTGAACCAGGCTTTGGTGCTTTTGGCAGTGTGGAAAAATGAAGTCAGCATCTTCATAAACCTCGACTGCAGAAGGAAGCATGAAGTGCTCCATAATCTCCTGGTAGACTGCTGCGTTGACCCTGGACTTAATAAAGCACAGTAGACCAATACCAGTAGATGACATGGCTCACCAAATCAACACAGATTGTGGAAACTTCACACTGGACTTCAAGCATCTTGCAGTGTGTGCCTCTTCATTCTTCCTCCAGACCAGGGGCGGACTGACACCTCACAGGGCCCTCGGGCAGTGGGTGATCAAGGGCCCGCCCTCCTGGTCCTGGTACAAGGTTTTCTGGCTCCCTGCTATTCTTCTCCCCCTTCTTTCTGGTGCTTTTACACATAATTGTGTAGGCTGCCCAGCACACAGAATGGATGTGTGAGAGCCTCACATCCCTGACTCCCACATCCCTGAGTGCCCCCCAAAATGGCCAGATTTACTTTTAAGGGGTTAATCCAACCAAAACCAGTGTTTTAATAAACACTGTTTTTAGATGGAGTAACCCTTGCTGGCGTGCCTCCCCAGCAATTAAAATAAAGCAAATTTAATTACACACTTCTACTAATTTTGCTTAGAACATCACAAGCAGCATCCCCCACATGTACAACATTACAACTAGCCACATGTGTTTGGAGTCTACTTGTGGGGTTGCATGTGTGGGGATGTGGCTAGTGATGTTGTGTTCTTGTATGTCAAAGTGTTGTGTTAGATTAATCCTTTATCTTGTTTTACCTATTGTACAGCGCTGCAGAATATGTTGGCGCTTTATAAGAGATTGTAAAAGTTGTGTGTGTGAAGGTTGTGTGCAGTATTGCAATGGTGGGTATGCTGTTTGTGATGTGTATGTGAAGGGAGGCTGCATGTAATTCTGTATGTGTGGGGATGCTGCTTGTGGTGTGTCTGTACAGTGAGGCTCCTTGTGGGTTTTTGCGTGTGTGAATGGGGCTATTTGCAGTGCATTATGTGAGTAGAGAGGGCTGGCTGTGTTGCAGTGTGTGTGGGATAGAATCTGTAGTAGGCATCTGGTGGTTACTGGGGCTGTAGTGTGTGCGTGTTTGGATAATAGAGGCTCTACTGTGTATAAGTTGGATAGTGGCTGTAGTGTGTGTGTGTGTGTGTAGGGGGATAAATGCTGAAATAGGTGCAGGGAGGCACAGGGGCTGTGGTGGGCACTGTGAGGCGCGTGAACTGAGGTGGGCGCAGGGAGGCACGGGGACTGAAGTGGGGGTGGGGCTGGACAGAGTATGAGGTGGGACATAGATGTTGTGGTGAGCTCAGGAAGGGACATACGGGCTGTGGTGGGTACTGAAAGGGATAGGAGCTATGGTAGTTGGAGGTGGCATAAGGGATGTGGTGGGAGCATAGGGGCTTGGGTGGAAACATGGATAGGTAGATCCTGGGGTGAGTGTTGGGAGGAATGGTGGCTGAGGTGAGCGCAGGGGGGCTGAGGTGGGTGCAGGAGCAGCTGTGGTGGATGCAGACAGGGCTGAGGTGGGTGCAGGGGAAGCTGTGGTTGGTGCAGGGAGACAGGAGGCTAAGGTGGGTAAAGGGAGAGCTGAGGTGGGTGCAGGGGGAGATGTGGTGTGTGCAGAAGGAGCTGTGGTGGGTGCGGATAGACAAGGGGCTGTTGTGGGCACAGGATGGGACATAGAGGCTGTAGTGGGCACAGGGAGGGACATAGTGGCTGTGGTGGGTACTGGAATGCATAGGAGCTATGGTAGGTGGAGGTGGCATAGGGGCTGTGGTTGGTGCATAGGGGATTAGGTGGGTACAGGGATAGGTAGATCCTGGGGTAAGTGTAAGGAGGAATGGTGGCTGAGGTAGGTGCAGGGGAACTGGGGCAGGTGCAGGGGGAGCTGTGGTTAGTACAGGGGGGCTGAGGTGGGTGCAGGTGGAGCTGTGTTTAGTACAGGGGGGCGAGGTGGGTATAGGGAGAAAGGGGGCTGAGGTGGGTGCAAGGGGAGATGTGGTGTGTGGAGGAGGAGCTTAGGTGGGTATTGGGGGCTAAGTTGGGTACTGGGGGCTGAGGTGGGTACAGGGGGGCTGAGGTGGGAGCAGAGGTGGGTACTGGGGGCTGAGGTGGGAGCAGAAGTGGGTACTAGGGGCTAAGGTGGGTAAAGGAGCTTGAGGTGGGTAATGAGGGGTAGAGGTGGGAGCAGAGATGGGTACTGAGGTGGGTACAGGGGGGCTGAGGTGGGAGCAGAGCTGGGTACTGGGGGCTGAGGTGGGAGCAGAAGTGGGTACTAGGGGCTAAGGTGGGTAAAGGAGCTTGAGGTGGGTAATGAGGGGTAGAGGTGGGAGCAGAGATGGGTACTGAGGTGGGTACAGGGGGGCTGAGGTGGGAGCAGAAGTGGGTACTGGGGGCTGAGGTGGGAGCAGAAGTGGGTACTGGGGGCTGAGGTGGGAGCAGAAGTGGGTACTGGGGGCTGAGGTGGGTAAAGGAGGTTGAGGTGGGTAATGTGGGGTAGAGGTGGGAGCAGAGATGGGTACTGGAGGCTGAGGTGGGTACAGGGGGCTGAGCTAGGAGCAGGGGGGCTGTGGTGGGTACAGAGGGGCTGAGGTGGGAGCAGAGGTGGGTACAGGGGGGCTGAGGTGGGAGCAGAGGTGGGTACAGGGGGGCTGAGGTGGGAGCAGAGGTGGGTACTGGGGGGCTGAGGTGGGTACTGGGGGATGATGTGGGTACTGGGGGCTGAGGTTGGTACAGGGGGGCTGAGGTGGGAGCAGAGGTGGGTACTGGGAGCTAAGGTGGGTACAGGGGTGCTGAGGTGGGTAGAGGGGTGCAGAGGTGGGTAGAGGGGTGCAGAGGTGGGTAGAGGGGGGCTGAGGTGGGTAGAGGGGGGGCTGAGGTGGGTACAGGGGGGGCTGAGGTGGGTACAGGGGGGCTGAGGTGGGTACAGGGGGGCTGAGGTGGATACAGGGCGGCTGAGGTGGATACAGGGCGGCTGAGGTGGGAGCAGAGGTGGGTACTGGGGGCTAAGGTGTGTACAGGGGTGCTGATGTGGGTAGAGGGGTGCTGATGTGGGTAGAGGGGTGCTGATGTGGGTACTGGGGGGGCTGATGTGGGTACTGGGGGGGCTGACGTGGGTACTGGGGGGCTGATGTGGGTACGGGGGGGCTGAGGTGGGTACTGGGGGGGCTGAGGTGGGTACTGGGGGGGCTGAGGTGGGTACTGGGGGGGCTGAGGTGGGTACAGGGGGCTGAGGTGGGAGCAGAGGTGGGTACTGGGGGCTGAGGTGGGTACAGGGGTGCTGAGGTGGGTACAGGGGTGCTGAGGTGGGTACTGGGGGGCTGATGTGGGTACTGGGGGGCTGATGTGGGTACTGGGGGGGCTGATGTGGGTACTGGGGGGGTTTAATGTTGGTACGGGGGGGGCTGATTTGGGTACTGGGGGGGCTGATTTGGGTACTGGCGGGGGCTGATTTTGGTTACTGGGGGGGCTGATTTGGGTACTTGGGGGGCTGATTTGGGTACTGGGGGGCTGAGGTGGGTACTGGGGGGCTGAGGTGGGTACTGGGGGGCTGAGGTGGGTACAAGGGGCTGAGGTGGGTGCAGAGGTGGGTACTGGGGGCTGAGGTGGGTACAGGGGTGCTGAGGTGGGTACTGGGGGGGGCTGATGTGGGTACTGGGGGGGCTGATGTGGGTAGGGGGGGCTGATTTGGGTACTGGCGGGGGCTGATTTTGGTTACTGGGGGGGCTGATTTGGGTACTTGGGGGGCTGATTTGGGTACTTGGGGGGCTGATTTGGGTACTTGGGGGGCTGATTTGGGTACAGGGGGGCTGATTTGGGTACAGGGGGGGCTGATTTGGGTACTAGGGGGGCTGATTTGGGTACTGGGAGGGGCTGATTTGGGTACTGGGGGGGCTGATTTGGGTACGGGGGGGCTGATTTGGGTACTAGGGGGGCTGATTTGGGTACTGGGAGGGGCTGATTTGGGTACTGGGGGGGCTGATGTGGGTACTGGGGGGGCTGATTTGGGTACAGGGGGGCTGATTTGGGTACTGGGGGGGCTGAGGTGGGTACAGGGGGGCTGAGGTGGGTACAGGGGGGCTGAGGTGGGTACAGGGGGGCTGAGGTGGGTACAGGGGGGCTGAGGTGGATACAGGGCGGCTGAGGTGGGAGCAGAGGTGGGTAGAGGGGTGCTGATGTGGGTAGAGGGGTGCTGATGTGGGTAGAGGGGTGCTGATGTGGGTACTGGGGGGGCTGATGTGGGTACGGGGGGGCTGAGGTGGGTACTGGGGGGGCTGAGGTGGGTACTGGGGGGGCTGAGGTGGGTACAGGGGGCTGAGGTGGGAGCAGAGGTGGGTACTGGGGGCTGAGGTGGGTACAGGGGTGCTGAGGTGGGTACTGGGGGGCTGATGTGGGTACTGGGGGGCTGATGTGGGTACTGGGGGGCTGATGTGGGTACTGGGGGGGCTGATGTGGGTACTGGGGGGGTTTGATGTTGGTACGGGGGGGCTGATTTGGGTACTGGGGGGGCTGATTTGGGTACTGGCGGGGGCTGATTTTGGTTACTGGGGGGGCTGATTTGGGTACTTGGGGGGCTGATTTGGGTACTGGGGGGCTGAGGTGGGTACTGGGGGGCTGAGGTGGGTACTGGGGGGCTGAGGTGGGTACTGGGGGGCTGAGGTGGGTACAGAGGTGGGTACTGGGGGCTGAGGTGGGTACAGGGGTGCTGAGGTGGGTACTGGGGGGGGCTGATGTGGGTACTGGGGGGGCTGATGTGGGTGGGGGGGCTGATGTGGGTGGGGGGGCTGATGTGGGTGGGGGGGCTGATGTGGGTAGGGGGGGCTGATTTGGGTACTGGCGGGGGCTGATTTTGGTTACTGGGGGGGCTGATTTGGGTACTTGGGGGGCTGATTTGGGTACTTGGGGGGCTGATTTGGGTACTGGGGGCTGATTTGGGTACTGGGGGCTGATTTGGGTACAGGGGGGGCTGATTTGGGTACAGGGGGGGCTGATTTGGGTACTGGGAGGGGCTGATTTGGGTACTGGGGGGGCTGATTTGGGTACTAGGGGGGCTGATTTGGGTACTGGGAGGGGCTGATTTGGGTACTGGGGGGGCTGATGTGGGTACTGGGGGGGCTGATTTGGGTACAGGGGGGCTGATTTGGGTACTGGGGGGGCTGATATGGGTACTGGGGGGCTGATATGGGTACTGGGGGGCTGATGTGGGTACAGGGGGGCTGAGGTGGGAGCAGAGGTGGGTACAGGGGGGCTGAGGTGGGAGCAGAGGTGGGTACAGGGGGGCTGAGGTGGGAGCAGAGGTGGGTACTGGGGGGCTGAGGTGGGTACTGGGGGATGATGTGGGTACTGGGGGCTGAGGTGGGTACAGGGGGGCTGAGGTGGGAGCAGAGGTGGGTACTGGGAGCTAAGGTGGGTACAGGGGTGCTGAGGTGGGTAGAGGGGTGCAGAGGTGGGTAGAGGGGTGCAGAGGTGGGTAGAGGGTGCAGAGGTGGGTACAGGGGGGGCTGAGGTGGGTACAGGGGTGCACAGGTGGGTACAGGGGGGCAGAGGTGGATACAGGGCGGCTGAGGTGGGTACTGGGGGCTAAGGTGGGTAGAGGGGTGCTGATGTGGGTACTGGTGGGGTTGATGTGGGTACTGGGGGGGTTGATGTGGGTACTCGGGGGGCTGATGTGGGTACTGGGGGGGCTGATGTGGGTACTGGGGGGGCTGATTTGGGTACTGGCGGGGGCTGATTTGGGTACTGGCGGGGGCTGATTTGGGTACTGGCGGGGGCTGATTTTGGTTACTGGGGGGGGCTGATTTGGGTACTTGGGGGGCTGATTTGGGTACAGGGGGGCTGATTTGGGTACAGGGGGGCTGAGGTGGGTACTGGGGGGCTGAGGTGGGAGCAGAGGTGGGTACTGGGGGCTGAGGTGGGTACTGGGGGGGCTGATGTGGGTACTGGGGGGGCTGATGTGGGTACTGGGGGGGGGCTGATGTGGGTACAGGGGGGCTGATGTGGGTACAGGGGGGCTGATGTGGGTACTGGGGGGGGTTTGATGTTGGTACTGGGGGGGGCTGATTTGGGTACTTGGGGGGCTGATTTGGGTACAGGGGGGCTGATTTGGGTACAGGGGGGCTGATTTGGGTACAGGGGGGGCTGATTTGGGTACTAGGGGGGCTGATTTGGGTACTGGGAGGGGCTGATTTGGGTACTGGGGAGGCTGATTTGGGTACGGGGGGGCTGATTTGGGTACTAGGGGGGCTGATTTGGGTACTAGGGGGGCTGATTTGGGTACTGGGAGGGGCTGATTTGGGTACTGGGGGGGCTGATTTGGGTACTAGGGGGGCTGATTTGGGTACTGGGAGGGGCTGATTTGGGTACTGGGGGGGCTGATTTGGGTACTGGGGGGGCTGATATGGGTACTGGGGGGCTGATATGGGTACTGGGGGGGCTGATGTGGGTACTGGGGGGGCTGATTTGGGTACTGGGAGGGGCTGATGTGGGTACTGGGGGGGCTGATGTGGGTACTGGGAGGGCTGATTTGGGTACTGGGGGGGGGCTGATGTGGGTACTGGGGGGGGCTGATGTGGGTACTGGGGGGGGCTGATGTGGGTACTGGGGGGGGCTGATTTGGGTACTGGGGGGGCTGATTTGGGTACTGGGGGGGCCGATGTGGATACTGGGGGGGCCGATGTGGATACTGGGGGGGGCTGATTTGGGTACTGGGAGGGGCTGATTTGGGTACTGGGAGGGGCTGATTTGGGTACTGGGGGGGTTGATGTGGGTACTGGGGGGGGCTGATTTGGGTACTGGGGGGGGCTGATTTGGGTACTGGGGGGGGATGACGTGGGTACTGGGGGGGGGGCTGATGTGGGTACAGGGAGACAGGGGGGTGCTGAGCTGAATTAAAATTAGAAGAAGCTTACCTGTGCTGTCTGCCCGGCTGCTGCAGCTCCATATCTTCCGGCTGCTCTTCAGGCAGGGCAGGAAGTGATGTCACTTCCTAGCCCCGCCTCTTCCTCCTCACACAGCACCGCATGGCTGGAGACCTGGCAGAAAGAAGTGAATACTCACTGCCAGGTCTCCCTGAGAGAGGGGAAACAGGTGAGGGGGGAAGAGGGTTAACTACAGAGTGATATGCTGCAGGGGTCCTCCATGTGATTAGGAGAATCCACACAGAGATCTGTGAGTTTCATGCGCAAAATAGGTCATTTGTTTGTACTTACTCCTAAGGCCAAAAGTTGCCAGACCTCTTTTGCTTACGCCGACTGTTTCTCTAGAATTTCCTAGTGTCGGGATAATGTATGACCCAACACGCAAAATTACGTAAAACCAAAAATAAAAGTAAAACTAAATAAATGTATTACCGGGACTTAGAATGGTCAGACCTAACGTAAAAGAGATCCGAGCCGAGGTCAGGAATACAGAAAGAGACACGAAAGAAAATACAAGTCAAAAGGTCAAGGATACAAGAAACAGGGATAGTCAAAAGCAAGACAAAGTCAAAATACCAAAAGAATTACAATAAGAATGCGCTCTCTGACAACCAACAAGTTGAAGCCACGACAGGGATAAAAAGCAGTTTTAAGTTTAAATAACCCTTAAAAGACTAGGCTTGGTTAGAATGAAACCCAAAACGTGCATATGACGCAATTAAGCACGCATGTTCGCACCATTTTTAATATGGTTAGAGGCGCAGCTATAAGACAGCGTGGGAATACAGTGGCCAGCGTCCTTTAGAACGCCACACTGGTCGAGGGCTGCAGCACAGGTGATTCAGGCGGCGGTCCGCCATGAGTCAGGTAAGTACCTTTCAATATTTACAGCCTGACTGCACCAATCGGGTGCGGTAATGTGACTGCGCCTGCCGGAGCCATGACACCTAGCAGTTCAGTAAGAACAATCAGATCTGTTGGGTGAGCTCTGTAACATGCAGAAGCCAGCCTGCGAGCTGGTATGGTAAATATCAGAGATATCTCTAAACTGATTACAAAGCGTAACTGAATTCAACAGAAACGCGGATACATGACTCCTAGTAAAACAAACTGCATTACTCGTTACTCGGTGCTGGTGGAAGAATAAAAAAAACAGAACACCCCCAGCAATACACCATGCTAACATACTCAGAACAGACCCTGAATCTGGAAAATCCAGGGGAAATCTCCCTGAAAATCTGCCCTTTAATTGTAATCCTGATATTTAGTAGCAATTCAGGGACTAATCTGGGACATTGCACCAAGTGTACTCATTCATTATAGAGGCAATCGGTGTTGACAAATTAGAGGACAAACTGTTCAAATGGCATACAAAGCAGAGCATTCTGACATTTATCCAATTGGGATAATTTGCTAAATTGTTTTCAAACTGATAAAGTTGGAGACACATTTGAAGATTTTTGTTCAATTGCTTTTTGCAGGGAAAACCGCTATATCTTCTCTCTGGCTGTTAAAACAAATGTGGGGAAGGAGAAGATCATAGAGCGAACTGTCCTCTTAGGTAAAGACAGTCCACTTGCCACCTTTACCAGCAAAAAACTTTACCAGCCACCACTTGAAAACTTTACCAGCCACCACTTAAAGCCATGTAAGTCACTGATATGGCCGTGTCTGTTTTATGGAGAAGTGTGTATAAAGTGTTTCTTTATATTGTATCACATCTTTTGTTCTCTCTGTCCATACCTGTGGGTAGTATTATTATTTCTATTTCTCATGTCAATTGTATTGCTATCTACCTCCATCCCCTACAATATTTCTGTATAATTGATGACTATTGCACCCTTTATCCCCAACTCTTACTTTGTTAAATTCTTGGGTTTTTTTAATGTTAGTTTGTGCACTCAAAGCCTTGTTAATTTATGATATTCACTATTTATGACTTTAACCATTTCCTCATATCTTTAAATCTCAAATCTTTCTCATATGCTGTTTCCTTGATTTGTTTTTAGCACCTTAATGCTTGCTTACCCACAATATCTGTCCTATCTAACCCCAGATTTTATCTTCCAGCCTGGGCCCCATACAGCGTTTAAAAAAGCTACTCACAGGAATCACAAATACCATATCCTGCGGGAAAAGCCATAAGCAGAGAGGTAGCATTTCTGGAAAAATTGGATTTCAGCATTCCCATTAGTCCACCCTTAACCTCAGCAGCCCCCAAACTCCTTTCTATTACCTCTTCCCTTGGGCTATCACATTGGGCTAATACTTCCATTGTAGCTGGCCATACCATCGACCTTATTTTTCCTAATGCATGCATGCTATCTAAGCTCCATAACACTCCATTTCCTCTCTCAGTTCACCACTTCTCATCATTTGTTCTTGAGAGCACCCTCACCCAACACCCCTCAACTCAGAAGGAACTTAAACTCTATTGACCTCGGCTGATGTCAGTTCTGAGCTCTAATCCATCCCCACCTTCTTATGTCCCTCTCTGGCTATCTCCTTTTATAATGCTACCATCACCTCTGCACTGGACGCTGCAGCCCCTCTCCAAACATGCACCTCAATGAAGATGCACCTCCAACTGTGGCACACTAAGTTTAAATGCTACCTGCAGAGATCCTCCCGTTCAGCTGAACGCTGCTGGAGGAAGTCCCACGCATTGTCAGACTTTCTCCATTATGAATTAATCTCGCATTCATACAGCCCTCACTCTTACTAAACAATGATTATTTTTTTTATCCTTAGTGCATTATCTAACTGATGCAAAAAAGACAAGAACATGTACACCTTGCAATGTCCCTTTAAACTACAATTTCCATAGTGATGTTTTTTTTCTTCAGTTCCTCATATGGCCACAGGGGGCACATGCAGTCAATTTAATGGTTTTACCATCGATTCTACATTTGTGCTTCCTCCTTTCAGTTCTAGCATAGATCTGTCCAAGCTATGCATTTAAATGTTGGTGGAGAGGGGGCTACAATGTGACTGTATTGTTTGTCTGTACCCCATGCGGTTGGTATGGTTGTGAATTCATTTTATTTACAGATTGCCAACATGTTTTGTAGAGCTGTACAACGGGTTATCGAAGAGATCCTAGCACAGTACAGTTCAGCTTTAGAACAGTTTGTGTTTCTCTGGTTGACCTAAAATTATAAACTTATAATTTTCCATAAATCCAGTTTAGTTCATAATTGTTTATGCATTTGCTATAACACTTGAAATGTTTGTAAAAATATGTTTATACAAAAAGGGTAAATTTTGCATCTATTTATTCTTACATCTTAGCACTTTGTACTGTACGGAGTAAGATGGAGGAAAAAATGGAGAGTAAAAGTGAACTAAAATTATGCACTTCTTTTTTTAAATGAAGTCTGCAAAAAAAAATGATTTAACCATTTGATTACATATTTAGTTAGACTTTGTTTTTGCACTGGGACTTTTGTCTACTTGTACAAGTGACATGCAGATGCTAAGGGCCAAACCTTGAGGGACAAATTTGTCTGGGCAAATTTTATATCACTCAACTAAAACAAACAAAACTCTTATGGAAACACTAGAATCACTAGAATCACTACAGCTTAAAGGGACACTGTAGGCACCCAGACCACTTCAGCTCATTGAAGTAGTCTGGGTGCTGTGTCCCTTTTGCACTTAGTGCTGCAATGCAAAACATTGCCTTTCCAGAGAAACTGTAATATTTACATTACAGCTCTAAGTCTGCCCTCAGTGGCTGCCTCAGTGGCAGAGTCTGACCCTGCTCCGAGGGACATCGGCGTTGGATTCCGGATAACTGACTGAAGGGGTTTTAATCCCTTCAGCACCACAAGACGGGGGACGTAAGGGAGGGGCATACTGTAAGGACCTATAGTGCCAGGAAACTATAGGATCCTTTTAACGTAATTGTTTGGTTTCTATAGCATGTCCCTGCAGGCTTTTTATGTAAATGCTGCCTTTTCAGAGAATTGATTCAATGCCTCTCTATGTGGAAATGCTGACTGGCGCAGCGCGGAGTCTTGTCTCACATGCAATAGCCTCCCAATGCATTCCTATGGGAAGGCATTGGATTGGCTGAGATAATCAAAACTGATCATCCCAGCCATGGAGGCAAAGCCAACCGCGGCACGCAGTGAGAGAGAAAAGTTAAAGAACCACTATAGTGCCAGGAAAACAAACTCATTTTCCTGTCACTATAGGGTCTTTAGGTCGCCCCCCACCCTCAGGGCCTCACTCTCGCCGGGCTGAAGGGGTTAAACTCTTACCTTTCTCCACTGCCGGGCTCCCTCGGTGCTGTGAACTCCTCCCTCTTCCGACGTCAGCGCCAAATGCGCATGCGCGGCAAGAGCATTCAATCAGTCCATCGGAAAGCATGTGCACGCATTCAATCAGTCCATTTCTCAATGCTTTCCTATGGACGTCAGTGTCTGATAACTGTGATTTTCACAGTGAGAAGTGCGGAAGCGCCTCTAGCGGCTGTCAATGAGACAGCCACTAGAGGCTGAATTAACCCTCAGTGAAACATAGCAGTTTCTCTGAAACTGCTATGTTTTCAGCTGCAGGGAAAAACTAGAGGGACCTGGCACCCAGACCACTTCATTGAGCTGAAGTGGTCTGGGTGCCTATAGTGGTCCTTTAAGTAAACAGCTACTCCAGGACTATAGTTTTAGGAATACAGCTGTCAGTGAAGCCTGTCTGAGGTTTGGTAGTATCTTAACCACTAGGGATAGGTGTTTACAGTGTGGGGTACAGCAGTGTACCCCCGTGTCATTATAATCAACTCTATAAAGAGGCTGCAGTATCTTGACTGCTACAATATTATAGCATTACTATAATGATGTCAACAAGTTATTCACTAAACCGTGAATTTTTGAAAATTGGCAAAATTAAAATTTTCAAATTTCAAACATAACTAAAAATCGGCAAAGTGTAGAATTTTTAGAATTTTAAGTTTCCTGATCAATTCTCAGCTTAGTGTAGTCTAATGAATAACCCTCTTAATATTAAACATATCTCCATTATTTCTAGATTATGAACAAAACTAAAAAAAAAAATTTGTATTGCTTCCTGTCTACGTAGTCTTGTGTTTACGCAATAATATTAACAAGCAGTCAGTCTTCCCCTGCCAAATCAAAATTAAACAGCTTGCTCATATATAATCACGATAATTTTATTTACTGCCCCTGGGATCTCCAATGCCATCACATGTAACTCTTCCCTTCCTGGAACTGAGATCAGAATAGTTATCTACCGCACTTTGAACAGACACAGTTCTGGTATGAAAATGGTTAAGGATCTACGTAAAATGGCCCTTAATGAAAAGGTTACGCTGAAGCTAATGATTGTGATTTTGTGTTGCGGGGTTCTTTAATCACAGGAAGTATTACACGTTCACATCTGTGCCTTGGCAGCTATAATTTAAAAATAAATATGGGTGTTCAATACCAAGGGGGGAGTTTGATCACTATTACGATATTGAAATTAAGAAAAATGTTTGCTAAATGCTACAGTGTATTATTTTGATAAGACATAATTTTGTTTATTTGACATGATCAGCTGTCATGGGACAAGCCTTTTCTGTAGAATAGAAATCTTGTAGTGACACGGAGTCTGCCCTAGAGGTATGAACGCAATTTGATTTAGTTTTCATTTGACCTCAGCCTTGCCATACTGTACAGCAATTCATTCCTAGCAGAGAGCATAGCATTTATAGTGCTATAAAGAGGTCCCCTATGGCAGTCATATTATTGAATATAACAATGAGCCCTTACCCAGCGGCCTGCGCTGCCACTTGTGTTTAACTCCGGCGGTACGCATGTGGGAGATGTCTCTTTGGCTCACATGTCTCGAAGACGCCAGATTCCTTGCAACGCTCGGGGGGCTGAATAACATAGTAATCCATTACTCCGAGTAGTCTCCATTACTTGAAAATATGCCAAATTATTCCTATGACTAGAAACTGTCCTTCAGCTTCGTGACCAGAGGCAAATCAGTCTTAATGGCCGAGGAATCAGGCCATCTGTACGCACGTCTATATATAATAACACTGGAAAAATGATTTCCAGAGACACTTCCCCGCAGGGCAGTCACATTGTAGCAAGTCACATGGATTTCCACAGAACCACACCTTGCAAGGAAAAATGTCTTGCTGACCAGATACAAAGCAATAGCATGACCGATTTCATCCCAAGCAAATGCTGTATACATTAAACAGTGACGTGAGCTGGGCACTCATCAAGGCATCAAGAGTATCTTCGAAACATTTGGGGTGTCTCTACATTCACAATTTAGGGCCCATGTCTGGCTGTCTCAGGTGTTTTTTCCAATGTCCTGTTTATGGAGACACCAAAAAAAACATGTATGAAGTACAGCTCACGTTGATTGCTAAACATGCCAATAGTGATATCAGGTTTCTCTGCTCGCGCACAAGAGTTTCACAAGTGCTATGCACAAGGTCATCCTAGTTGGCCAACTTGCTGGACAGCCAGTCACCATGGCGCACACTTATGTCAAAACCACACACGTCTTTACAGTTGTAAACTGATGCCAATCGCATCACTGGTGCATTACCACTCCACTCCCATCACATTCACTACCCTCCTGTCCAAGCTACATACCAGCCAATGTTTTAACAGGTGAGATAAAATAATAATATATCATTTTTTAAGTTCACACTCACTCAGCCTCGGTGTTGATAAAGCTCTAGCTTCTTTTTTTATTTTTATTAAATTCGCAATTAATATAATATTTGAGAAAATTTCCATCTTGGGTGTTTGGCCAAAAAGTTGCAGTTCTTTTGTTAACTAACCACAATACATGTCAGGGGTCCGCGGGCGGCTAGTAGGGGAGGCTGCTCGCAGCTCGCAGCACTCACCCTCAGTCCATCGCCGCCCGCGGTCTCCCCTCCTCCTACCTGTCGGCGAGCGGCGTCTCCTCTCCGCCGCTCGCATCCGTCACGCCTCCCAGCGGCAGCATGTATAACGCTGCACGCTGGAAGGTCGTTGATTTATGCAAACGCCGGGGTCACGTGAGTGACCCGGCGTTAAAGCAACAGTACCACAATCACAGTGGGAGGCTTAGATATCTCCCACGTGTGATTGTTAATTCTGATTGGAAGTTATCCAATCAGAATTTAACCTAGGGTATTTATACTCACCTTTCCTGTTCCTCCCTGCCCTGTTGTGGTCTTTGCTGTATAGTATTGATTCTGAACTTGTGATTTCTGGTTACGTACTCTCTGGCTTGTTAATCTGACTTTGTGACTTTCTCCTACCCTTTGACCTCGGCTTGTTTATCGTTATCCTGTTTTCTGGTTCCCCTGACTCGGCTTGTCTCCTGACTATTCTGTGTGTGCTTAGCCCGGCCACTCTAAGGTCCGGTACGGCACCTTTTCTGTGTGTGTGTGTGTCTGTTAGCGTGTTGGGTTCCCGGAATCGTGACAATACAGAGTACAGTGAATTAACCCATGAAAGGGACACTCCAGACCCCCAAAGCAGTTCAGCTTGCTAATGCGCTTTATAGGTGAAGAACAGGCCCGGACTGCCCGATGGGCAGCGATAGCCATGGATCGAGGCCGACTGGGGACATCAGAGGATCTCCCCTGCCGGCACATGCAGAGCCTGCACTATACAAGCGCTGGCCCTGCTGTGTGCCATGAGGGCCGGTCGGGAGATTAAAGATCTCCCTCAAAGGCCCTCTGGCACATTACCGCGACCGTCGGGTAAGGAGGGAGAAAGGGAAGGAGACCCGGGAGCTCTAACCAGCATCTTCGCCATGTTCAACGCTCTGATCTTGAGAGAGTGAATTCTTACCCCAGGAGCTGCAGGCTAGAGTTCACTCACCACTAGGACCACCAGGGCTTCAAAAGCAATGTCACACCTCTAGGCAAAGGTCAGAAAGAAGTGCGGATTAAAGTATATTTTTTTTATTAAAAAAATGCATATATTTCTATATATCTGCTTTAATCTGCCCCTGCACAATACCCCACACACACACTGCGCCCTATACACGCACTGTGCCCCCACACACACATTGCACCCTACACACACAGTGCACCCCACGCACTCACTGTGCCCCTATACGCACACTGTGCCCCCGCGCACACCAAACCCCTCACACACACTGCCCCTCCCCCACACACACTGTGCCCTTCACACACACATTGCACCCTCTTACACACTGTACCCCTACACACATTACATTCCAGACACACAAACACAAGAATCCCTACTCACACATACACAAACTAGAACCCCTAGACAGCTAAACTCAAGAGGCAGCAATTGCCCAGAGCACCGGCCTTGCACAGACTTCTCAATGAGTTGCAATGGGAACTCTGTGATTGGATAGTCAAAGAAAGTCTTGGCGGGGTTAGGAGGGGAGGGCTTGTAAAGGTTGCAGACAAGAGATCTGCAATATTTGCAAGTTGTTTTTAGATACAATCCCCCAACAGAAAAAAATGCATAATTAAATACATGTATGCTTTCACTGTGGGTATATCTACAAAATAGTGATTATTTTTTTTTATTTTGACAGTGGAGTGTCCCAAACAGACCCGGACTGGCCATCAGGCATACCGGGCAAATGCCCGGTGGGCTGCGATGGCCGTGGCCCGAGGCCGGCAGGGGAGATCACAGGATCTCCCCAGCTGGCCCATGCAGAGCCAACGCTATCAGTGTGCCGGCCCTGCTGTGTGCCTTCATGGGCCGGTGG
The DNA here is from genome assembly GCF_036172605.1 of Pelobates fuscus. Lineage (NCBI taxonomy): Eukaryota > Metazoa > Chordata > Amphibia > Anura > Pelobatidae > Pelobates > Pelobates fuscus. The sequence continues at coordinate 32,762,980 of NC_086323.1, read as the reverse complement.
GGAGATAAAAGATCTCCCTCACCGGCCCAGAGGCACTGATGTGCAGCTGGAGGGAGACAGGAGAGGGCCCGGGGAGCTCTAGCCAGCAGCTCCGCCAGGTTCCTCTCGCTGGATTCTGAGCGTTGCAGCGGTTACCTTGACAACGCTCAGATCTCGCGAGAGTGAACTCTAGCCCTGAAGGCTAGAGTTCACTCACCACTGGACCACCAGGAAAGGCAACATGGCTCCCCACTCCATGGCAGCACGGCTCCCCCTCCCTCCCAGCCTAAAGGTAAGAAGGGAGGGGGGGGGGAGGGAATATAACGTTTTAGTTTTTTTAATAAAGTTAAAAAAAATACATATATTTAAATAGACATTCACTCACAGTACACTCAGACACTCCTAGCACCCCCCTTGGCCTAGCACCCCCCTTGGCCTTTTTCGAATGCTAGAGCTCTTCAGCGGGGCTCTGCGTATTGAACTAACATGCTCACTTTGAGAGGGGGCGTGCTTGTCATTAGTCATGACTAAACACACCCTCTCTGGCTACCCCCCTTCTCAGGCGGGCCGCTGTGATTAAAAAATGCCCAGTCCAGCCCTGCTCCCAACAGTCCAGGAACAGTGGCAATTTTGGGGTCCTTTCCCCAAAGAGAACAAGACAGGATGTCAGCCAGACAGCCAGTCAGACTGACATACCTTCTTTAGGTGCCTCGTCCCCTTTGTGGGCAAGACCCAGAAAGAATAAACCCCAAATTCTTTATGAGGGCACACTCATGCTCATTACACAGGGTATGTAAATAAAATGTTAATTAATTGGGTTAAAATGTGGTTTATTTGTTAATGTAATGTTGATTTTTAAACAACATATGATGCAGAGTGCTTAGAGGGTAAAATATTCAATTTAGATGTATCCTGATTTTTTTTTACATAATTAATTTCCATACCAAGTGTTTTTTAACTCGAAGGTCTGCCCCATTTTCTGTCTGTTGAGAATAGGATTTTTATAGCTATTTATAAAAACATCTAAGCCTTTCGGTACAGCTCAACACCCAATCAAGATTGCAAAAATGCATTTGCTTATTCATTAGCAATCTAGAATTTGTCCTTTATTATAGGACTGTTACACAAAAGAATATACCGTACTTATTGCAGGAGTCTGTACTTAGTAAAATTAGGCTTTTTTTTTTTTTTTTTTTTGGACATGGTTTAAAACATTAGCGCCTTAAAATAACTTTGTCAATTTGAAGGTTTTGTTTTTGAATTCATTTTTTTTGTCCCTCTTTTTTTTGTTTTATGTTTCTGAACTTTTTCGAACTTTTCTTTTTAGTTATACATGAGAAAAAGTAAGGACTGATTTTTCTTATGGTGAGCGTGATCTTTGGCAAATTTTTGGCGACAGGCGGAGCCTAAAGTGGCGCTGTAGGCACTTTGCCTGCTTTATCTCATTAAACTAGTTATGGTCTATGGAGTCCCCTGTTACCGTCATTTCATCCAGCATTAAACAGTTTTTAATGTTTTAAAGCCAAATGAGAGTCCCCAGCATACTTTCTGTACTGCTTTGGCTATGAGGAAGTATTAGCAGTCACCAAATCTGTGGCCAAGAGATGCAGGCCTACACACCAGCCTGGGGCGAGAAGGACCCCCTCACGAGTACCTGTGCAGCAGCAGCGTCCCGCGGACCACCAGTGGGTGCCGACCGTCCCCCATCAGAAGGCATTGGATAAAAGAGACACTATCTCAAGCCCACAGAGCTCTCATCATTATATTATTGAGCAGCTATTTCAGCCAGGTCATTAAGACAACTAGAATTCTACAGCTTCGGGAGCAGAATGTTTTATCACCGTTGTATCAATGTTTTATTACTGTTTTCTCACTGCAGCTCCAGACTACAGTGACCTATATGCCCAAGGGTAGCCTGCTCAGACCCATTATACAAAAGTGTGTAGTGTACAGCAGGGTATTAGGCTACTCATGCAAGCATGATAGATTCTTGTTTATAATGAAAAATTGTGCACGTTGCCAATGTTACCCAATTGTAAAGCATGATATTACATCAGAGGATTGCCGTTGTGGTACCTCAGGTCTGCCTGTTTTATCCCTATCCACTGCAAAAATACAAATACATTTAAAAAAAAATTATAATAATAAATCCCTACCACAACCCCAATAAAATAAATCCCTACCTAACCCCTCACCCTAAAATAGGGAGGGGGGAGCAGTAAACGAACAACCTGTAAATGAAAAAAAAAATACTTACCATTGGATGGTTTATTTTTTCAGCCTTCAAAATAAAAAAAAAATACCAGATTGCAAACATTTTTTTACAAAATTAAAAACCGCTGAGAAAAAAAATCCCAACAGTGGAGGTCATTTAAGGCCCCCCACCCGCCACTCATGAGTGTGGGCTGAGTAGAAGATCGTAGATCCCCCCCACTTTTGTAATTTAAGGGCCCCCACCTGTCACCCATGGACGGTATCATGAGTAGGGGCATTCGGGAGATTTTAATCCCGCCCTATTGCAAATATCGGGGTCATATTAACCCCCATAAAATGACAGGGGCACAGGGGGATTAGGAAGTGGCGGGGAGCACTGTTCCCTGAGGCTTCTATTTTCACATATTACAAGAAGCCGGTAGCTCCCTCCTTGTAATAAACTAAAACAAACAAACGTATACTGAAATTCTGTTTTCATTCCTTCATGTGAATTTCTATTCATTCATTTGTCTTTCTGACGAATGAACAAATAGCTAAAAATCCCGTCCGACTTTTGGACAGTAGCGAATGCCCAAGTGTTTAACTAGGCATGAGTGGGAATTTCACAGCATTATCTGGTGTGGGCAGATGACGTGTCCCGCAGGGCCTTCATCTGCCCAAAGATGGCGGCGCCCAGGACCAGGTATGTTTTTGCACATTGCGCAAGATAAGCAGGTAAGGAGGAGAACTTCAGGCAAGTCCCCCCTGACTACTGCAAATATGCAAAGACCCTAGAAGCTGAAAGAGATGAAAAAATGCAGTTTGTGAGAATTCCATTTATGCCTGATGTATACACTGTATACCTAAACACAGAATCTTTGTGAGTTTAATATCTTAAGCGTTAGCCATTACAAAAGAAAAAAAAATGGTTTTAAGTAAGCAATTGGAATTTATTCCAAACAATGGAACAGACACAGGAACTAACAGTGCAGCAAAGGTAAACAGAGTTCAGATTCCCTGCATTTAAGTAATTTTTTTTTTTTTTTGTGCACAACTGAGATGAGTTGTTCCTCTCTTGAAACACCAGCTTTATTAAGAGGGCAAACCATGTACAAATCTCAGGAAAAGCTCCAAAGCCTACTGTCCATTGTGTAATACATACAGTAAACACCAAAGAAAAAGGTACCTGCGCTCTCTCCTAAGTCCATATGCATATTTAAACAAATGGAGGTCATTTAGTTACTCCAATGCTCATTGGAGGGAATGCTTGTCTGCCAAAGTCAAGGCAGACCCCCTCAGGTGGGTTCCTACACTGACCTTTCACCTAGCTTCCGTGAGCTTCTGGCAAAGATATCTCTAATGAGACAGAGAGGGGTATTTTTTACAGGGCCGGCGCGTCCATAAGGCAGCACAGGCGGCCGCCTTAGGGCGCACCGGCCCTGGGGGCGCCAGATTTCAGTGACCGGCAGGAGGGAAGCGCTCCCTCCTGCCAGGTCACCTTCTGGACCCCCGGCAGACGGCAGCGTTCTAATGAGAGGCGGCGAGGGAGCTCTAACCTGTCTGCTCTGCTCCCTCGCGCGCCGTTTGCTGATTCTGCGGGAGCCGGAATATGACGTCATATTCCGGCTCCCGGCATCAGTAGATAGCCCGCGAGGGAGCAGAGCAGACAGGTTAGAGCTCCCTCGCCGCCTCTCATTAGAACGCTGCCGCCCGCCGCACTGAAGCCCCACTGGACCCCAGGGACAGATCCACGCCAGCTCTCCAGGTAGGGAGGCTGGGTGGATATTATTAATAATTTGTGTGTGTCTGAAAGTGTATGTGTGAGTGTTTGTCTGTGAGTGTGTGTCTGTGTATGTGTTTGTGAGTGTTTGTGTCTGTGTATGTGTTTGTCTGTGAGTGTGTGTATGTGTGAGTGTGTCTGTGTGTGTATGTGTTTGACTGTGTATGTGTTTGTCTGTGAGTGTGTGTGTCTGTGTTTGTCTGAGTGTGTGTATGTGTTTGTCTGTGAGTGTGTGTATGTGTTTGTGTTTGTCTGTGAGTGTGTGTCTGTGTATGTGTTTGTCTGTGAGTGTGTGAGTCTGTGTTTGTCTGTGAGTGTGAGTGTGTGTATGTGTGAGTGTGTGTATGTGTGAGTGTGTGTATGTGTTTGTCTGTGAGTGTGTGTCTGTGTGTGTGTGTGTGTGTGTGTATGTGTTTGTCTGTGAGTGTGTGTCTGTAAGTGTGTGTGTTTATGCATTTGTGAGTGAGTGGTTGTGTGTCTGTGAATGATTGTATGAATGTGTGTGTCTGTCAGTGTATGAGTGTGTTTTGTCAGTGTGAGTGTGTCTATCAGTGTGTGTTTGTGAGTGTCTGTCAAATCAGTGAGAGTATGTTTGCGATTGAGTGTGTGTCTGTCAATGAATGAGTCTGTGTCAGATCAGTGAGTCTGTGTCTGTCAGTGACGTCTGTGTGTTTGTCATTGGGTGTGTGTGGCTGTTAGTGTGTATACACCACTGAGTGTAGCGTGGCGGAGCGCAGTACAGGAGCTTCTGTTTCCTGTACCCGGCCAGACTGACAGGAAGTGCTCACTGAGAGAGCACTTCCTGTCAGTCCAGCCAGGTACAGAAAACTGAATCTCCTGTAGAGGATCTGCTCCGCAACGCTACAAGACAGGTAGGAGGCACACCAGGAAGGGGAGTGTGACCGCTAAGAGGGTGGGGGGTGCACCAAGGGACAGAGAGGGGAGGGGAGAGAAACACCAAGGGACAGGGAAAAGAGGGTGGGGGGGAGAGGAACACTAAGGGACAGGGAAGAGGGAGGTGCTGGTTAGGAGGCACATAGGTGAAGATGTTAATTTTAGAGGGGGGGGGGGGGTGGAAAAATGCATCTTCGCCTATGTACCCAAAAATCCTTGCACCGGCCCTGATTTTTTATATACATTTTCTAAATGACCTCCATTTGTTTAAATATACATAGGGATTTAGGAGAGAGCGCAGGTAACTTTTTCTTTGTTTTTTACTGTATGTATTGGGGCTGATGTGTACTTTGGTCGTTGCTGCCACCCAGGAGTGATGGGAGTGAGCGCAAGACTTGTTTCTTTTGTATTTGTGTAATACATAGCTATCAAACCAGCAATGTTTTAGTGGTGGGAGTATACCGGTAGAAACAAATAAATATTAGTCTATCCAATAGCACCTGATGTGCGGTTACAGAGATTAGTATATTTTTTCTTAAAAGTTTCTTAAATGTACACATCTTTAAAGGAACACTATAGTGTCAGGAATACAAAAGTGTATTCCTGACACTATTGTGGGTAAAAATAAATTTTAGGTGTACAGCCCCCCTTCATTCCCTTTAAAAAGATATAAAACTCATCTTTATTCCAGCGCCGTGCAGGTCCCAATGCGTCTGGTCACGCCCTCCTCACTTTGCCTGCTTGGCTGAGTTCATCAAAATTGACAATCTCAACCAATCCAGTGCTTTCCCACAGGATAACACTGGAAGGATAGCGCACATGTCCAGCAAAACGCAGTGCTGCGCCAATCTGATGCTCTCTCTGAGACCATCTGTCACTAATCAGATAGCTTTACTACACTTTTTTGCTTCTCCATATATATGGTGATATATTATGCCACTGCAGTCTCTCTCTGTTCAATTCTTGGGCATTTAGGTGTTAAATCACTTTTGTTTGTACAGGCTGCATAAACAAAGTGATATAACTCCTAAATGGCAGAAAATTTAGCAATGAGACTGCCAGAGCATGTTATATACACCAAAACTACTTCATTAAGTTGAAGTGGTTTAGGTGCTTATAGTATCCCTTCAAATTATTTACTTTAGTAGCACTGCTTTCCATTGTGCAGTGGAGCCCCATCTGACGAGTCTAATGAAAGTGTTTATATTATATTGTAATTTTTTTGAATGAGTCACTGAACCAATTCTGTAAATAAAGAAAATAATAAGTTACCGAGCTAATGCCAGGCAAGTACAATGGGTCCCTGCCCCAAAAGGTCAAGGACCAGTTAGGGCACCATAACAACTTCATGGAAGTTAAGTTGTTATAGTGCCAGGAGATCCCTGGTGCTGGCTCACCTTTAGGGGTAAACTTTTCTCGAACAGTTTAACCCCAAAGTCTGTGTTCCAGCACCGGATCACTCTGCCCCTGTACTTGCCCAAATGCTGGAAAGAAGGAGACTCGATCAGCATCTCCACTAATTGGCTGAGAAATGGTCTTAATTTCCATGAAATTGATATGGTGCCCAGAGTATTCCTTTAAGACCTGATTTCCTTGTAGGTAAAATGACATTCTGGCATTGGCTGTAGCACAAGAAATGTTATGTAAAGCAAGCAGATATTGTGTCCTATTGTACATGCCCAGTCATTAAATGGTACAGCCAGTATCCTCTTAAAATTAGATACATTTTTACCACAAAATTGATAATGTTTTTCTTATGAAAATGGAAAATGGAGTCTGTTCCTTTAAATGGTGATTTGATTGATTTTTGCATATATGTATATATTTTTGTATTTTTGATTATTATTTTGATTAATTATTTATGTTGTGTTGCCTAACTATTATATATTTGTTCTTTTAAAGATGTTCTATCTATAAGATATTTTTTTTTTTATACATACATACATATAGACTCTTGTTATTTTGTTGATTGTATTTGATGATTTTTCCTAGTTTAAGGTGTTTCCCCTTTACGTGCCTTAAATACTTCCTTATTCTGGGGTATTTAAACCAGGTCTTTTTGGCAGCTATCCAGTCTTGATAAAGTCCTGTGGGCGGGACGAAACGCGTAGACGCTGCTGCACTTTATTGCCGGACCCGCTGTTTTTTTGCTGCCTATTTTGTTTCTGCTTTTATTTTTATTTTATTTATTTATTATTTTTTGTGAGTGAGAGTTCTCTATGGTATCTCACTTCTGACCCCTGGAAAGTGTGGACTTTCGTTTATATTGACTGCTGCTTCATCCATCCTTACCGCGGTCTTTTTTGAAGACACCGACCCCGGTCTAAGTTTACAGCTCACTTATATCCTATCAGCTGTACCTGTGGGCGGTGTGCTTTTACTACACCGCGGTCTTTTTTGAAGATTCCGACCGCGGTGTATTATTCCATCTGCATCTGACGGATCCCCCTTTGGAGTGGGTTAGAGGTCCGCTGTTTAGAACTTCCACTCACCTATATATTTTTTACTTTTTTTTTTTTTTTTTTTTTGAGTGCTGATTTCCATACATATATACCTCGGTGGGGGGCCCACACCGAGGCAAGGTACAATATTCTTTTATTTATATTTTATCTTTTATTTTTATTTATTTTGTGTTGTCTTTTTTGCTACATATATTGTGTTACTTTTTAGGCAGCTATTAGACATTTCACTTTATACCATGTATCAATAATATATTTCATTTGTCTATTTTTGAGAACAGCGGGGTTATGTTTTTATTTTTGGCTTGATTCATTTCATTTATATTAATTTGATATAAGTTTTACCTCAATAAATATATTATATATTTTCTAGAGTATCTATTTTGAGCGCACATACTTATTTTTGACTTTTGAGCTAACACTCATTTCTAGATGCTTGTGTGCGTATGTAGCTGCCAGTTTTAACATTTGTTATCCATTACACCTTGTATCTATTTTCTTATTATGAAAAAGGAACCACTTTTCCCTCTGGTTAGGAAGCATTATGTTCCTTCCCCTTTAGAACACAATCTGTTGAACTTTGCCCTGTCTCAGATGAAATGTTTAACTACACAATGGGAGCTTTAACCTCTTTGTGACTGAGTCTTTTCTGAAATTCTGTGTATTCGAGACTGAGACCTTTTCAAACTTCTACTTGTTTGGTCCACAGTAATTTGATACCTTCTCTTTAAGTACACCCATAGATATTAATCATATTATATATCTTTTTTGTAAAGGACAGATACATTTTCTCCTGATACCCTTAATGTATAAATAGCACAACAACATAAAATATTGCAAAATGAAAAAAAAAAAAAAAACATCCATTTATTGGCCCTGGTTGTTAAAAGGCCTCCTATTTCCAGGATTTCAATTATTTATTTAAAGTTTAAGGGCAAATTTTAAAAAGAGTGAATAATGGTTTAACCCCTTAAGGACCAAACTTCTGGAATAAAAGGGAATCATGACGTGTCACACATGTCATGTGTCCTTAAGGGGTAAAAAAGGTAAAAATTTAAATTCTCTCTGCTGAGACTACAACATTACTAGCAGTTACATAATCCAATACTGCCAATAAGTATGTTTTTTTTAGAAAGAAGACATTCTAGGGTATTTAACTATAAGCATGTTGCCTCTTTTTTATTTAAAGGGACACTATAAGCACTCAGACCACTTCAGCTCATTGAAGTGGTCTAGGTGCAGTGTCTCAGGCCCCTTAAACCTGCAATTGTAATTCTTGCAGTTTTTGATAAACTGCAATAATTACCTTGCAGTGTCAACTCCCCTTCTATGGCTGTCTTCCAGACAGTCACTAGAGGGACATCAGAGTGGTTAGGCTGGACATCTTCATGCTTTGCATTAAGGTCATCCAGCTTCACCCAAACCCCCATAGGAAAGCATTGGGAAGTCCTAAATCGATCACCGTGCATGTGCAAGCGCCGTCCCCCCACCGGCTGACATCTTCGGAGGAGCGGAGGTAGAGCCTATACCTAGTGCTGAGGGACATCGGCACTGGAATCAGGTAAGTGAAAACACTTACACTGACAAGTAAGTTACACTTCACTCGGTGTAACACTCTGGGAGTGTTTGTTACTTGTTTACTGGCACAGTTAGAGCCTGCCGCTGTTTCCCAGTGAGCATGTTATGCGCCAACACTGCATTCTACACAAAAAAATCTCCTTTGGTTGATATTGCTTTTTTTAAGGATAGCCTAAAATATTTCTGTTTGAGGGCCATGAACAGGGCTGCAGGGAGAATCTGCTCTGTGTTACAAATACATGGCTGCAGAAGAGACATGTTTGCTTATGAGAAGAAAATGTTTATAAGATTCCATTACGTGCAAAACTGTATCTATTTACTCCAGGTTATGTTATCAAGCAAGAAGCAGAGTCGCAGGCTGGATCGAGAACTTTAAAACTTGACATTTTTAACTTTTCTTTGGCAAAATCTGACTATACAATGTGACTATACTATACAAAATCTGACTATACAATGTGATGGCATAAATATAAAGCTACTAATGTGAAGAAAACGGCATTAATATATGTAATGATTTAACCCCTTAAGGACTGAGCCAAATGTACACGTTGTGAACAAAACAAAACGTAAACAAAACCTGGCATTAGCGCTATGTGTCTGTCCAACCGTAATTCACCTCTTTCATATTAAATGCACCCCCCCTTATTATATATCATTGTATTCAGGGGAAACAGGGCTTTCATTTAATATCAAATATTTAGCTATGAAACATAATTTAATATGAAAAAAATTGCCGAAAATAAGAAATTTTGTCATTTTTTAGTTCTACATGACATTTTAACTGTCAATGTCATAATACTGTTTGCTTTTACTGCAATGAAATACACATATTTGTATTCAGCAAAGTCTCACGTGTAAAACAGTACCCCCTATGTACAGGTTTTATGGTGTTTTGGGAAGTTACAGGGTCAAATATAGCACGTTACATTTGAAATTGAAATTCGCCAGATTGGTTACGTTGCCTTTGAGACTGTAGTAGCCCAGGAAATAAATTTACACCCATAATGGCATACCATTTGCAATAGTAGACAACCCAAGGTATTGCAAATGGGGTATGTCCAGTCTTTTTTAGTAGCCATTTGGTCACAAACACTGGCCAAAGTTAGCGTTGGTATTTGTTTGTGTGTGAAAAATGCAAAAAACACCAATTTTGGCCAGTGTTTGTGACTAAGTGGCTACTAAAAAAGACTGGAGATACCCCGTTTGCAATACCTTGGGTTGTCTACTATTACAAATAGTATGCCATCATAGGGGTAATTTTCATTCTTGGGTTACCATAGGGTATCAAAGGCAACGTAACCAATCTGGCAAATTTTAATGTCTTATATTTGACGCTGTAACTTTTGAAAACACCATAAAACCTGTACATGAGGGCTACTGTTGTACTCAGGAGACTTCGCTGAACACAAATATTTGTGTTCAAAACAGTAAAAAGTATTGCAGCAATATCGTCCATGCAAGTGCTGTTTGTGCGTGATAAATGCAAAAAACTTCACTTTTACTGGCGATATCATTGTTGTAATACATTTTACTGTTTTGAAACACTAATATTTGTGTTCAGCGAAGTCTCCCGAGTAGAACAGTACCCCCCATGTACAGGTTTTATGGTGTCTTGGAAAGTTATAGAGTTAAATATAGTGCTAGCAAATTAAATTCCCTTTACTTTCGGCATGGGTTGTCAGGCAGGTCCCGCTAATTGTAATTAATTAAGATACCTAATTATGTAAAAATATTACATAAATATATGTATGTGTATATATATGTATATGTATATGTATATATATATATATATATATATAATTTTTTTAAATATTTTTATTTATATATAGGTATATATATATAGTGATATATACGTATGTATTTATGTATATAGATATATATATTATTTTGTTCTACGTGTATTTTTATATAATATATATATCACTATCACAATACAGTTAGAATGAAATAACACACATCTATATATTTTGTAATTATTTATTTTTAATTATTTTTTTAATTTTATTTTTTAACGTATTTACATATTTTTTTATTATATATAAATATATATATAACAATAAGTATATATATATATTTAATCAGTATCAGTCTATGTGTAATTTGATATTAATATATATATATATATATATATTAATAGTAAAATACACCTAGACAGTGTATGTGTGTGTGTGTGTGTGTGTGTGTGTGTGTATATATATATACTTAGATCATATACATATAATATATATATATATATATATATATATATGATCTAAGTATATTATCTATTTATTTTTACACTTATTAATTTAATTTTGATTTATTTCCAGCCAGCAGGGGGACTACCTGTCGTTACAGTTAGTCTCCCTGCTGGCAATGCCTGAGCCAGCTAATCCGGCCATGTGATTGTGAGGTCCTCGCAAGGACCTCACTCTCACATAGCCCGGGGGGGCCTGAAGGAGGATCGCCGGCGACCGGGTAAGTAACAAAAGACCGGAGGGCATACTATTACGCCCGGCGGCGTTTAGAGCCGCTTAAAATAGGGCGTAATAGTACGCCCTCCGGTCTTAAAGGGTTAAATGAAATATAAAATATCCTCCACATCAAAAAGACACTATAGGCACCTTAATGAAGAAGTCTGTGTGCCATGCCATAACAACATTGTTTTCTTTGTAAGGTTAACCAGCTGCTAATCGCCACAAAAAGCGCTCCTTCAAAATAATGTAGTAAAACGGTTCTAGCTTTCCAATTATTTCCTATGGGAAAGCACTAGATTGGCTGATATAATTGATCTCAATGATCTCAGCCAAAGAGGTGGGACCAGCCGCAGACACAGCAGCGTGGTGTGGGATAAAGGTAAGTTAACTCTCGAGGGGATATCTTTTTAACCATCATGGGTAGAAGGGGTGACTAGGGCACTATAGCTGGGGGGATCACAAGAGACATAGAGGGGCTGAGGAAGGGGTCAAAGTAAAAGTCAGTGTCTGAGATAGGGTAAAGAGACACAGAAAGGCTGGGTAAGGGCAAAATAGATAGGCAGGGGCTGGGGGAAGAGGCAAAAGAGACATATAAGGGGGGGGGGGGGAGACACCCAGAGAGGCTGAGGGGACACAAAGAGGCGAAAGGGAGAAAGAGACACACGAAAGGTGCTGTGGTGAGAAAGATACACAGATGGGTTGGGGTGTTCTGGACCAAACCAAGTGTTTGTTTGTTTGAATATCTGCCCCTGTCCAGATTGTGTAAAATAAGATGCGTGCACGTGGAAGTAAATCACACTGAGACACAAGTTTCAGGTTAATGAAACAGGGCTGCTGCTCGAAACTTTGCGGCATTAACTTTGTCCGCAAATAAATTGTGGTAGCACCTGGGTGTGCACACCTATACTGGATGCGCAGGACTCTTGTTTGTTTTTTGGTTGTATATACACAGGGCCTAGGGCGCAACTTAGCAGGGGGCGCCGGATCCCTGTGCCCTGTGTCGCTCCTCATGCTGCGCAGCCTTACAGGGACAGGGAGAGGGGGCCAAGGGAGAGCACTAAGGGACAGAAGGGGAGAACATGGAGGGACAGAAGGGAAGGGGAAATCAATAATTGACCGGAGGGGAGAGCACTATGAATTTTTTTAAAAAAAAATAAAGAGCTGCTCCCCTCTCAGTCCCTATCCTACCCCACAAACCCTCTCTTTTACACTACACACATACACAATGCATCCCCCCCCCCACACACACACAGAAACATACAATGCATTCCTACTCACACACAGACACACCCGAAACACACAATGCATCCCTTACGTTCACACAAACACTCATTCTCTTACACACAGAAACTACATTACATACACAGAAACAAACCTTGCACCCCTTACACACACACACACACACAAAGAAACATACAATGCATTCCTTATTCGCAAACACACACTGCATCCCCTATAAACACACTACATCCCTTACACAAATTGCACACATAAAACATCCCCAACTCATGGATGGGCCATGTAGGTGGATTTATGGGTGGGCATTGTAGGCATACTCACGGTCAAGCCCTGGGGGCCCAGACCTTGAGCTGTGTAAGGGGCCCTAAAAAATGGAGCTGCTTCCTGTTCGTTAATTGTTGTGAGCACTGTTAAAAACAGTCTCCAGAGAGCCTCTTCTACACCAGACCTGTGGAGCCAGACTGAGCCCATCATCAGCCTCTTGTCCTCATCTGGTGGTAAGTAGGCAATCCAATATATTATTAGTGGCACTAATCTCTAATTTACCTCACATTAAATGGATACTATAGTCACCAGAAGCACTACAGCATAATGTAGTGGTTCTGGTGTCTATAGCCTGTACCTGTAGGCTTTTTAATGTAAACACACTGTCTTTTCAGATAAAAGACACTTTGTGAAGACTGGTGTTGGCCCATATGGCAGAGCATATGGGCGGAGCATTGTGATGTCACATGGTGGGCAGGACATATGGGGGGGGGGGCGGCAAAAATGTTTTTGCCTAGGGCGGCAAAAATACTTGCACCGGCCCTGTATATACACTGTTGGGACTTCAGTGTGGTGTATCTGCAGCACAGGTCTAATTTTTTCTTAATTTAGATTTTGCTCTAACAACCATTTTGAGTAAATATTGAATACAGGTATACATAGTAAAAAGACATTTTACCTAAGTGTTAGTTTCTATCCATAACAGGGGGAGGGGACAAAGAGAGACAAAGAGTCTGGGGAAGGGGCGAAATGCATCTTTGTCTGTGTAGCCCAACAATATGGAGCTCCTAGAAAAGAGGGACATATGGATTTCGGCCTAAATAAAGACTGTCCCTGAGTCCCTCCTAAATAGCGACAGTTAAGAGTTATGTATTCTGGGATTATTGTGAACTGTATATCTATATATATATTTCATAAAACATATTCATGTTCTATATTACATTTTAGTTGCACAAATTGTTGAGATAGTAAGTCACACTGAGGCCTATGGAGGATCCCACGAGATGTCCATAGATCACACTTCATTTGCGACGGTTGCTAGGGTTGTACATAAGTTGATGGCGGAACTCAACTGTGACAAACTCCCCTTTTTTTTTTTTTTTTTTTTTTTTTTTTGTCAATCTTTCTTTTATTAAAGGCATGTAATACGGGGTACAGAAGAGAAATTGGAGGAAACGTTTGAGTGAATTACAGTATAGGGTTGATACATACATACACAAAATTAAATTACATTTCCAGAGTTGCAATGCCTCATTTTTTAAAATTTTTTGTTTTGTCGTTAAACTTTCGTAGATAACACAAGTTATGGACCATAAGATCCTGTTGGTAACTTGCTAAATAATGATAATCCGCCATCTGGTGACACATGGGTAGGTAGCAAGCTAACAAATTAAAGTAACATAAGAGACAAAAAACGAATAAAATATTAGGCAAACATGTTAGTTCAAGTAAGATTAAATGGGAACAGGCGATCTGTCCACATGCCTACGGAGTGCTGCAGAGGAATAAAAAGCATAAACGTACATTATAAAGTATTCCTACTGGGTCTGGGTGAAGAGCCTAGTTTTTGTTTTAACTTGATAATAACTAAGAGTAAACAGGCTATGGGACATCTGCCACTTGGTGGCATGGTTAGGTGTGCTGCCCTGTTAGTTATGATAGTTTCGTGTCTCGCTGTGTTAAGTACGTGTGCTACGTTAAGTCCTGCTGCTATGTGGACGCTAGTGGTGTGTTGCAAAATGATTAAGCAAGGGCCATGCTGGCTGACTATTTGAGGGTGAGCCTTAGGAATGAGACTATCTGGTAATGTGTATGTTTGACATATGATTTAGGAAATAGACATACCAGCTGACTGAGTGCTATACAAGTTTCACGAACGTCCGGTTACTAAGAAGGACGTGTGTCGCTTTTATGCTAGGGCTAGTTAGGGCATTGTGGAGACGGTATGTGAAATAAAGCTATTCCTTGCATCCCTAATGCTCTGCTCTGTATCCGCAGAGCTACCTTCTGCACCTTCAAAGCAGAACTGTGTGTAAAGAGTATACTTGAGAACACAGAAGCAAAAAGTTATGCAGGTGAGGCTGTGCAGGGTTCCGAACTAGGAACGAGTAACGCAGTTGGTTAGCTTAACAAGCATGGCATGAGAGGAACCTTCAGGTGTGAGCAGAGACAGGCATGCCCATATAGCACCATTCAAGTTATACATGCTGCCTAAAACAATGTAAGTCGGGGCCAATTTACAGGTTGGTGTAAGTTGCCTAAACCAAGTAGCTATGTGCGTCCCGCCGTTATATAATTACAGTCGGACTGAGCATTACAGGTCAGGGCTGGCCTGAGAAAATAGACAAGAATGGGTCACAAAATGAAAGTGTGTACTGTCGGTATTTTAGCTTGCTTAGTGAATTAGTGTTAGATACTACATGTTGTTAGGTCGTGTCTACATAACGCACAGAACGCTTAGCTAGCCTAAGAGCGGATCTAGACAGTTAATACAGAAGTATAAACGTTAAACCAAGAGACTAAAACCGGCTGAGTGGTCCTAGTGCCGTCTACAGGTGATAGCTGGTGTCTCTAGCTAGCCTGAGTCCGGCTAGGTAGCATGCTGAGTGGGCCAGAAGACTGACGCACATAAAATTAGCGATTGCCTGCTCAGGGTGTGTAGGAGCGTATCCTGCCAGGTTCAGGGCACCCATCCCAGGGGGCCCAGGGCATCCGTAACTAGGCTGACTTTCTCAAGTGATTGGTGGTGTTGCTTAGGTGAATTGTCAGGGCAGTCAATTAATGGTATAAGGTGTAGTGTATTAGCCAATAGATGTCTTAGCGTGGGTGTAACTGGAAGTCAAACGGAAAGCGTGACTTACTGTGTGTAGGGTGATTTTAACGCAAAGCATAGAAATAAGCTTGCTTTGCGCCATGTGGTAAACTATGTTATCGCATCTGCTCTAGTGCCGGATTGGCCGAATTCCCCCAATGCATGTCAGTGTCACAGAAGGCGCTCGAAACAAAACAAAAACACAACAAAACAAAACTTAACTTATGTAGCTGAACAACTCTCTCGCATGGCAGCGTTTTGGGGTCTGGCTATTGCTTGACCAGTAATAACTGAGGATACCTGAAAACATGTCCTTAACATTAGCAGTCCTAATAAAAGTCCAACTCAGAGACGATGTCCCAGGGTTGCGCGTTTAGATAGTGCGGCCAGAACATCGGTGGGTAGCGTAAGTCCCTGCGAGTGCACCCCGCCGTCGGCCGATGCCTTCCTCGGTGGTCTAGTATGCCAATTTGATGTCGGGACGTCGTTGCAGGCGAACGTTGTCAGGAGCAGGAGCAGTCGATCTGTGTGCATAGTGCGCTTCCGAGTTGTCGCTGTCAGGGGATAAGGGAAAACTGTTTGTGGAGTTGGAGTTCACTGGTTTTCGGGTAAGCTGCGTTGTTCCGTGGAGGCCGATGCCCACATAAAAAAAAAGGTGTTGCTTGTAGGTCGGTGGACAGAGGATCAGGTCTCCGCAACTGGATATTGGACAAGTGGTGCGTCCGAGAGTGTTGAGCTCTGGAAGGTAGTTCACTGTTCTATGCAGGCGAGTGGGATAGCCCATGCCTCTCCATTCAAGTGGTGATCGAGGCGTAGGCGTCTGGTGTATTATTTCTCGGCACAAATGCGGGGATTCGTGCCGGGTCCCAGCTGCGGTTTGGGGAGGTAGGCTCTTGGGAACTCACCTGGGTATGTGTAACCTGTGGTAGGCCCAGGGTTTGTAGGAGGTTGGCTGCTTCTTGAGCATCGTGGATTTGGTGTGTTTTGTCCCCTTGTTGAACGAGGAGTGTTTGGGAGGGTCGCCAGCGGTACCTTATATTATTGCGTTGAAGCAAGGTTGTGAAGGGACGGAGTGACCTGCGCCATGCCAGTGTTGCCCCGGACAGGTCGGCGTAGAATGTCAGGCTCATGCCTTCAAACTGTAGTGGGGTCTTGCCTCGGAGTGTGGCGAGGATCGCCGTTTTGTCCTTCCTGTTTCGGAAGGTGAGGATGGTATCTTTGGTGGCTGTGGCCGGGGCCCCGGAAGGTTTGGGGACTCTGAAAAAGTCCGTGGGAGTGATGGGTTTGGCCTGGCTGGCGGGTTGTATGGCCGTCAGCATTTTTTTCAAAGTTTGAGGTAACTCCGTCTCTGGCAGGTCATCAGGGACCCCTCTGACCTTTAGATTACAGCTCCTTCTGCTATCCTCTTGGGCAGCAAAGCGCCTTTCATATGATAAGTTTTGGCGTTGTAGGTCTTGTACGGCCATCTGGAGGGAGGATATATGCTGCTGGTGATCTTGGGAGGAGGCCTCCAGTGTTGTTATGCGGCCTGTCAGGCCCTGCAGCTCTCCCCTCAGTGCGGTGACGTCCGTGAGGATATTCCTCTGTAGGTCGGCTAGCAGTGCCTTCAGTACGCCGGTAGTAACTAGGTCAGCATCTTTGTCCGCTGTGGGTTTATTAGGTTTCGCCGGCTGTTTAGGGGCTGGTGGTGGGAGGAAATCCTCCTCTGCGCCTTCAGAGTAGTCGTCTGAGTAGAAATCCGAGCAGCCTCCGTGGAGGGCCGCCATATTGGATTCTCCCGTGTTGCGTGCTTGCCGCCACATGTCTCCTATCGTCAGCCCTGGAGCAGGTTTGTCCGCCCCTAGTTTTTTATTTTTTCGTCCCATGAGGACAGGATAGTTCCCCTGGTTGTGTGGTTGTCTTTAGGAGTGAAATATTCCGTTTTTAGAGGGTTTTTTCTCGATTGTCGATCGGAGCTTCTGCAGTGTGCGTCCGTTCGTTTCAGCGGTTAGGCTCCGCCCCAAAATATTTTTTTTTTTTAGCGTTCAGGTTTTCTTTCCTTATTCCTCTTGTATCTTTATGATACTTCCCACTCCCCCTTGCCTTTTTAAAAAAAAATATATATATATATATATATATTTATTATCTTCTTTTCTGGCTGTTGTATCTCAATATCCCAGTGCTGCCATTTTGTTCTCGTCCCTCCATGATTGCCTGCCGATTGCCCTTCTGTTGTGGCATTCTTTTCACTGGAAGATTGTCCAAACTCCCCTTTTTACATGAGTTTGCTACGAGCTGCTGGAGGAGCCTGCTTGCCAGCCTCCTGCCCACAGACTATGGATCCTGTGAAATTGCAGGATAAAACTTACCAGGAAAGGTTAAAGGATCTTAACATGTATAGCTTGGAGGAAAGACGAGACGTGGGGATATGATAGAAACATTTAAATACATAAAGGGAATCAACACAGTAAAGGAGGAGACCATATTTAAAAGAAGAAACTACCACAACAAGAGGACATAGTCTTAAATTAGAGGGACAAAGGTTTAAAAAGAAGTTTTACTTTACTAAGAGGGTAGTGGATGCATGGAATAGCCTTCCAGCTGAAGTGGTAGAGGTTAACACAGTAAAGGAGTTTAAGCATGCGTGGGATAGGCATAAGGCTATCCTAACTATAAGATAAGGCCAGGGACTAATGAAAGTATTCAGAAAATTGGGCAGACTAGATGGGCCGAATGGTTCTTATCTGCCATCACATTCTATGTTTCTATATAAAGTTAAAGTCTCCGTTCGTGCAATTGGGATTATATGGAACAGTTACCGAAACCAGAGACCACCCTGAAGCTTTTTAACACCTATTAACAACTTGGAACGTTTCTCACCGCAGTGTTCTAATTGTTCATCTGGTTGGCCGCAATTCCTATGGACAACCACGAGGTGGTGGCCATCTTGTTCGCATGAACGCAGGCAGCAGTGTTTGGGCATGACTCTAATGAAACTAAAATTAGATACAGAAACTCCCGAACACCACTGGACTTCCATCATTGCCTGCGTTCGGTTCTATACAATTTAGAAGGGCACTGTTTAGGGAAATCATTCGTCTGGATGAGGGGAACAAGCTCCAGGGTAAGACTATTGACTCTGTTCGGTAGTTTGTTCGTTTTCAAACTACCGAACTATACCAACCGCAAGTCCTGATTCTGTGGAACTGTTTTGGGCATGGGACCATGCCTACGGTCAGTGAAATAAATGGACTTCCAGGAAATTCCTGAACCCCTGAACTGATCTTGGTGATTTTTTGATATGTTGGTCACCCAGATCAGGGCTATCAGGGAATGTAACATTTGTGGGGATCTTATGTGTTTGGGGGGTACATTGGGGTTTTTATAAAAATATGTTTATTTTTCTGCCTGGAGATAATTGAGTAATACAGTATCTGACTCAATTATCTCCCAGGCAGAGAGGAGGGATTGTATGTTTGTATATGGGAGTGGCGTGCATTTAAACTCTATTGTCATTGGTTTGTGACTTTGTATCGTAGTTCCCCACAAGGTCCATGTGGGAGTGCCCCTTGCATGGGGACTTGCATAAAAGGTCGGTGTGGCTACCAATAAATCAGTTCCTCTTCACGCTCAACATAGAGCCTCGTCTCATGTGTGGAGGGGACAGCTCTATTCACTCTGGGGATTGCTATACTCATTATACTCCATTGGATTATAATTGCTAGGTCTCATAAGAGCTGTTCCTGCTATACTCTCTGGAGTAGGTGAGGTTCACCCACTGGAAGCTGGATTCTGGTCTTGGGTCCAGGGTGGGTGGAGGACAGCGAGTTCCCAGCCAAGCTGTAACGCTGGACGTGGGGACTACGGTGCTGATGGTGTCTGGTGGAGTGCTTAGAGTCCTCTGTGAGCACTAGGAGCATCAACTGGCGGAGGCCCGTCACATAAACCTTTGTCAAATTTGTCAAAGTGTTCCCTTTTTTGACTTATGGTATATTAAGATTGCTTTGGAAGCGACTTAGTCTCTTAAAGGGACACTGCTCTGCCCAAATACAAAATGAATAAAATCACTGTTTAGTAGATATATCCCAAATTAAAATGTGCATGTATTTAATTATACATTTTTTGATTGGGGGTATACCTAAAAACAGCTTGGAAAAGCTGTAGATCTCTTGTCGGCAGCCTTTGCAAGCCCTCCTCTTCTAACCCCGCCCAGACTTTCTGTGGCTGTCCAATCACAGACTTCCCAATGCAGCTCTATGAGAAGTGTTTGCAAGGGAGGTGCTCTGGGCAATTGCTGCTTCTTGAGTCCAGTGCAAATAAGCCAACAAAACAAGGAACTAACAGATCTGTTGGCAGCTTGAAATCCAAATTTTTAACATAATTTCTATAAAAATGTACACTTTTTTTTTTTTTTAATGACACACTCTTTGCACATAAAACTTTTTAACAGGTTAAAGTTATTTAGGAGTCTGGATAGTCCCTTTAAAGGAGCACTATAGGGTCAGGAACACAAACATGTATTCCTGACCCTTTAGTTTTTTTTTTAAATGTGTATATACCGGAGTTTAGGGTTAAGGGGTCTCCAGATTATGGGGTATGTGCCCTCAAGATGGTGTGGACTGTAACTCCCACGATTCTGTGCCATTATATCAATATTCAATTTTTTCTTTTACCAATTATTGACACACTCCACACACACAGCCATTCACACAATATGTAACATATAAAATATATATCTGTTGAGGTTTCAGGGTGCATAGAATTAGGAGCCTGGATCAACAAATACACACAAAATATCTGTTTCATGCCTCGTCTATCCTCTCTGGCTGGGCGTGCTGGGAGTCGCATGCTTTAAATTACCAAGCTTTCTGGTCGAGCTGGGAGTTGTATGAGGTGTATTACCATGCTTGCTGGCTGGCCGTACTGGGAGTTGTATGAGGTGTATTACCATGCTGGCTGGCTGGCCGTGCTGGGAGTTGTATGAGGTGTATTACCATGCTGGCTGGCTGGCTGTCCTGGGAGTTGTATGAGGTGTATTACCAGGCTGGCTGGCTGGCTGTGCTGGGAGTTGTATGAGGTGTACTACCATGCTGGATGGCTGGCCGTGCTGGGAGTTGTATGAGGTGTATTACCATGTTGGCTGGCTGGCCGGCCGTGCTGGGAGTTGTATGAGGTGAATTACCATGCTGGCTGGCTAGCCGTGCTGGGAGTTGTATGAGGTGTATTACCATGCTGGCTGGCTGGCCGTGCTGGGAGTTGTATGAGGTGTATTACCATGCTGGCTGGTTGTGCTGGGAGTTGTATGAGGTGTAGTACCTGGCTGGCTGGCTGGCCGTGCTGGGAGTTGTATGAGGTGTATTACCATGCTGGCTGGCTGGCTGTGCTGGGAGTTGTATGAGGTGTATTACCATGCTGGCTGGCTGGCCGTGCTGGGAGTTGTATGAGGTGTATTACCATGCTGGCTGGCTGGCCGTGCTGGGAGTTGTATGAGGTGTATTTCCATGCTGGCTGGCTGTGCTGGGAGTTGTATGAGGTGTATTACCATGCTGGCTGGCTGGCTGGCCGTGCTGGGAGTTGTATGAGGTGTATTACCATGCTGGCTGTGCTGGGAGTTGTATGAGGTGTAGTACCATGCTGGCTGGCTGACCGTGCTGGGAGTTGTATGAGGTGTATTACCATGCTGGCTGGCCGCACTGGGAGTTGGATGAGGTGTATTACCATGCTGGCTGGCTGTGCTGGGAGTTGTATGAGGTGTATTACCATGCTGGCTGGCTGGCCGTGCTGGGAGTTGTATGAGGTGTATTACCATGCTGGCTGGCCGTGCTGGGAGTTGTATGAGGTGTAGTACCATGCTGGCTGGCTGGCCGTGCTGGGAGTTGTATGAGGTGTATTACCATGCTGGCTAGCTGGCTGTGCTGGGAGTTGTATGAGGTGTATTACCATGCTGGCTAGCTGGCTGTGCTGGGAGTTGTATGAGGTGTAGTACCATGCTGGCTGGCTGGCCGTGCTGGGAGTTGTTATCCAGCCTTGCTTTGACTTGGAACCCCGCCCCCACAGTGATTGGGCGTGGCCCAGGAGGTGTCTGTTAACGTCACGATTCTTCCCAGCATTCCCAGCGCGCACTGCCTTAGCAACCGCGGAGTGAGACCGAGGCGCGGCCGGGTGAGAGGTCAGTGGAGTGACACCGGCAGCTGGGACTGTGCTGCGGCTCGGACTCACCGGCTACAGGTAGGAACCGGCCTCTGTGACCCCCGAACCCCAACACTGAGCGCCCTCCATATAACCCAGTGTGCCCCCCCCCCTCCATATAACCCAGTGTGCCCCCCTCCATATAACACAGTGTGCCCACCCCTCCATAACACAGTGTGCCCACCCCTCCATAACACAGTGTGCCCCCTCCATATAACACAGTGTGCCCACCCCTCCATATAACACAGTGTGCCCACCCCTCCATAACACAGTGTGCCCCCTCCATATAACAGTGTGCCCACCCCTCCATATAACACAGTGTGCCCACCCCTCCATATAACACAGTGTGCCCACCCCTCCATATAACACAGTGTGCCCCCCTCCATATAACACAGTGTGCCCGCCCCTCCATAAAACAGTGTGCCCACCCCTCCATAAAACAGTGTGCCCACCCCTCCATATAACACAGTGTGCCCACCCCTCCATATAACACAGTGTGCCCCCTCCATATAACACAGTGTGCCCCCTCCATATAACACAGTGTGCCCCCCTCCATATAACAGTGTGCCCCCCTCCATATAACACAGTGTGCCCACCCCTCCATAAAACAGTGTGCCCCCTCCATATAACACAGTGTGCCCCCCTCCATATAACACAGTGTGCCCCCTCCATATAACACAGTGTGCCCCCCTCCATATAACAGTGTGCCCCCCTCCATATAACACAGTGTGCCCACCCCTCCATAAAACAGTGTGCCCCCTCCATATAACACAGTGTGCCCCCCTCCATATAACACAGTGTGCCCCCCTCCATATAACACAGTGTGCCCCCCTCCATATAACCCATTGTGCCCCCCTCCATATAACCCATTGTGCCCCCCTCCATATAACCCAGTGTGCCCCCCCTCCATGTAACCCAGTGTGCCCCCCCCTTCCATGTAACCCAGTGTGCCCCCCCCTCCATGTAACCCAGTGTGCCCCCCCCCTCCATGTAACCCAGGGTGCCCCCCCTCCATGTAACGCAGGGTGCCATCAGTGTGCCCCCTCCATGTAACGCAGGGTGCCATCAGTGTGCCCCCTCCATGTAACACAGGGTGCCATCAGTGTGCCCCCTCCATGTAACGCAGGGTGCCATCAGTGTGCCCCCTCCATGTAACGCAGGGTGCCATCAGTGTGCCCCCTCCATGTAACGCAGGGTACCATCAGTGTGCCCCCTCCATGTAACACAGGGTACCAGTAAGGTGTCCTCCCCAAATAACACAGGTTACCTGTAAGATGTCCTCCCCATATAATACAGGGTACCAGTAAGGTGTCCCCCACATATAATACAGGGTGCCAGCAGAGTTCCCCCTCCATATAACACGGGGTACTGCACCATTTCACAACAGGTGTAGGTTCTCCTAACCCCAATATGATAAATAGGCTGTACCATAAGTACCCCTATCCCTTATGACATTGGGTGACAGCAGTATGCCACCAATCATGTTCATGGTGTACTTCTATTAATATAAATTATGCTTTATATTGGTTTATAAATAAGATCATCTATCCAATAGTGTAGAAGTGGGGCCTTACACCTCTGACACTAAGGACAGGCAATGACAGGCACATTTTGCACTGTTCCATATAGACACTGGGTAGAACTACCACCATCAGCTAACTCTATTCATAAACCATCAGGTCTGTTCACTAAAGTGTGGTTACACTTACTTTACACATGTAGTCATTGTCCAAACGCTGTAAATTTGATTATCTGTCTGCTGACTTCTCATATAGAGACTAGCACTACTGTGCTGTAAATATGGCCTGATAGCTCCCGTATTCTAAAAAGACTAGCACGACTGTGCCATTCTGTTGGAATCCCTCACTGCACACAGTATCTATTTTACAACAAACTGCATTCTAAACAACTGTAATTTTATACAAGTAATACCTAAATGGCAGATGGTTTATGTCTATGTATATAGCCTGGTTTTCCCAGGTTAACCTCAAACCATCTTTTTATTTTTTTTAATAATATCATTTTGTTTCGTTAATACTGCACTGTTTTGATCTATAATCCTGCTATAAGGCATTGGGTAAATATTTTTTTGTATTTGTCCACCTAGTTTATATTCATGTGTTTGTTTAATGCTACTTTTTTCTTTAAGATTGAAAGTTTTGTTTTTGCCCAGTGAATTTTTTTTTGCCAGGTTCCTGCAGAGGAAGGCAGGAACTACAGTCTGTCTGTGTTTGTTTGCTTTACAGTATTTACTTCCTACATCGTGTCTCGCTAGGAACATCAGCCCTTGGATGTGAGGATTTTAACCTTGAATAATCTTGTAGCAGCCTTATCTCTCTAGTTTTGAGAGCATGGCATTTTTTTATTTATCCCCTATTTTTTTGTGAAATCTTTTGCTAAATGCCAAATTTATCAGACTTTACATTTGTAGGCTGTAATGTGTCACTCACAAATAGATAAGATGTATTTATCCAAGCTGCATATTTTGACCGTACCATCTAAACTAAGGGTTATAAGGTGTTCGTCATAAATAAAAAGCTAACTCTTAGTTGGCTACTAGGTTTTATTAAAGTCTCACTTGTGACACTTCTGCTTTAACCCCTTAAGAACAGAGTCAATTGTCCAACTCCTGAACCAAAACAATCTCAAATTAGTTTTGTTTTCACCCTAAGTTACTATAACCATTTTGAGAGGGGGGTCTTCCTGGTGTAATATGTCCTATTAGGCAGTAAGGAGAAGGAACCCCCCCTCTAAATTCGCTGTAAAAAAGAAAGGGTTTTTATTTACCTTAAGTCCAGTGCCAGGTAAAGCTGCCAGCATTGCTTTTCCATGCCCTTTCCTGATGTCACGGTGGCTGCGCACTGTCCATTCACAGACCTATTTGCCAGATCAGAGGGCATGGAACGCTCTGGGCCGATGAGGAGAGGGCCCACAGGGAGGGTGGAAGGGGAGAGCTAGTGGAAGATTTTAACATCTGTTGTCGTTGTGTGGTGGCAACAGATGTAATTTATGCACAGAATTGACATCCAATGTCACATGTGCAAAGGGTGGAATTATTCCCCAGCACAAAATTACTAATATTACTAAGCTGAAACACTGCACATACTGATTCCTACCACCATGACACCTTCATATCACTAAAGTGGTCATGGTGATTGGAATAACACTTTCAGGATTTCTATAGTCACCAGAACCACTATAGCTTAACCCCTTAACGCCGTTACGGCGTGCTATGCCGTCACGGGTTAAGTGGGCTTTAAAGCCGTTATGACGGCATAGCACGCCGTAGCGGCTTGCAGCCCCAAGAGGTAAGATGTACTTACCTCCGCCGCGATCCGCTTCGGGAGGACTGCCTCACAGCCCAGGCAGCCCTCCCACGGCAAATGAGGCCCCCGGGGGCCATGTGATCGCTCTCAAAGAGCGATCACATGGCCCCCTATAGCTGGCTGTGGATCTGCCAGCAGGGGGACTGTTTGAAATATCAGACAGTCCCCCTGCTGGTGGGAAGAATTAAAAAAAAATAAGTCAAGTGTAAAAATAAATTAAATATATTTTTATATATATATAATATGTATATATATTATATATATAATATATATACATATTATATATATGTAACGTCATACAAAGTGTATTTTAATATTAATATAAGTATATATATTAATATTAAAATACACTTAGAATGACGTTACATATATAATATGTATATATATTATATATATAATAGATGTACATATATATATTATATATAAATACGTATAATTAAAATAATAAATAAATAAAATAATAAAATAAATAAATAAAATATTGAAACAAAATTTAATATAAATTATATATGCATATGTAATTTCATTCTAACTGTATTTTGTTATTAATATATATATATATATATATATATATATATCGGTAACAAAATACACTTAGAATGACATTCTATATATATCTATATATATATAAAATACAAATAACCGCAAATATATATATATAGATAAATACATATTACATAAAAGATTACATTAGTATACACGTAGAATTTAAATACCTATAAATGCATATATATTAAAATTCTACATGTATATTTAAATAATCTTTTAACGTAATTATGTGATTTGATTAATTAAAATTTGATTGACATGCCTGACAACACAGGGAGAAAGTGCAGAGAATTTAATTTGCAAGCACTATATTTGACCCTGTAACTCTCCAAGACACCATAAAACCTGTACATAGGGGGTACTGTTTTACTCGGGAGACTTCGCTGAACTCAAATATTCGTGTTTCAAACTGGTAAATTGTATTACAACGATGATATTTTAAGTAAAAGTGACGTTTTTTGCATTTTTTACAAGCGAACTGCACTTTTATGGTCTATATTATTGTTGTAATATGTTTTACTGTTTTAAAACACTAATATTTGTGTTTAGTGAAGTCTCCCGAGAATAACAGTACCCCCCATGTACAGGTTTTATGGTGTTTTGGAAAGTTAGAGAGTCACATATAAGGCTTGCATTTCATTTTTTTCACATTGAAATTTGCCAGATTGGTTATGTTGCCTTTGAGAGCGTACGGTAGCCCAGGAATGAGAATTACCCCCATGATGGCATACCATTTGCAAAAGTAGACAACCCGAGGTATTGCAAGTGGGGTATGTCCAGTCTTTCTTAGTAGCCACTTAGTCACAAACACTGGCCAAATATTCGTTTTTTGCTTTTTTCACACAAAAACAAATATGAACGCTAACTTTGGCCAGTGTTTGTGACTAAGTGGCTACTAAAAAAGACTAAACATACCCCACTTTCAATACCTTGGCTTGTCTACTTTTTCAAATGGTATGCCATTATGGGCGTAATTCTCATTCCTGGGCTACCACACCGTCTCAAAGGTAACATTACCAATCTGGCAAATTTCAATTTGAAAATGTAATGTTCTATATTTGACACTGTAACTTTCCAAAACAACATAAAACCTGTTAATGGGGGGTACTGTTGTACTCGTGAGACATCGCTGATTACAAATATGTGCATTTTTTTTTATGTATTATGACATTCACAGTTAAAATGTCAGACGGAAATGCAAATTTAAAAAAAAATCTTATTTTCTCACATTTTTTTTACTTTTATTCATAATAAATGATGTTCCATATATGAATAGTTAATGATAGATTAAAGCCCTGTTTCTCCTGAACAAAATGATATATAATAAGTGTGGGTGCATATAATTTGAAAGAGGGTAACTACGGGTGAACAGACATTTAGCGCAAATTCTAGTTTTTGTTTACGTTTTGTTTTGATCAGAACGTGCACTATTGACTCCGTCCTGAAGGGGTTAATGAGGTGGTTCTGGTTTCTATAGCCTGTCCGTGCAGGCTTTTAATTGTTAAAAACTGCTTTTCAGAGAAAAGAAGATGCTGATTGGCACAGTGTGACAATAGCTTCCCAATGGCAGAGCATCTGGGGAGATGTAGTAGACAAAACAGTAGACAATGGCTAATTACCACCCTGAGTATGCCCTCAACAGAACAGCCAATAAAGGTCTGAAGAGACGACAGAATTGGCAAACAGAAGAGAGAATAGAGGAAGAGTGAGAACCTAACTAGGTGTGCAGGTGTTACCCACTTTAATGTGAACGTTTTGTCCCTGTTGAGCAAACATCTCCCTCCTGGGATTCCATATATATTATTTTTTAAAGAACAGAAATGTCTTTTAATCTGATGTTCCCAACACTATAGTGTATTAGTCATCATTTAGGTTCTTCTCCCATCCTACAAAGATTAAAAAGTTAATTCACACACCTTTTCTCTGACATTAATATCAGCCAATCAAATGTATTCCCTTGGAAAAGTATTAAAGGAACACTATAGTCCCCTAAATTACTTTAGCTAAATAAAGCAGTTTTAGTGTATAGATCATTCCCCTGCAATTTCACTGCTCAATTCACTGTCATTTAGGAGTTAAATCACTTTGTTTCTGTTTATGCAGCCCTAACCACACCTCCCCTGGCTATGATTGACAGAGCCTGCATGAAAAAAAAAACTGGTTTCACTTTCAAACAGATGTAATTTACCTTAAATAATTGTATCTCCATCTCTAAATTGAACTTTAATCACATACAGGAGGCTCTTGCAGGGTCTAGCAAGCTATTAACATAGCAGGGGATAAGAAAATCTTAATTAAACAGAACTTGAAATAAAGAGAGCCTAAATAGGGCTCTCTTTACAGGAAGTGTTTATGGAAGGCTGTGCAAGTCACATGCAGGGAGGTGTGACTAGGGTTCATAAACAAAGGGATTTAACTCCTAAATGGCAGGATTGAGCAGTGAGGCTGCAGGGGCATGTTCTATACACCAAAACTGCTTCATTAAGCTAAAGTTGTTCAGGTGACTATAGTGTCCCTTTAAGAGGTTATTGCACATGTGCAGCAAAATGCTTCACTGCACCAATCAGATGGTCTATATAAGACCATCTGATTGAAATAAAGTTTTACTCTGCTATTTCTTACAGCCAGTAGAGGCATTTAAACCTTGCCATTCCTGCAGATCTGCCACGTTTTTATTTACCACGTTAAAACTGGTAGGACGTGACAATCCGACCCCTTCATTGAGATTAAGTGGTCTGGGTGCCTATAGAGTTCCTTTTAAATATGAATCCCTGTTAGACCCTGGAGGCCTCCCTATATATGGGGAATTAACGCGGCTGAATGTATTCGCTCACCCGTGATGATTTAAAGAACATACAGATCTACAGTCAGTCTCTGGCCTCTCAATATGGTCCCATCTGATGAAGGGAAGTCCTATATACTGATACCTAGATCTCCCCAGTGCAGCAGAGAATTATCCTTGCTCATATGGGAACTACATGACGTTCCATGCCATCCTAACCCTGTTAACTGTTTTTTAGGCTTGCATTGAACATCTTGATCTTGTCCTTAATGGGCTAAACTCTAGGCATGTGTAAAATGAGATATAAAAGGACTCTGCTTGATATCTGACAGGGTCAAGAAAATGGGGGGCATCCAAATACAAGTTATGGGGGATAGGGAGTTAATACACGTTTTAATAGTTTTTTTTAGTCCAAGTGGCTGAATACAAAAGGGGGGGGCACACAATTTGGCTATATTAAAGATCGGCGATTCTTGCCTTAAAAAATCCCTTTTCATATATCTAGAGGCAAATAAGCTGGTGGTATAGATAATTCCTTTGCTTACATCCTTAAAATTAAGTTACTGGTCAACTTTTATATGTTTTTTTTTTTTTGTTAAGCAGTTTAAATTCCAAAAAGCATTTCTACGAAGTCAGAATTTTCCTATCTATTTAGAATCTGGATTGCGTAATGAGTGACCATTGATTTACCTGTAGTTAATTCAAAAGTAGCTTGGTTTACAAAATTATCCATGTGAATTGCTCATCAAGCCGGGATTACACTGCAGAGAACGTGGCTTTTAAATCCACTATGCACATATTAAACCAATTACCAATTGCTTTAATCAGATGCTTAGCTGTCAAAACATATTCATTTGCTGCAGTTTCCTGCCAAGCTTCACATGAGTGAGAGAAACTATACAACATGAACGGCTGCTCTTCTAGCTAGTGTCACCGAACATCTCGGTATTTACATTTCCTTTTTGGCATCAGATCTGCAAATCTGTTAAAAATTGTGCAGACGTTTTTGATTTTGTAATTCTTTAAAATTAGTTTTGGAATTTTTAAATGACCGTTGTTACGGAGCCATTTTATTTCATCCTAGTTTATAATCATATCATATGTTACAGCAGTATTAAGTTTTTTTTTGTTTTTTTTTTATATATCTAAAAATTCTTCTTGAATATTGGTATATATAGTGCTTGTGTTTTATGTTCTCTTGCTTTCAGTATACAGTGGGATGCCTGGGTCTATTCTGCTGTATTTCAATAGTAGTGATTTTATATTATAAAGATCAATTTTGGGACAGAGTTCTAACAGTGGTACAATCACCATGGAAAGTAAGACAATGTCCCTATGGAATTAGCACTTACAATTCTACAGAGCTACCTTTTTTTTAATAAGCAGGACTCGGTTTATAAATGAGGCCTCTGAACACCAAAACGTATATTGATTATGGTGCCAGGATTCCCCTGGTGCCTTCCCCCTGAATCAATGCATCTCAATGGGGAACATTCAGCACCTCCACGCTGGGAGTGGAGAAGCTAAAACTATGTACTGTGCAGCACTGACCCAGGATGCACTCCATAGGCCATCTGAATGACTGTCACTAGAGGTGTTACTAGGCACCAAGGTAAACCCTGCCTTTTCTCTGAAAAGGCAGGGTTTACATTGAAAAGTGTGCAGGAACAGACTAGACATGAGAACAACTACATTAACCCCTTAAGGACACATGACATGTGTGACAGGTCATGATTCCATTTTATTCCAGAAGTTTGGTCCTTAAGGGGTTAAGCTGTAGTGGTTTTGGTGACTATAGTGTCCCTTTAAGAATTGTATTTTTGACATTGAAAAACCTGGCTCCTAACTTTTTTTGCTGGCTCCTAAATTCCATGGAAATTTGTCAAGCCCTGCTATAGTTTCTTTTTTAAAGGAACAGTGCAAGCACCATAACCACTATAGTGCATTGTAGTACTTATAGTGCCAGAAGTGTTGTGGTGGACCCCAGGTAAGAAATTAAACGATTCTAAAACAGAGTTGTTATGGTGCTTTAAATTACCTTTTTAAGCTGGATTATTATTTTTTAAGATTAGTGTGCTGTTGTAGAATGAGGAGTATAATCGCAACACTTTTAAATTTAAAATGAAACAAAACACTACCCTTCTTCTCCTGAATATTAACATGCACAGACATGATTTTATTTTATTTTTTTTCTCTTCTTTTCTTTAATGATTGCATCACTTTAAAATGACAGTAATTTATCATGGGAAATTTGTCTTTTATTACATTACACTAGTACTGTGTAAACTGACTGTAATACGTAGAAAGAATGCTAGTGAATGTATGTACCCGCTTACTTGGATGCAGTAGGGACAGCGAGCGCTTCCGTTAAAACTTCTTCTTTAAACTTGTCCACAGCAGTCTCAAACCAAGCTTCTGTTCAAACTCACCTGCTCAACAGGAAGGATAGTGTGGAATTCTGTCTGGCTTCTTGGTAGCCAGACAATAATTGGTCTTAATAATTGGCAAAGCATTTCACATCTAAAGCAGCTATATCAAGGAAGCACTGATTTTTTTTCAGGAGTTTTCTAGTTGTTGTCTTGCTGCTTCTTCTCTCTCACATGCCAAAATGTCAAGTCATTTAATTGACTTAAATGAATGGTCACTTGGTGGTATTTGCCAAGGTCTTCCATCGTATCTCATTTCTGCAAAGTTCCTAGTGCCAAGGACAAACATCAGTAGCCAAACAACATTGAAACTTTTAAGTTCCCCACACCCAGTGACAGTACTAATGTAGAGAGGGCCCTGGTACAAGAAATTGTTTTGGGCCCCCCTCTAGTTCAGAGGTGGCCAAAAGGTAGACCCCCATCTATCGTACAACTCCCACGATGCTGTGCCAGCTGATAATCTATTTGCCCATCCTTGATCCTTGCAGGATTTTTTGTAATTTTTTTTTGTGAGCATTGTTTGTGCATTGGTAAATAAGCATGTTTTGTAAGTGTGTGTGTGTGTGTGTGTGTATGTAGAGTTGTAGTTGTATTTACTGTTGCCATTAGAATGCAATGGTGTGCAGGTTTATGTTTGAATGCATGGGTGTGTTTGTTTTTGAATGAATGGGTGCTTGTATATAATTTTGGCATTTTAATACAGGGTGTGTTTGTAATGTTTGCAGGGGTCTGTTTGCATGTACTGTTGGTGTTTGCTGTGATGTATGCAAATACATACATACTCTGCCACATATATATGTACACAGATATACATTTACAGACACAGAAATATAAAAAAACTGACATACACACACACGTGTAATAATTTGTATCTAATGGGATTGTGGATCTGGATCGAGGTCCCCCTCCTTTGGTGATATTTCCTCCCGCGCGGCTGTTCCTGTAGCTGAGAGGAAGTAATCTGAACTCACTTCCTCCCAGCCAGCCATTGTAAAAAGGGTCCGGTCAGGCTGTTAAAGGCCCCTTTTCAGCAATACCTACCGGGTGGCCTGAAGTACATGGGCCACCCGATGGGTCCCCTCAATGTGCGTGCCCCGGTGCAGCTGTCCCAGCAATAATTCTGCCAGTGCCAACACGGTGACTTTTCAGTGACAAAATTGCTGCACTCTTCCTCCAGCACCAGTGAATGTCACGCAGGCATTTTCCCACAGTGGACATTATGAAAGGAAAGTGTGCAGTTCTGACATTATTTTTTTGGCAACTTTATTTGTTAAAGGGCCATTCTGTGTACTACAGCGTCATCATCACAATGAAGTTCTTATGGTTCAAGGAGGCCCTGGGTACTATCTTACTTTAACCCCTTAAGGACCAAGCTTCTGGAATAAAAGGGAATTGTGACATGTCACACATGTCATGTGTCCTTAAGGGTTTTAATCATTAACAAACGGTTTAACTCCAAAGTATGGAACACTGCATCCTATTGCACTGCCTCTCTACTTCCTCTTTAGGTTCAAGGCTTCAACCAGGAAGCCTCAGACTAGGTGCCGCTGATAGCCTGGCAGTGTCAGCTGAGGCTCTCAGCCTATCACTAGCTCCCCATTCTGAAAATTGAGTCGGGGAAAAAAAATGTATATCTTTTTTTTTTTATTTTAACAATAGAAAATGTTTTTACAGCATAACCTTGTACCTTTAACCATACTCCCTCTTTTCACAATGCAAATTTTTATGACCTATATTCCAGGTATGTATTTGGTTCAGCCAATGAGAGATCAGTATATGCTAAGCTGCTGAATT
Source organism: Pelobates fuscus (assembly GCF_036172605.1). Taxonomy (NCBI): domain Eukaryota; kingdom Metazoa; phylum Chordata; class Amphibia; order Anura; family Pelobatidae; genus Pelobates; species Pelobates fuscus. Next base: position 32,730,281 of record NC_086323.1, on the reverse strand, counting down.
GACTCCAACCCACAGCCAATCACTCAACTCGTTTTATCTGTATAGTGTTTCAGTACCTTACTCTGATTGGTTATGAAGCTAATGTCATCAGCTCGGTTCCTGAGTACATACTCAAAATAAAGAAATTGCTATCAAATGCACTTAAATTATGTTGGTGCCCAGAGTAGGACTGGAGTGTTTTGAAATAATGATGAGAACTGTATTCCTTGCACTATAGTTCCCTCTGGGGTTTTTTGAAAAGCAGGGGAAAATGTGAAACTTGGCCTTTACAGGTGTTTTTGTTTTATATAGGAACTTATGTCTCGTACTCTTGTATAGCACGTGACCATTAGTGGGGACACAGTGTATTTTTTAATGAGGATGTAACAGGCCTAATTAAAAATTTAAACAAAATGTATATTTCGGCAGACGAGATGAAATGTCAATAATAGGTATTTAATGGATCTATTTTTGCATGTTGCTACATATCCTGTTTATACCCTTTCAATGAAGGGCTGTTCTTTTCCCTTTTATTTTTTTTATATATAGTTCCTTTGTTCCTATATATATTTATTTGCCATTGTTCATTGTGGCAAAAGTTCTGTCTCTGAATGCATGCAGCTAAGTAGTCTAGTTGCTTTTTTAACTATTTGAGCACAAGACCCGCAATGACCAAAACCCTCTGCCTGTCAATTATCAAATAAAACATTAGATTTTGCCCCTTCACAGGTTAATCACTCATACCCTTGGGGTTTTTGTTCTATAAAGTCCATGCTCACTTGATAAGACAAATACTGCCTCCCTATGAAAGTAAAACGTTTAGCCGTACTAGAAGGGACGGCTTTACTGACTGTTTTTAACAAACACGTTGTGTTGTATTTTTGTTTTATTGCTCAAAAACTGTTATTTACATCTTGTAGCAAGTTTCGTGCTGTGCTCTCTTTTACTTATTAGAAATGTTTCACTGTTGTCTTACTTGCTGAAATGTATGGAGTCCATAATAATCAAAACTTGCTCTGCTTCCTAAAATGTATGCTGTCTCTCTGCTCTTTTCTCTTTGAGCCTTACATTGTTTGTCTGTCTCTGAATCTCTTTCTCCTAGTGTCTCTGCATCCCCCCCCCCCCCCCCCCGTGTCTCTCTTGTCCTTTCGCTCCTTCATTAAAGTGCAGACTTTTTTAAGTCCTCACAAATTCTCATAGAACGCTAACCCCACCTTGACACCTTGGCTTAGTGAATATCTCTTTGCTGCAGATGTACAACAAAACTACCATAGAATGCCAAACCGATTGAATAAACCAAATGGACTCCGGCCCTCCAGATGTTGCTGAACCACAACTCCCATGATTCTCAGCCTATCTATTTAATTCATAGCATCACGGGCGTTGTAGTTCAGCAACATCTGGAGGGCTGAAGTTTGGGGAAGCCTGCCATAATTGGACAAGATAAATAAACAACCTTTTCTTTTTCCAGTATGAGTTTGTGTCCAGTGTGGCACATTAAAACTTTGAGCTGAGTAGCCTTTATTTTGTGCATCTCTGTAATGTGTGGGGAAAGGGGGGGAGGAGAGGGGGGGGGAGTGTGGAATCATGAATATCCTAGCCCGTGGTGCCTCTTTTTATGTAATAAAAGCAAATATGTTTAAAAAGGAAAATAAATAAATACAAGTAACTGCTATTTTTTTACATTCTGGATTAAGCAAAACTCTCATTTTAAATGTGTCAGATCTGCAGTAACTAGGTTTAGTTGCTTTTGTAAGATTCAAATGTGCTTTTTAAATTGAAAATACAGTGTTGGGATCTGTCTTTTATTTGGACTTGACCGTTAGGATTTTGCAATACAACGCCCTATGGCAAGTAAGATAACTGATGGGTGGGGGGGAGCGGGAGGAGAAACAGGGGATTACACAGGAATTTTACAGAGAAAAATCTGAATACTAACATAGTGATTTGCACAGAATTCAACTCTGGAGAACCACTGCCAACAGCATCAATGTAGGTAAGGGATTGCTTTTAACTCCTATTTGAGTTTTGTTTTTTAATCTATTTGTTGGTTGTTTTTTTTTTTTTTTTTTTTTTTTTTTTTTTTTTCTGGTAACATGCCTGTGGATCAAGGATATTGATCTTTGCATAACCATATTGCTAAATGTAAACTCAGTTTGTTTTTAGTGTGGCAACAAATCGCTCTCCACAGGGTCATTTTTATCCTAAAACAGATGGGAAAGAAGGAATAATCTCTCAGCAATGTCAGTAGCTTTTAATAGAAAACAATGCATACATTTTGGCTAAATCTTGGCTCACGGGCAGGGCCTTCTTTACCTTTTGTATTGGTCTGTGCATATTGTATGTTCTACCCTAATTGTACAGCGATGCAGAATATGTTGACGCTTTATAAATGCCAGTAATAAATACATTTTGCAAATATTAATGGAAACCAGCAAACAAATGGATCCATATTAAAATCACACTTTTTAAACCGTAGCCCTCTTCCTAAGCTTTTACTGTGACACACACTAAGTAAGAGGACAGTGGGATATATGATGTGAACAATTGCTATTCATTTGTGATTAGGCAATCTGTACAATGTTAAGATCGCTAGTGCAGTGAAAGGCAGACTTGGCATCATGGGACTTGTAGTTCGCATTGCTGCCAAGGTGCACAATCAAATTCAGTGTGCATTTCTACCTTTTTTTTTGTATTGTTTCAATATGATTTTGAAACACAGGCTAGAGCAAAAACAAGTTGACAGTTTCTTACGTTTTACTCTGCATTCTTTTTAGGTGTTTTATGTTGGCATTGTCACTGTGCCTGTTGCTCAATGTAGCTTCCCTTACTTTCTTGTATTTTAATTTTATTGGCTTTCATGTTTCCCCCCCTCCCCTCAGTATTAAAATGTTTTATATAACATTAGTGGAACATTCTGAGTGGATAACTTTGCACAGCCAAATCGCTGGCAGATGTTCTTGCAACATTTTAGCTATGAAGGGTTACTCCAAGCATCATAAACACTGCAGAGTGCAGAATGGCTCAGCCCGTTTAGAGCTGCTGAAGCCGGATGCTGATCCTGCTGGCCATTCATTGGCAGAGAGGGTTGGCGGACTGCTAACAGCCAATTAATGCAGATCTGTTCATGGAAATATGCACAGAATTTACATTAATAGAATTTACTGTAATGACTCCACCATGGTGCTGCTGGAGGTAGAGTTACACCTCTGGCAGCGAAGGGGTTAAACTCCATATATGCAGCTTTTCATAGCCAAATATGCATAGTCTCCAGGCACCACAACCACTTCAAAGCACTGACGGTCAAGGTGCTTGGAGTAACCCTCTAACTTTAAGATTGTAGTTTTTACTTTTTACCGACACCATTGGCATAAACTAAAATAGTTACAGCTGCTGTCTAATCTTCTGAGTCCCTTTTGAAGGGCTGTGGATCCATTGTGGGATTGTACATGCAAGCCACAGCGCAAACCCAGATCATAATTTCAGACTAGAAATCCCATGATGTTTGTTACCCAAGCATCATGGGAGTGTTGTTGTTGTTGAAGCTCTTTTTTTTCTCCTTACCTTCTTTTCTTTTATGTTGTGTGGTTAGGGAATAACGTGTCGACTAACCCTGTTCTTAAACAATATTTATGGTGATTGACAGCTCGATGTATAACTTAAGTCTTTAGTTTTAGCTGAAGTGAACAGGTTTCTCTCTTTGCAGAGGGTGATGTGAGTTGTAGTCAGGAGGTTTGCTGGTACCCTGCTACATGTCTGTCAATTCTCAATATTGGATTCTTACAGTGTTTGTATCTGCTGTCCAGCTTACTTCCTGCGCTTAGTTCATTCCAAAAGAGAAATTGACTTTTTTTTCTTCTTCTTCTTCTACATAATTCCCAATTATTGACTTGTAGTGTTTTCTGTGCTCTCCGTAATGCTGATAAGATGTTTCCTGCCATTTCGTTGTCTGATGTTTAATATTAGCCCCTCTCTTGTTCTTTTAGATGTTACAGTGTGTGTTTTGGCTGCAGACTCAATGATCGCTGATTACTTCCTAATCCCATCTGTTAAATTGGTGATTTTTGTTGGTTTTATTTTTGTCATTTCCGTCATTTGTATTTTTAATATGTCTTTCCAGGCTGAAAACATTGTTTTGTAAATGGGTAAGGAATATAATAATCTTACTGTTTGGACTGCATTCTGTGTCAAAATGGAAAGTGTCAAGAAATCTTTAATTTTATTTATTTTTTAATTTTAAATAATTGTCAACTATAAAACCAATAGATCATGTAGGTTTTTTTTTTGGGGGGGGGGGTGTATTTTTTTTTTTTAATATATATTTTTTTTTTAATCAATTCTATCCAATTTATTGCATAGTTACATAGTTACATAGTTAGATAGCTGAAAAGAGACTTGCGTCCATCAAGTTCAGCCTTCCTCACACCTGTTTTTTGCTGTTGATCCAAAAGAAAAGGAAAAAAAAAAAAAAAAAAAAAAAGACAAAAACCCAGTTTGAAGCACAATTTTGCAACAAGCTAGGACAAAAAATTCCTTCTTGACCCCAGAATGGCAGTCAGATTTATCCTTGAATCAAGCAGTTATTACCCTACATTGAAAGATTATATCCTTGAATATTCTGTCTTTGCAAGTATGCATCTAGTAGCTGTTTGAACATCTGTATGGACTCTGATAAAACCACTTCTTCAGGCAGAGAATTCCACATCCTGATTGTTCTTACAGTAAAAAAACCTTTCCTTTGCCTTAGACGAAATCTTCTTTCTTCCAGTCTAAACGCATGGCCTCGTGTCCTATGTAAAGTCCGGTTTGTGAATAGATTTCCACACAATGGTTTGTATTGGCCCCGAATATATTTGTATAATGTTATCATATCCCCTCTCAGGCGACGTTTTTCTAAACTAAATAGGTTTAAATTTGTTAACCTTTCTTCATAGCTGATATGTTCCATTCCTTTTATTAATTTTGTAGCCCGCCTCTGCACTTTTTCTAGTGCCATGATATCCTTCTTTAGAACAGGTGCCCAAAATTGCACAGCATATTCAATATGTGGTCTTACCAGTGATTTATAGAGAGGCAAAATGATATTCTCGTCCCGAGAATGAATGCCCTTTTTCATGCATGACAATACCTTACTGGCCTTGGCCACTGCTGATTGACATTGCACATTGTTGCATAGTTTGTTGTCTATAACAATTCCCAAGTCCTTTTCGTGTGTTGTTATCCCTAATTCGCTTCCATTAAGGGTATACGTTGCTTGTGTATTCTTTACGCCGAAGTGCATAACTTTGCATTTTTCAACATTAAATTTCATCTGCCATTTGAGTGCCCAGTCCCCCAGTCTATCTAAATCCTTCTGCAGCAAAGTAATATCTTGCTCACATTGTATTATTTTACAAAGTTTTGTGTCCTCTGCAAACACTGAAACATGACTTTCAATGCTGTCTTCAAGATCATTTATAAAAATGTTAAATAGAAGGGGTCCCAGAACAGACCCCTGAGGGACACCACTTGCCACCTCTGTCCAGCTTGAAAATTTACCATTAACGACAACTCTTTGTATTCTGTTTTTAAGCCAATGTTCTACCCAAGAACAAGCATTTTCATCGAGACCGATTTCCTTGAGTTTGAACACTAATCTTTTGTGTGGAACTGTATCAAATGCCTTGGCAAAATCCAAATAGATCACATCCACTGCAACACCCTGATCTATACTTCTACTTACTTCTTCGTAGAAAGCAATCAAGTTAGTTTGACATGACCTGTGCTTCATAAAACCGTGCTGATTTTTGCTGATAACCATATTCTTCTCAAGGAATTCTTGAATATTATCCCTTAATAACCTTTCAAATATTTTACCAGCCACAGAAGTTAAGCTCACAGGTCTATAATTTCCAGGCAAGGATTTTGAACCCTTTTTGAATATAGGAACCACATCTGCCTTCCTCCAATCCTCCGGAACACTTCCTGAAAGAAAAGAATCTTGAAAGATTAAAAACAGAGGTTCACTTATTTCTACACTTAGTTCCTTAAGTACACGTGGATGGATACCGTCAGGCCCTGGAGCTTTGTTTATATTAACTTTCTTTAGTTGCTGCAGCACATTGTCTTGAGTTAACCAATTACAATTATTCTGCAAGTTTTTAGTAGCAATCATTTGCACATCTATTGCCATGGGTTCTTCTTTAATATATACGGAGGAGAAATAGTTATTTAGAATTCCTGCCTTTTCTTGGTCTTCATTAACTAACACCCCCGTTTCAGTTTTAAGTGTACCTATACTTTCATTTTTGGGTTTTTTGGAATTTATGTACTTAAAAAATGCTTTGGGGTTGGTTTTGCTCTCTTTAGCTATCATTTTTTCATTTTGAAGTTTAGCAAGTTTAATTGCCTTTTTGCACGCATTATTTGCTTTCTTATATCTTTTATAAGATGCATCTGATTTGTCTGATTTAAATGCTTTAAATGCCCTTTTCTTATTTTTAATCTCTTGTTTTACTTCTCTACTAAGCCACATTGGTTTTAATTTGTTTCTTTTATACTTATTTCCCAATGGTACATACTGAGAAATGTACCTTTCTAATATTTGTTGGAAGATGATCCATTTATCCTCAGTGTTCTTTTCACTAAAGAGTTTATGCCAGTCAATATATTGTAAAGCTTCCCTTATCTTATTGAATGATATAATTGAGAACTATTGGTGGGTGAGAAACTTACATTACATTACATCATATAGATACTTTCTCTCTCTAATGCAAGTACATATTTGCTTTATATTCTTCTGCTGAGTTAAAAGCAGCAGAGGTTCGTTACCTGGTTGGGTGTATTTATGTCTGAAAATAAGTCCCCAATTGCTTGTAAGCTATGCCATAAAATGCTTTTTTATTTTTTCCTTTGGGCTTCATATGAATTTTGCACCCAGCAAAATCAGGATTTAATATCATAAAATGTTGATCGCTACTGGCAGAAATATTTTATGAAACTAATGGTTTGAATGTTATTTTTAAAGGGGTACTATACTCGCCAAAATAACTTTTAGCTTAATGAAGTTTTGGTATATAGATCATGCCCCTGCAGTATCACTGCTTAATTATCTGTCATTTAAGAGTTAAATCACTGTTTATACAGTGCTAGTCCCACCTCCCTGCATGTGACTTACACAGCCTTTCCTAAAGACTTCCTGTAAAGAGAGAGCTGATGTTTAAACTTCCTTTATTGCAAACTCTATTTCAATTAGAATGTCTTATCTCCTGCTCTTTTAATAGCTTGCTAGACCCAGCATGAGCCTCCTGTATGTCATTAAAGTTCAATTCACTGAGCAGGAGATAAAGTTTACAATTAGTTAACATCTGATTGAAAATTTAGCAATTGTGTTAGTATGCAGGCTGTGTCAGTCACAGCCAGGGGAGGTGTATCAAGGGCTGCATGGACAGAAACAAAAGGGGTGAAACTCCTAAACGGGCAAATAATTGAGCAGTGAAACTTCAGAGGCATGATCTATACACAATAACTGCTTAATTAAGCCAACGTTGTTTTGGCGACTATAGTGTCCCTTTGATGTTAAATAGAACATTAATCTATTAGGACAACTTATCACAGTAATCACAATATATTTAGCATACAGATACAAAAGACTGTGTGTATACCCATTAAGTGTGTGTGTTTGTGAGTACACATTACATGTACAAACAGAGTTCTGGCAGCCTCCACCTGCCCTCTGCTCTCTTAAAGACCTTGCTGGTTCCAGCTGGTAAAATGCCAACAGCCTTTGGCATGAATAGTGTATCTGCCTATACCAGCCTGATGGGTCCTGTGTTTACCTAGCGCAGGTCTTTAGTGCTGCGCTGGGAGTTTGAGATGTGGGCTGCTCAGTTTCCCAATTGGCAGACTTATTTCTTGTCCTTCAAGTTGTCTGCAATGCTTGTTCTCATCCAGGTATTATCGGATTACATGCTGTGCACATGATCCCCTATTCAGTACTGAGAGGCATACTTCTCTTGCAAGCTTTCAGCTTCACACATCACATGGGTGCCTTAATGTTTCCTTTCTATCAGGGAACATTTAACCATTTGAGAGCCTAGAATTAAGAACTAGCCTTTATTGCGAGTTGATAATTGTGCCACATTTGTCATGATTATTTACCATTTTGGAAATTCTTAACCATTCGTCATTTTAGAAACGAACAGGGTCATTCACTAAGACAGGAATTGTAGGGAATGGTATAATTCAAGGCAAAATAGCTGATTTGGAAACATTCACCGACACGGCTAGATCGGCTTTAACGTTTTAACTCCTTTATTAATTCCCATTAAATGAATATTAGTAAATACAGATGGATGTAGAGATTAAATAGAGATTTGTTCGAAAGTCCTGGAAACGTATTAAATAAGATTATAAGAGATTTGTACATATGTATTGTCAGTAATGAAAAAACATATGAACCGTCGTCGTCGTATTGTGTGGGAATCATCAAAAGATAAAGCATAATAAAGTCCTTGTAAATGTAAGGCGTCTGGGCAGGAAGAGTCATGTCACACTGACACAAAACTTCCTTGAGAGAAGGAGCACGAAGAAAACCTGTAATAATATAAGTACAGTGCACATAATCAACAGGCATTGTACACCTTACCAAGCAAGATCCCTGACTGTATGATGAAATGTGTTTTCATTTAATTCACAGCACTTTTACAACAATGGCAGACAGCCTAAATCAGTTCTTTCATGGGACATACTACAAACATATAGACACATACTTGGGATTTATTAATGCATCATTCGAGGAAAAATATGAATCACAAAATAACTTTTTAAAGTTCTTAACCCCTTGATGACGAATCTTAATGTGTTTGCTTTTCACTTAAGGACCAAAACAATTTTTGCTCTGTGTTCAGCCGCAATTTCGTCTTTCTAGTTTACTGCACCAAAACATATGAATACATACAGTTTGTTTGTTTTTAAAGGGCAAAAAGGGCTATAGTTTGATGTAACATAAACATATACGGTAATAATACTCATGACTGTTTCAGTTTTTATAATAAGAATTTTCATTGATAAATTTAATGGGCCTAATCTGCATTTTATCTGTTTCACAGTTCAAATTGCCTTAAAAATAACATTTGTAAAAGTAGACACCGCAGAGCATGTCTTATGGTATATTTTGAGCTTTATTATACAGCCATTTGAGCACCAATTTCTTTCAAATTTTGTTATTTGGGGTTGGGGGGGGCATGCACATTGTAATTTAGCGGTTTATTTTGTAATCTTCTTGATGTATGCTACTATAAAAATAATCACTAGATTGTGCTCAGTTATAGAATGCTTTTTTTAATAATGAAAGATTGGTCCATGATGCATTTTGGGGCATTTTAGTAGCCACTACATTTTATTGTCCCTCTAGTCACCCCTAAATTCCTCTAGGCCCCACTTTCACCTTTTTATTTTTTTTAAATTTCTATTCTTGAGCTATGTCCTAGGTGCTGCCATCTTATTGTTTCCAGTTGATGTGTCCCTCATCTGCCCACATTAGCTCACGCTGTGAAATTCCTGCACATGCCCAGTTGCAAACTTGGACATTCGCTTTTGTCTGAAATTCGGGGAGGAATTTCAGCTATTCGTTCATCTGTCAGTCTTCCGAATGAAATTACAAACTGAAAATACCGAATTTCATCACAACATGAATGGGTAAACCGACATTTAGGTACCCTAGTCAACATGGCAGGTTGTGCGGAAATTGCAAATGGCGGCAATGTAAGAAAACACGGATGAGAGCGAGTATTGTGGGGAAACTTTCTTTGACACAGGAAATGGAGCTGACTTAAGCTCCTCCTTGTGTCAAAGTCTAGCGTAGGAAGAATACATAAGACAAAGTAGTACTTTGTGTTATGTTTTGAAAAGAATTAGATCAGAAATAAAGGAAATAAGAACAGATTCTGAGAGGAAGTGAAGAGAAAGCAGGTGACAATGCAGCTTTAACATTAACTATAGTGTGGCCAATGTATTGCAATCAGTGCTGGGCAACTGGCAAAGCCCAGCACTGATCAAAATTCCATTGGGGAATGGAGGGAGACACTGCAGGGTCTGTTTAGATCCTGGGGATTCTCAATCACCAGATCCAGTGAAAGAAATACTGCCTGAGCTTTATCACCCAGCTGCAAAAAAAATGTCTAAATGACTAAAATGTCCCCAGCTGATAGAGAGAACCTCAGGTATTGACTGATACCTGGGTTTCCTGGTGTGAGCAGGGATTGCAGTCACCATTGAAAGAGCTGCATGCTGATTTTTCACTCTGAGCTCTGCATGCAGGAGACCTGTCAGTTTGGGGCCACCTAAAATAGCCAACCAAACCAGGAAGTACAAGACCTGTTGTCTGCTTGATAGGTCAGGGGGGGTGTAACCAGTATCATTTATAAAAGTATACATTTCTATTGAAATCTGCACTTTTTCTGAAATGAAAAAAATAGGACACATTCTTCACACATAAAGCTTTTCAGCAAACTAAAGTGCTTTAGGGGTCTGGAGTGTCCCATTAAGTGGTTAAAATTGTGTATTTGCATATGTTAGTAGCTGACAGATGCATCCCTGACCACAAAGAGGCTTCACTAGGCAGGATGCTCTGATTTTGGACTGTTGGTGTGACTTCATCCCATTAATCCATGTATAGCAGACATTTGTAGGATAACAGCCGCCTTGTGGCTGTGGAATAGTTTAGATTTTTGCAAGCTCTGCTTTATGCAATTGGATTGATTTTTTTTTTTTTTTTTTTTTTTTTTTTTTTAAATCATCTTAATAGGGAATTTTAAACTTCTAATTCAATCATTTTGGTAATTTGCTACAGGCATATACTATACTGGGGAAGTAGAGTGCAGCGTACCCAGGGCCTTATTAAGAGCCCATTTGGTGTTGACAATTATGATGGCCTTAATTATAGAATCGTATTGACTAAAAAAACACAGTTCTACCTCCCAATCTTCATGTATCTGGCAGAGATGGTGCTGGAGGGTAACTCACGGAATATAGCTTTATGAAAACACATAACCTATGCTAATGTCTCCCTAATGTCCCTACCTTTCAAGTAAATCCATACCCCCTAACAGCAGTGTCCGGTGAAGTAGGATTTCGGTGGGCGGAAATCCCATACCAGAGCCGTCCAAAGGGGCAATAATGCCCAAAAAAATCTGACTGAGGAATTGGGTTATTACGTCGTGAATGCATGCCAGGCTGCCTGCCATTCATGGAGGCTGGCCAACTAATGGCATACTGTGCAGACAGCACCCTGAGCTTGGCAATGATCCTATTCCATGGGCCTGGAGCTACAACTCCAAAAGCCCCTATGTTAATCCGGCCCTGAGTGTACCCTACACTATAACTGTCATAATAATGGTTATGGAGTGAGCTGTGACTGTGCGTTGGGCTGAAATTACAGGATGGTCTACATTCACGGTTGGTCATACTATATTCTGGAATACTGATAGCTCCATGATGAATGAGTACTAATCAGTGATACTCCCACGCAATGTGAACATTTCACAAGGTATGATCTCCATCGAAAGTCTGTTCTTAGTTTTAAGGGTGGTTTTTGAGGGGGGAGTTTTGCTTGCCCCATCTCCAAGTCGCCATGGGTAGCACAATAAGCAATGCAAAGCACTAGGGCCATTAAAGTGGAAATCTTACTTTTTATGGCTGGGTCGGCAAGAGAAAAAAAAAGACTATTATTATTATTATTATTATTGCCATTTTTATAGTGCCAACAGATTCCGTAACGCTTTATAAAGAAGGTAGGTTCTTCCAAGTTGAATGAATATTTGTTTTTGTGCAGAAACTTGTCTGGTGTCTGGAGCCATTACTGCCTAGCATAAAATGAAGGATCCTTTGTAACTGGGTATAGCTGGGTATAGCTTTCAGAGCACTGTATGCAAATTAAATAGCAGAGACTGGTGTCTATGATTGTGCTCTATAGATTCTGCCAACCAATTCCCTTACCATGTAGCAAACTGCAACAGTCTTATCAGCTTCCTTAACATGCCATGCAGGCGAGATCAAGAGTAACAATATAGACTTTTCTAAAGGGAATATTTGTACAAAATGATAAATAGGTGTGACCGTTTCCATATTTTTCTTATACAGTGTGTAAGGTGTTGAACGCGATGACAAGCATTGGTGCAGTTTGTGTGTGTGTGTGTGTGTGTATGTATATAACCAGAGTATTGCATTACGCAATGATGCCTTATATTGATGCATTATATTGGGCTAACATAATATTTCAAAGTCAAGATTCCGAGACAATGGGTTTTTCATGCCGTCCCAGAATGGATTATGAGGGGTCAGAAGGGCATGACATGCGTGTTATAGCTGATAAAATCCCTCCACACAAGTCCACATTACATTTTATTTAATCATAGAAGGCACAGGAGTGCTATAGTGTGTGTGTTTTTTTATTTTGTGGGGGAACCACATTTTGCACTGGGAACCACATATATTAGTCTTTGAGTGCAAATTGTTTTGTGTGTGTGTGTGTGTGTGTGTGTGTGTGTGTGTTTTTGTTTTTAATAAAAATGTGTAATATGTTATACATATTTTTTATGATGTCCCATAGTAGGATTTAAGGTCTTTTAGACAGCTTTGAACGTGATGGTGATCTGAGGTGAGTAGGGTTAGATCCAATAGGAAAGCATTGGGAGGCTTTTGCGCATGCACAGCAATACGCCATGCTGCACCAACGAGCATCTCCTAATAAAGAACCGTTAAATCAATCCATTTCTATGGGGAACTTTTCAGCGTCAGTGAAATTCCAACACCGTCAAGATGAGCATGTCATTAAGATTCTATCTTTCTGAAATACTAATTTTTCAGGGGGGCGGTGCTGCTTTAAGTGTGTGTGTGTGCGCGCGCGCATTTATAAGCTGAGGAAGTTAAACAAAAAATAAAGTAGTTGTGCCTTAAATTATTCTTATTAACGTGTACATTTGTCCAAAAAATGTTGAGAGCCACGGGTATAGATCCGTGAAACGGTTTGTGATAAATGGGTGCTGCGTGTATTTTGTGGGAGTTTGGTAATGCACCATTCCATTTATAATCCCCCAGAGAGCTTAACATGTTTACTAAATTGTGAATTCAGTTTCTTTCTGCCCCTAAATTGGGGGGGTCACTTTTATTTAGAACACTCTCAGTTGTTCCCTTTGTCTCAACAAAAGAACTTCTAATTTACAAGCTGTTCTGATAGCTTTTGAAGAGCTTTGGATCTCTTTCAATTGTTTCGTGTTTATGCTAACTGATTGGAATTAAACAAAACAGGCAAAGGATTGGACAGTCTGTTTTTCTTCTTGATATAGTTCCCCCAGAGCTTGCCACCTGTCTAATGTCATGCAGCCTAATGTAAAGATCTGGAATTAATTCTGGTTTTGTTGCCCATCCTGTAAGGGGAGGGGGGGGGAAGGGGGAAATAAAACCGATATTATTCCCCAAAATACCTTGACAGGCTTGTGTGGGCGCAAGATGACTTGATGTGGCTGGCAGTGCTCAATACATTGTCTGTCAGTTTACTGTTCATACTCCCAGCATGTTAGAATTTCAAGAAAGTGTCCAAGTACATTTAAAAGTGCCACTTTATTCTTTCCATTTACATAGCGCCAACAGATTCCGTAACGCTTTACAATATTATAAGGTGGGGGATGTAACTATAAATAGGACAATTACAAGAAAACTTACAGGAACAATAGGTTAAAAAGACTGCTCAAACAAGCTTACAGTCTATAGGAGGGGGGGAATAAAACACATTAGGACAGATCTCAAGTAAGTGGTCTTGGTGCCATGTGCCCCCTGTTAATCCTGCATCTGAAAACATTGCTATACATGACATTTTCCAGACGGGAATAATAGTTGGAATGAAGACACTTTACACTACCTTTAAAAAAAATAAATAAAACCTTTAACAATAAACATTTTAAGATCTTATTCAAGCTCTTTCAACCCTGAAATCCATGTGTTTGTGAAACACTTGAAGTTGGCTTGTTACACACCAGTGTGTCCTGGCACACTGCTTGAAAACCTTCTCTAAGCAACTAATTGTAGTTGTTATGATGCAACATCGTTTTTTTTTGTTTTGTTTTGTTTTTTGTCAAACGGGTTTTGAGTGGTTTGGCAAGAAAGAAAAACCTGGACTGTCTCAGTCCCTCTGCTTCCTCCAAGATAATCAGCCTGTGTTTCGACAGCAGTGATCTGTTGCAAGAGCTGAATGTTAATTAGCATCTGGAAGTGTAGCCACACAGTCGAAAAGGTTAGGGCCAGCAGCTAAATAGTGACACCAGAAGCAAAACCATATTTAGGAAAAGCTGGAAGAGACTTTGAAGTCTTATTTCAGCTTTTCCAGAGCAACAATTAAGTCTCCGATGCTGATGTTTTTAGAGGAAATGAACCCTGGGTGCACACTGGTGTATCTTGGGGTCAGTGTAAATCGTGTGTTCCGGCGTACTTGAACCCAAATATACCAGATGCCATGGCCTGGTGGTGGGCTCTGTGAATGTGACAGTCCACTTTTATTTTAGTTTTGGAGCAATAATTTAATAAAACTGACTGCTAAAACATCCATATTATTATTACTGGCACTTATATAGAGACAACATATTCCACAGCGCTTTACAATATTATTAAAGGGGAAATGTAACAATAAATGAGAGAATTACAAATTCTTACAGGAATAATAGGTTGATAAGAACCATGCTCCAATGATCTTATAATCTAGACTTTCTTAAAGTGAATCAGTCAATTCTATATTGCTTCCTGTGTCTCAAACCTTTAATTTTTTGTTTTGTTTATTTTATTCCTTAGTGCTTACCTTTTCATAAAATATATAAAGAAAATTGGCAACTCTTTTTTTCTCATGTTTAGCAGTCAAGTTAACAATGCCGCAAAAACCCCTGATGGGTGACATTGCCACTAAGGGTGGAGGTCTGTTCTACTTACCTGAACCAGTGTCTAGAAAAGTCAATCCAGTCCTCATGGACCACCAACATTCCAGGTTTTGTCAGTATCTCCATTGGAATAAAACCGGGAAATACATAAATCCTGGACTGTTGGTCTGGACTGGGTTCAGGAACACTAGTCTAGAAGTGTCAGGCGTAGGAAATATACAGAGACAAAGTAGTCCCTAATTTTGTCTTAAGTATATCTCTTGACTGGGTTGGAATTTCAGTAAACATGCCAACAGTCAATATGAGTATTTCATAAAGTTTCTATTTTTATGAAATGCTTATTTTTCAGGGGGGGTGACAGTGCTGCTTCAGAGCAAGGTTCTTTGTTGGTTGCCAATCAAATTTACCCACAGTCAATCAGTGAAGTCAACCTACAGACTTGCTTACAATCAGCAGACCTCATGAGCAGAGGAGAACAATAAATACATAGATATAAATGAATTAAAGTGGCAAAGGAGAGAGCATAATTATCAAGATACAGAGGGCTTATGGAAAGGAAAACTAAAAGAAAAAAATGAATTTACAGTGTCTCTGTAAATCACAAGTGCATGAATGCATACAAATTGTGCTAGTGAAATATCCTAGTAATGTAGGATATACAGAACTGCGTGTGTGCAATTCTCCCATAATGCTATGCGCAGAGCTGCACTCCTGTTATATGGGTATGGAGCACGTTCTCTGACTAGAATACCTGTAGTTTATACATAAACAGCGTCATGTGATACTGCTGTAAATATTATACACAAGACAATAGTCATTATGTATAGCGAACAGTTGTTGGAAAAATGCCATGGAAACCAAGACTGTTCCTGCGAACTGCTTCGCTTCCCAAACGTTAACCGACGTAGAGCAAAAAAAAAAAACCCTCTATCATAGAAAGCTTACTTGATCTCTAAAAACTTACTTTAAACTAAAAAAACAAACACATACTTGAAATCTATTTATGAAGCGATAGGGAGGGGGTGATGTGAAGAATAGTGCCCAGTAGGGCATTATTTATTATTATTATTTATTATTATTTGTTTCGTATATATTATAAGGTTGGGAGTATATCTTTCACACAGATTAACCCCTTAAGGATCAAACTTCTGGAATAAAAGGGAATCATGACATGTCACACATGTCCTTTGACAAAGTTTAAAGTCCAACATTAAAACTGCAACACCAACCTGAAATTTAAGTGTTGACGTGTACCGTATATGAATGAATCGGGCCTTACTTTAGAATATCAAATTTCTACCTATATAGTCACCCAGACACTTTATCTCAATGAAGAGGTCTGGGTGCCATGTCTCTCCCGGCTTAACCCTTCAGGTGGGGGTCAGTCACCTACTCTGACTAGGGCACTATAGCATTAGGAATACACATTTGCATTACAAACGCGTTTAAACAAAAAAAAAAAAACACTTATTTAAAATAATGCTCTCATCCCCTTAACAACTTGAAGGATTTCTACAACCAAAAAGGATTTATTTTGTAATCTTTTTTTTTTTTTTTCAGAAGAAAATAGTTTCTGGATGGAGAATTAGTGGCATGTTTCTCCACCCCTAACAAACCCACCTAATAAAATAGGACCAAACTAGCCTCTGATCCAGGACGGAGGCCAATTTCCAACTGGACTTTTTAAACCATAAGCACCTAGTTACAATGTCTCTGTAGGAAGAGAATAGACATCCTGTGCGTTTTATTGATTGTGTTATGTTTTAATCAGATTACTTTCGAAGATAATTCTTAAAAACCTTATGATTCACCAGATATTTTTAATTTGCATAATTGAAGCAAGCGGTGGAATTATCCCAGTACTCTGTTCCACAGGGTTTTATTCCTTAATATTTATGCTGTGGGAAGGGGAGCCTGCCTACATTTGCGTAATAGGGCAAGGTGTTACAGTTTAAAACCACCTGCAAAAAAAAGAAATTGTGGACATTTGCCACTTTTAGGGCAAAATATCCCAATTAGAAACCTTTGCTCTAAGGTTGTAAATCGTGAAAGGGTTTATTCAGCAATTTTTGTAAGAACATTTCTCCAGCTGTGTTCGAATTTGGCCATTGTAACTTCAGTTTTGAAATTCTGTTGTCTAATCACTAAACCGTGAATCTTGGTGAAATAAGGACCACCAAATGCACCCAGACCACTTCATCTCAATGTCCACTGTCCTTGAAACCATGCAATGTAAAACACTTTTGTAAAGAAAAGATCTGTGCTGGAGGCTCACTTTGGGGTTAAACTGTTTGAGAACAGTTTAAAACTTCAAGGTAAGAGTGCACCCGGGGCCTCCTGGTACCATAACTTAATTTCGATAAATTTGATTTGGTGCCTGGAGTGCCCCTTTAAGGAAGAATAGTTTTGTTATTTTAAAGTTTTTATTTCATAAAGGTGTTTGTGGGGATTTTTGTTTTTTGTGTTTGGTTTTTAGGGGTGGGAGAGTGCAGAACTGGTGCAATAGCAATTCTATCAGGAAACAAGTTAAAGGGCCACAAAGCAACATAATAACTTTGATAAAACCCGGGCTGTTTATGGCACCTTGAGACTGTCCCCTCCTCAGCTGCATTGATAATGGTAAACTAACACTACTTTACAGATGTCAATTCTATCCTTCTACAGATGTCAATTCTAGCTGTCTTCCTGACAGCTGCTAGAGGCGCTTCTGTGACGCTGGATGTGAAATTCGCATCCAGCGTGCAGAATGTCCATAGTAAAGCATTGAGAAATGCTTTCCTATGGACTGTTAGAATGCGTTGGCGGGAGCTGACGTCGACGGGGAGGAGAGGTCACTAGTGCCAAGGGAGCCCGGCGCTGGATTAAGGTAAGCTGCTGAAGGGTGAGGGTCCCCCAAGCATGACAGTGTCAGGAAAACGGGTTTGTTTTCTGACACTATAGTGATCCTTTCAGATATTTCTAATGTCTTATTGAGAAATTTCCAAAACGTCTGTAGTGCCAAGGTTTAGTTTCAGTGGTGTAGAAAGGATCATGTAGTGAGGCAAGAAACTCCATTGAAGCTCCTATTTTATATTAAATTATATTTATATTAAATAAAATAAGCAGAAATGCTTACAGATACTGCACACACAACGTTGTTAAAATTCTGTAAACAAACAATCTGAAATTACTGTACTTGTTTGGTATAGCAAAGAAACACACACTCTCTGTAAATTGTCACCATAGCAATCACAAATTGCTGGTAAAAAGGCTCACTCTGAGCATGTATACGTCACCCTGTGATTGGCCTTAGCAGGAGATAGTGACCGTGTATACAATGTTCACTACTCAACCACAACATTAAAACCTGCCTGTTGTCGTGTGTCCTCCTCATACTGACAAAACCGCTCTGATGCGTCGACTCCATGGACTCCACAAGACCTCTGAACAGGTCCTGTGGTATCTGGCACGAAGTCATTAGCAGCAGATTTGTTAATTCCTGCAAATTGTGAGGTGGGGCCTCCATGGTTTGGATTTGCTGTTCCAGCACATCCCACAAATGCTGAAAATGAGATCTGGGGAATTTGGGGGCCAAGACAACACATTTAACTTTTTTTATTTTTTTTTTATTTTTTTGTGTGTGTTCCTCAGACCATTCTTGAACAACATTTGCAGTGTGGTAGGGTGCATTATCCTACTGTCATCAGGGAACACCATTGCCATGAAGGGGTGTACGTGGTCTGCAAAAATCTCTAGGTATGTGATACGTGGCAAAGTAACATCCACATGAATGCAAGGACCCAAGGTTTCCAAGGAGAACATTAGCCAGAGCACAACACTGCCTCCTTCCCCTAGTGTAGTGTTTCCCAATCCAGCCCTCAAGTACCCCCTAACAGTCCAGGATTTAGGGATTACCCAGTTGTGTCTAAGGTGTTGTTTTTTTTAGAAAGGAACAAAAAAACAAACAAAAACACTTTAGATACAATAGGGTAATCCCTAAATGCTGGACTGGGTTGGGAATCGTTGTTCAAATGCATCCTGCTGCCAGCTCTTCCCCAGGTAAATGAGAGCAAGAGTCTGCGTAGCGAAAGGGTTGGAAACTAGTCCGGATCCGTTGCTAACTAGCAGTTAGCTGTTTTACTATCCCATAATGGGAGTTGTTACTGGTAACATTTGCGGCTGGTAAACGGCGACTACTTGTTTAATGTAATGACACACACTTCAGTGGCTCAGTAGAAAGTGGCAACATTGCAAATAAGCCTGAAGATTCCAGCTGGCTCATTCACATGCGCTAGAGAAAACACTTGGATTTTAAAAAAGGGGGGGGGGGGGGGGGGGCTTGTCCAAATGTGTAAGATGTGACTCTTCTGCTTTGATATCAATTTAAAAAGTTGGTTATTATTTTTTTTTCTTAAAGATGATTCTTCTTTATTTCCTTTATTTTCACTGTGTCCCAGTTCTGAATCCCCCATTTATACAGCTGTTGATGTACACATTGCCTTTGTTAAATAGTCAAGCGGAATGTGCCTTATGAAGAAGCCCTGTGACTGTCTCTAAATCTAGGCAGAAAGTACCATTATGCCTTCCAGCAGTTGGCATTAACAATTGGTCCTTTTTATCCCAAAGACTGTCCGTACGTTCTGGGCCAGGATGACTTAACACGTCCTTTGCTGGTCACATCCCAGCCATCTCCTCTTATTGCAGAAATGATTAACATTATTTGGAAACAATGCCTGTTCTGTACGTTCCCTAGAGCTCTCACATTGACTGCTAAAATAGGATAGCTCTTTAACCCCCTAAGGGCCATTGATGTCTAGACTTGTCACAATATAAGGAGGTTTTCCTAAACTTTGTCCATTAAGAGGTTACAACTAAGGTGTTCTGTTTGATAAGCTTTTTTTTGTGTGTGTGTGTTCATTGCACATTGTGGGCATTCGTTTGTTTTTGTTTTTTTCTGATGAGCCATATTGTGAGGATTGCATTGTTTAATATAGGCCCATAGCGAATGTGCAACCGTAATTTACTGACCCTGCCAGATACCAAGCATCTCTTCTTCAGGTCTTCCCATAAGGCATCTGAGCTACCTATGCTCATTACATGCTATGGTATAATGCACTGCCTTTGTGCTCTGTCATAGCTGTAGTCATTTTGCAAAAACTAAAGATGTAAGCTCACCATGCCTCCCACACGCACACAACATGTGAATCATCATTGGGGGATGCAGACCATACAAGATCTTGTATGATACTGGCATTCATAGAATATCAGCTTGCTATTGAATTCCATGAGAGAGATTGTACATTCGTCCCATAAACATGTAGCTTAATTTTAATAAAACCATAAATAGTCGGGGGCGGGGCCTGACCGCCGATCGGATCAGACGCATCTCGTCTGAGCTCCTGCACCAGAACCGGAATATCGGCGCTAACGGCGATCCGACGACAGCTACGGCCCTAATTTCGGACTCACAACATTCACGGGTTGATGCTGAACATGGGGATACCCCTCAAGTCCCTACACGGGATCAAAGTAACCCGATTGAGGTCTGCGGCCTAGGAAGGCTTGAGCTGGGGTGAGACGGCCGCTCTCCCAGTTCTCCGATCGGCGCTCTGCTGCCCCGTTCCCCCCCCTTTGGACCGGTGGGGGTTATCCCGGTCCCCATGGCAATCCGCCGCTATACCCGACCAAACTCACTCACCCGGCGGAGAAACGCGGCCTGGACACGGTACCCCAAGATGGCTGCCGATCAACTACCTCGTGTACTAGGTAGCGTGGATCAGAAGCGACACAGCAGAACTGGGGCAGTTGACAGCCGATGGAACTGGCTTCTGGCACACCCGGCGGCATCACCAACACCTCATAATAAAAACCAGTGGCTGAACAGGAGGCAGAGACGGACCGGGACCTCCCGGACGCCCTTCTCACCACGGACCTACTCACCAGGCCACCGTAGACGCAATCCCGGAGCACCGGCCACTACTGCTACAGACCGGACACCGCTGGCGGCGACAAAGCGCCGGGAACAAGAGAAAGAGAAAGCCGCAACCTCCTGCTCGAGGTCCCAGGTACAAAGCCAAGAGGAGCAGGCCTAACAGTCAGCCCGGGACTCTGGGGGGGGAAACTGCTTGGACGCTGCCCCCAGCCCTCACATCATCCCCTGAGCCTGCAGCACACTGGCACAGACAGCCATAGTACTCTGGACTAAATACCCACCAACGCCAATCTGGCCTTCGCTCCAGCCCTGCACATGGCTACGCTCCCAGCGAACTCTGACACCAAATTTAAAAAAAAAAAAAAAGACTGGCAGCCCCACGGAAGCAGTACAGGCGACTCTTCTGCAGCAGATCCAAACAGCATCAACCACACGGAACCTGCTGGGATACCTACTACGACTCCCTTCAGGCCTACTGCTCACCAGATAAGACTGTCAACCAGTTTACTATGAGCGATGACTTAGTTCGTGTTATTCATGTGATAATCTCTCAGAGCCTAAGCATAATGAATACAACAGCATGGAGCAAACATTAGGTTTATATGTTTTACTGCAACATAAACAGCTGCACTATTAGCGAGACATACTAACATGTTATTCACACCAAAGCGAAGTCTTCAAGAATATGGCGGCTATGTTAATTTTGCTTATTAACCGCATATCTACGCTAACGCATATTAAGCGACGTTCTTACCGTTACTTATTATACTTTAAACATCACACCAAAGAATAGGCCAAATTTAGCAAAAGCTTCTTACAACTCCCATCACTCGCAGCCAACATGGAGGTCTGCATATTAAGCTAAGATGCTAATGTAGCTAGGGGGCTTTACTTTAACTTTAGCTGGAACCACTGTCTCAGCCACAACCATGCCACTAGTTTATCCAGAATAAATAGCCCTCTATTGAAATAGCATGGTATAAAGGCGATGCAACTAAACGTGTGTCAATCATCTATGTTTTCAACGTTAATATCTATATCTCCTTTCTTATAAAGCATTGTTCTGCGCCCTTGAAACCTCGCATATTTTTCTGTAAAATGCTGATGTCAAGCGTAAAATTTATCATTTAATTTACTTTATCACCTTGAGCGCAGCTAGCTATATCTCAAAGCATGTTATACCATAAAAGCGATGCCTAATAGTTTGATACCTTCATGTAATTTGTACTCAATCTACGTTTAAGCCTGTTTACTATGTAATCTCAAACAAAAAAGTGCTTTGTCTATCTACTACCCACTGTAACAAATGTTTAGCAATCAACGTATGGAATGCCGTTGGGGTACCATATGTAAGCCTGTAACCATTATAAGCACTGCAAAAATAAAGAATTAAAAAAAAAAAAAAACATAGTCTTGGAAAATGGAACTTGTTCTATGGCTTCTATTCGCTTATCCTGCCGTTTCATTAGTGTGTTAACAGGCGTGAAACAACTCCAGGCTCCATGTGAAACCAGATGTATAATTTTTGGGGGATGGGGGCAATATAAGTTAATTGCCGTTACAATGATGTCTGTCCTCAACATTTTGTTTCCAGCATCAAGATAAAGTTGTTGCATCCTTCCGCTCCACCTCCATCTTCTGTCTTCTTGTCCAGTCCAATGTTTCTCATAGATGGCATGCTCCTCCAACCAAATGCTCTCTTTTAGAAGCCTTGATTGAAGAACCTTTTAACTCCGTTATTGTAATGGCCTTTTAGCCCTGCAATGAATTGCCGTATCTACAAAATGGCAATGTTTTACTTTGCAAGACTAAAACAGGGCCACTACACTTAGAGCACTTCTTTAAGATGACGTGGTGGTCTTGTAATGAGGGCGACCCTTACAAATGCAGGGAGAGTAGTTAAGAAGGACCCGTTTTAAATACATGTTGGGATTTATTTGAGAGAAAAAAAAAACTCAAAGTGTTTAGTGGGATGAATACACTATAACACATTAAAACATAGCTATATTGCTTCCTCTTTAATCTCTTTTCGCTTTGGAGTTTTCTTTAGAGATGGCTTGGGTCATGTCTCAATGTACTGTTGCACCTTGAAAAACAAGTCTTATGAGCAGTGAGTCTTCGCTGTGTGTCAGACCTCCCTGGCAGAGCTTGTTTTGGTATAAGCTCAGTCATGTTTGCTTTAATTGACTTTTCTGTGGAGCGTTTGAACTTTCAGTTTAGAATACTGGGAGTCTCTCCCTCCCCTCCCTTTTAAACAGTGAGTTCCAGGGTGCATTGGTCTGTGGTTTGCAAGTCTTTGTACAGAAATACTTGTCGTCATGCTGATAATTGCATTTTCTGTTTGCATATTTGTGTGGAATTGGCCAGCTTTCCTCTGAATATGCGGTTTTCTTTTTTTTTCCTCATATTAATTTTGTTTGATCTCTGTTTTGCCATATTAAGCAATTGTTCTTTTCTGCATTTCATATCCCGCCTTCCTACCATCATTCTGAATTTTCGGTGGGGAAAAAATAGCTTCTAAGAATTTGTCCTACACTCAGGAGAGGTTTTACTCGATTTGGTTGGATGCAGAACTTGGTTAACTTGTGTTTTCATTGCATGTCTTTCTTTTATAATGTGGTTCGGTATACATGTACTCGTCAAATTGTTTCATTATTATCTTTACATTTTTAAAGGGACACTATAGTCACCAGGACAACTACAGCTTATTGAATTTGTTCTGGTGAGTAGAATCATTACCTTCAGGCTTTTTGCTGTAAACACTGTCTTTTCAGAGAAAATGCAGTGTTTACATTTCAGCCTAGTGATAACTTCACTGGTCACTCCTCAGATAGCTGTTAGAGATCCTTCCTGGGTCATGGCTTCCTAAAATGCATCCAAACATTCAGTATCTCCTCCCTCTGCATGCAGACACTGAACTTTCCTCATAGAGATTCATTAATTTAATTCATCTGTATGAGGAGATGCTGATTGGCCAGGGCTGTGTTTGAATCATGCTGGCTCTGCCCCTGATCTGCCTCCTTGTCAGTCTCAGCCAATCCTATGGGGAAGCATTGTGATTGGATCAGGCTACCACTTCTAATGATGTCAGCAGACTGCATGCTGTTTGCCTCAGAAAAACAAGCAGAGTTACAGCTTCAGGCTTGAATACAGTAAGATTTTGCAATATCTATCGAGGCATCAGGGGCCCAGGGGAGCTAGATGGTAGTTTTAACTCTATAGGGTCAGGAATACATGTTTGTGTTCCTGACCCTATAGTGATCCTTTAACGTGACGCTGTAGGTGCTATAGCCATTAATCTCATCAACTTGGATATACTGCTTGGAGTCCCCATGCACTGTTTTTTCATTTAATGGGAAAAACAGGACAGGGGAGTGGGGCTACTGGGGACTTTCATTTAGTATTAAAACAGGAAGAGTGGAAAAGCGTAATTAAAGAGACACTATAGTCACCAAATCAACTTTAGTTTAATGAACCGGTTTTGGTGTATAAATTTTGCCCCTGCAGTCTCACTGCTTGGTTCTCAGCCATTTATGAGTTAAACCACTTCATGTTCATTTAGTCCTAGTCACACCTCCCTGCATGTGGCTTACACAGCCTTCCAAAACACTTCCTGTATAGATTCATCTAAAGTTTACATTTCCTTTATTGAAAATTACGTTTAATTTAGAATTTCTTATCTCCTGCATTGTTAATAACTTGCTAGGCCCTGCAGGAGCCGACTGTATGTTAATGTTCAGATTATAGAATAGAAGATAAAAACTTTTAAAGTAAGTTAACATCTGATTGAAAATCAAACCATTTTGTTTTCATGCAGGCTGTGTCAATCACAGCCAGGGGAGGTGTGGCCAGGGCCTTAAAGGCATTTCAGACGCATGATCTATACACCCAAACTGCTTCATTAAGCTAAAGTTGTTTTGGGGACTAGAGTGTCCCTTTAACACTAAATAGAAGGGCAGTGCCAGGGTCTCTCCAGACACTATATCCACTTAAAATGAGATGAAGCAAATGCCTTCAATGTCCCTTTAAGGCACTTAAGCACCATAACCACTACACTACATTAGCGAGTGTGCTGCTTTTAAGTCTATGAGCAGTGTCCCCTGATTTTCTGTTTCAACACTTGGGTGTAGCCCACTTTTCAGTCGCACTGATAATGCGGAAACGCACTTCTGCGTTATCCAGTGTGATTCCACCGATCCTTGGCGTCTATGATAGCCTGGGAGTGCTTAGGCTGCGTGTTTGAACTTATTCATAATTTCAATTAAATGTATAGAAACCACAGGAAAACTGAAGTAAAAGAGGCTTACAGACTTCTCTCAACCAATCCTGGTCCTCCATAAGCTGTCAGTGGAGGTTCTCAGCATACCTCGTAAAACTCTGCACTAGGCAACAGTGTCTTTCATGAAAAGGCATGGAGGAAACGGCAAAGCTTACCTTATTGCTAAATGGTCCATGTGGTGGTTATGTATTTGCATTTTTCCTTTTTTTTGTACTTCTGTGGTTTTACTTATTACTAGGTATTTGCTTTAAAACACTGAGCAAAACAAAACCTTAGTGTCTCTCCAAGTTGTTGGAGGTGATGAATTTCAAATTGCTGTGTTCTAGGTTGAGGTACCTGGGCCAGAATGCCTGGTTTAACCTGCTTGTGAAGGGCAAGCTTACATTAGAAGATAGAAGTAGGGACTGCATGAGGAAACCCTACCAAAGAAGCTCATTTTCAAAGGATGGCCAAAAGGTAGTGTCCCCCCTTACCACATATGTTGTATTACAACTTCCATTATGTTTTGACACTCATAAGGCTGGCAGAGCTTCATGGGATTTGTAGTCCTTCAAATGCTGAGTATCTACATGTTGGCTAATATTGTTGTTATTTCTTATCTAACCTGCATGGATAGTGTTTAGTGTTTTGAACTTTTTTGGCATATTGGCAAGCTCCAAATTCCAGGCTGCTTTGCAAAAGATTGAAATAGATAGACAGGCCTTGTGAACAGTTATATTGTTAGAAGCTGCTAACAGATTAGATTTTGAGCTGGCAACACAAATCCTGGATCATGATTAGTAGATTAGATAATAGGACTTCTGTAGAAATTAAAGCCCTGAAACCGAGTTATCTGATCACTTGAAATCACTTTTCCAGGGAGTAAAGGGGTGTTGCACTAGTTCTCATTTGTGCCTTAGAGTTTCCAGGGAAAGTAATTTAATTAATCAAAAAAAAAATGTGCTTTTTGATAGCTAGTTCATGGTGTATTACCCTTAGCTGGAAATGGACTTCAAACATGGAAAGAGCATTATGGTAAAAATGTTGTACATACGGGAGGAAAAATATCTATTTTTTTTCTTTATACAGAAAAATCCGACCAGGTCTGTAATGGTGTTTTGCATATCTGTTGCTTCCTGCTCTTCAATAAATTCTTGAGAGAAGTTCCTTTTAGGCAAAATAAAACAAAAAAAATGACCTGCCCTGTTGCTGAAATGAGTGACCTATTCACTATTTAATAGATCAGCTCAGTTAACCCTATCATTAAAGGGCCACTCCAAGCTCTACAGCCACAGCCCACTCCTTGCAACCTTGATCAAAAGACAATTTTTAACTGCCGACGTATAAAGCATGTCTACTTCTGTCTACAGTCACAAAGTAGCAATCATATGAAAGGTGTGGGTTTTTTCCCATTGTCACTAGTTGGACAATGGGTTACATCCTTTGTTAATGCTCTGGCCAGGTAGTCCTTTATATCTTTAAGAGAACACTCTAATGTTATAAATACTATTTAAATTTTTTTCTGTCCCCCATTAGATTAACACATGCCCCCTCATTAGGATAAACTCTAATCCAGCATTCCAGTCTCACTCAGGCCTCTTCTTAACCCCTTAACCCCTTAAGGACCAAACTTCTGGAATAAAAGGGAATCATGACGTGTCACACATGTCATGTGTCCTTAAGGGGTTAAGGACCAAACTTCTGGAATAAAAGGGAATCATGACATGCCACACATGTCATGTGTCCTTAAGGGGTTAAAGCGACACTATAGTCACCAAAACAACTTTAGCTTAATGAAACTGATTTGGTGTATAGGGCACGCCCCTGCAGTCTCACTGCTCAATTATCTGCCATTTAGGAGTTAAATCACTTTGTTTATGAACCCTAAGTCACAACTCCCTGCATGTTACTTGCACAGCCTTCCTTGACACTTCCTGTAAAGTGTCATCTAATGTTTTTTTTTTTTTTGTCAATCTTTCTTTTATTGAAGCATTTTTGATGGGGTACAGAAGAGAAGGAGGGAAACGCATAGTTTGATTACAGTAGAGGTTTTAAACATTGTCAGCTTTAAACTATTAAATTTCTGGGATAGCGATGCTTCGTTTTTTAAAATTTTTATCTCGTCGTTCAGGAACAACATGGTATATTCATGAGCACTGTATGACGTGTTAGAAAGTCAAAGGATTAGCAAAATACAACATTATTTCTATGACATGCAGTTAGTAAATATAGCACGGTTCAGGCTGGATTCGCTCCAAAAACTACCGAACAGATCACAACAGAATATAACCACTGTAGCGTAGCAGATAATCACATAAAGTAAGCGGATATAACCTGCGTATGGACTAAGTGAACTGTACCACAGCTTCCATTGGTGTTTAGCGCCTCCTGTCCCTTAGTATCACCCAGGTAGACTTAACGCTTAAACGGTTTGGTTTTGGACATGTAAACAATATTAATGTACCCCTATGCACCGGTCCCTGTCTGTACAGTGTAATGCTCATATATGGAACAAGTTACATGGTCTCCAATGTACATATATGCATCCTGGTTGTAAATCAATTGCATGTGAGCGTGTGCCCTCTAGTGTGTGTAAGGTCAGGTGGCAGGTATGTGTCGGTGTTGCATAACTGTCTAAGCTCTAAGATGCTTTTGCTGGCAGCATATAAAGTGTATCTGAACCTGCCACTGTTAACCTACATAGCAAGGTATAAGACAAGATTGTTGTAAATCATATTGTCCAAAAGTATGTCCAACCGTCCGGTCGGTTCTACAAATCCGCTGTTAGAGCATGTCTGCGCCCAAAGTATGCAGGGCTAGCAGTGCGACAGTGTCCCGTACCAGCGCTTACATGCAGCCTCCATCCGGTTCTCTATCACCTGATGCCGGCTCTGTATAGGCGATGATTGTCCGACTCTGGGTAGTTGTGGTTCGCTGCAATACCTGTGTCTGAGAGGGTGTCCCCCCGGCCCCAGGCTGGAGTGCAGGCCTGCATCTTCGTTCCACAAACTCGGTTGCCCCTGGGGTCCGGGTTTACTCCACTTGTGGGAGAGACGGAAGAGCGGGTCGTTGTCTGTCGCTTGAATCTCTGTTTCCTCCGCCGATGTGGATGATGCTTACGGGTTCTATGCCCTACGGCCTGCTGCCCGGGTGGGTAAGGTTGCGCATGGATGGGTAGGTGAGATGGGTTTTTACCCGGGGTTATTCCCCTCCTTCCCCGGCATTCACGGTTCCGTTTGCCGTTCATCTTTGGTGGAGGCGTTTTGGGTCGGGTTGCCTGTTGTCTCCCCCTAGGTGAGTCCCAGGGTTGGGACCGGATCGCCTCAGGAGTGCGGTCGGTGGCTGCAACATCTTCACCATGCGGGATAGTGTGCCGTCCGCCATTTTAGTTGATCTCGTTGGGGGCCTGCTGATTAGTGCGCCCGTGCCATGCTTGTGTGGTCTGCTCGGCAGCGTGTCCTTGGAGCAGATTGCGGACCGGGATAACCCCCACCGGTTCAGGGGGGGGGCGGAATAGAAATGTGCTTGAAAGGGTCGATATCTGGCATTACCATCCAGGAGAGCAGCCGTCTCTCCCTGGCTCCGGCACAGATAGGCCCCATACACGGATTTCGGGTTTCCGGGCGATTTACGTCTCGTTTGTGGCATCATTCGACGCCCCATGGTAACCCTGATTCGATGGGTGCACTCCGGCTCCAGAACGTGTCCGTTAGCGGGGTTTAAACCCCCGTTTTCATCGTTTTGTGTGGGAGCTGATTTACAGCACGTCTGGTCGGCTCGGTGGTTAGGCTCCGCCCTGTGTCATCTAATGTTTATCCTTCCTTTATTGCAAGTTCTGTTTAATTTACATTTTCTTATCCCCTGCTATGTTAATAGCTTGCTAGTCTCCTGTATGTCATTAAAGTTCAATTTACAGAGCAAGAGATACAATTGTTTAAGGTAAATTACATCTGATTGAAAGTGAAACCAGTTTGGTTTATTTTTTCCATGCAGGCTGTGTCAATCAGAGTCAGGGGAGATGTGGCAAGCGCTTTATAAACAGAAACAAAGTGATTCAACTCCTAAATGGCAGTGAATTGAGCAGTGTAACCTGAGAGGCATGATCTATACACTAAAACTGCTTCATTAAACTAAAGTTGTTTAGATGACTATAGTGTTCCTTTAAGTCTTCAACGGGGAAAGGCCTCTCTCTAGGTGCTGTCTGAGTGAAGACCAATCTCTGAAACAGCAATGTTTACATTTATTAGAAGGAAAACCACTACAATAACATGTAGTGGTTTTGGTGCTTAGTGTTCCCATAATAGCTCCTAGACCAGTGATGCCCTGGTACCCTCCCAATGTAATTTATCGAACAGTTTTTCCGATCAGTTTAACAACTGTCTAGAGTCCCCGAGTAACCCACCTCAGACATCCAGTCTTCTCCTACAGGGGAAGCAGACTGCCTAAATAGAACTAAGCCTGTCCAATCCAGGACCACGCTCATTGGCTGAAAGTGCTCAGCTGATACCCCATGAGCAGTGAGCATGGCCTTGCTTAGCTCAGTGAAGCTAACTGGTGAGCTGTATTGTTTATTTTAATGATTGTCAAAACTGCATTACTTGTAATGTCAAGCAAACTATCTCAAACCTTTTACCAGTGTATTCTTCATAGAAACGTCACTGTTTCTGATGTCTTCCAGTTTTAAATGATCAATACATTCCTGCTTTCTTTTCATTCATTTTGATGTCTTACCAAAGATTTATAGAGAAAATATTACATTTGAATTGCCTGCCCTTTTCCTCCTCGAGCATGGTTTCCAGTTTGGAGCATTTAAAGACGTAACCTTTTCACAGTGACCACAGGCCCTGTATGTAAAGTCAGTCTGCTTATAATTCTTGCTCTCTGCTGGGTTTGCTGTGCGACAAGTGTTTACTTATTCTAGAAACTCCAGTTTCTAATGTGGTTTCCCTTTTACAACATGTCTTCTTCCATCAGGAAACAGATGTGGGATATAAATATATATAACATTTGTCATTCACGCTTTATATGGATGACCTGTTCAAATTCGGGAAGCTATAGATATATACACTGTACTGGCAACTTTTTCCAGCAGTTGTATAAACAAAACATCATGCTGACTTGAAGATTGCTGCCTGCAGATTCCAATCACACGCAACATGATACCCTAGACTGGATGGAGTGACTGGCATGCACCACTGGGTGAAACTCTCGTCGCTGCTTGGCACAACCCCATCTAACATAACAGGAGCCCTGCGGAGGTCCTGTCAAAGGCTTCTTATAGAGAAGCGTTTGGACAGTTTAAGCAGCCCGAAGCGCGTGGGCACAATCTAAGCTGGCAAAGGGGAGGGTGGAGAAGGGCCAGAGCGGGTGTAAACAAAAATTATTGGATGGGATAGAGATGAAGAAGGGAAGACACCAGCATCAGGCTCTGCCGAGGTTGTAGTTTACCATAGGAAGGCATTTATGATTTGCTCTAAAACCATTAGGGTCTGTCTGTAATGATCTCTTAAACGATGATTAAAGACTGCTCCAGGATATCATGGCTCATGTCTGATTAATTCTTGAAATATAATCGTTCTGTTCTGGTGTATTTTAGGCCTTTAACCTGACTGAAAGGAATGTAGACATCGCATTTGTACATTTCCCATAAATCCACATCATTACATAGGTTTACGTGTAATTTTGCAGGGAACATTTTTATAGTTGTTGAATGATTTGAAGAGCATATTGCTATAAATCCCTGTGATAAAACTGCAAATCCTTCTAGAAATGATCTTAAAGTAAACTATTTCTTGATACTGTTCCTTGGTAACGGAAGCGGTTGTGCGTTTTACTTCCAGAAATATTCAGGCAAAATAATCATTCCTTTACTGTAAAAATAAACACTTTCTAACAAATGCTCTGGACAGGATCTTTGACACATCGTTAAAGATGATTCATAAAAACGTTTCTAAGATGGATATATAGTAATCTGTATTGTATGGTTACACTGACATTGTCTGTTGGACAGGTGATCTGTATAAGGGACTTCACATGGTAAATAGTGTGTTTGTGCTATGTAAATTGTGTACATGGCAAGTTCATTTTCAGATGAATTCATACACTGTCCGCGATATCGCCAGGAAGTGTACAGAATAGAGTAAAAATATACATTGTTGAAATTTGTTTCCTCTGCGCAGAACTGCTTATCCCCTGAATGATCCAATGACTTGGAGACAGCACAGCTATCTTTAAGCAGTACGGTTACTGTCTGGGGACATCGCTGGCGCCGCGGTGGGTCTGGTGGGTAGGGGTCAGTCAGATAAAGGTGAGATTTACTTACCTGAACCGTTCCTCGTGGATGTGGCCATCCTTCTCCATCTGGTCCTCTCCAGCTTCTGGCACTTCAGCAACAGGAGCAGCGATAACATTGTACTGTTGAGCATGCACAAGAGTACAGCATTGAGGTTTATGGGGGATCCCACCGGATCTTCCATAGACAGAGCCAATTCCCTTAAGTCGTTATTGCTCATAGTCCTTTAAATGCCGGTGTAGCCCAGTTGCCGACCCCTCTGAAAATTCCCTGCTTTCCCCCTGTATCTGGATCGATGCTGGACTCTGCCAGCTGTCCGGCACCAATCACTGAGTGCTGCAGCGTGAGCTCTCCATTAACAAGTTGTAGATGATTTTCAATGTTTGTTTCTGTGGTAGAATATTGCACTTTTAGATTAAAAAGAAAAAAAGTGCCAAATTAATGCACATATTGTGGATTTTACAAGAAATTGTGATATTATACATCACTACTTCCATAAGCACACACCTCAAACTGGAAAACAAATTATCATACACCATGACCTGCTGTGTTGCTGTAACTTATCTGCTGAGTGCTAGTGGAGAGTTATAAAAAAAAATAGCCCTCCTACCCCCACCTCACAAAATTATAAAGTCTCCCATTCACTATATGGCCAAACAAAAATGATGTCCAAATTCCTATTCCTTATGTTACTAGCCCTAGCAAATGATGTGGAGTCTAACCCTGGTCCCCCAGCTAATTCTAATCCTAATCTCCCCACTCAAAAAGGCCTCTCTTTTGTGCACTGCAACATCCGTAGTTTACTCCCTAAACTGGATGCACTGCAAGCCTGGTGTTCCCATTACAAACCAAAAATCATTGTCCTCTTAGAATCATGGCTAACACTAAAATACCAGACTCCGCCATTGCAATACAGGGTTTTTCATGTTTTAGAAATGACAGAGCAAAGCAAGGAAGAGGCACTGTTATTCATGTTGTCAAGTCCATAAAATGTACTCCTTTAAAAAACTATAACTCCCCTTCTACCTTTGCTTTCCTTTCTGCACAATTGAGATCCCTTTCACTAAAACTATCATTGTTGCTGAAATCTACCGCCCACCTAACTCTCTGGTGCACTCCCTTTCTGACATAGCCCAACTACTAAGTGGAAACTGTAACTCAAAACCAAAAAAGTGAACTGTTGTGTTTTTTTTTTTTTTGGAGATTTAAATATTGATTGGCTGAATCCTAAAAATAATAAATCATGTACGCTGTTTAAGACTTTGCAGCTAACACCATTAATTTCCTCCCCAACCCGTAACCATACCTTGTCCTGACAGAATCCAGGAGGCAGGCGTTCTCACCCTAACAGTTTCAGTGACCACTGCCTAGTAGTGTATTGCATATGCAAAATAAAGGCCACTAAATACCCTCCCAAGATTATAATTCCCAGGTCTTTCAAAAAAATTGATTCTTGAATCCTTTTTAAATGATCTCAAGAACATACCATGGCAGAGATTAGGTCTAATACCAGATCTAGACTCTGCAATTGCATTTTTTCAGTCCGAGCTCTTGCTTGTTTGAAATTTGCATGCCCCTCTGCATAAAGTGCGACTAAAAGGGACACACCTGCCCTGGGTTACAGCTGACCTCATTCAAATGTACCAGTCTAGAGATTCACTGTGGTCAAAGTTCAAGCGTACAGGCTCCATGAACGATCATTGTACTTGCAGAAAATGGTGAAATGCATGCACAAAACAAACAAAAATGGTAAAGGCCCAATATTTCAGTGAAAATTTGAACAATTTCCTATCAAACCCAAGAAACTTTTGGAAAATTATAAATATCATACAAACCCCCACAATCCACTCCCAACCCTCCACTGTCAAAATAGACAACCAAACACTGCAACACCCCCTAGATGTTGCAAATGCCTTTAATAATAATTATGTTGGATGTGCTTCCACCCTGGTTGCTAAAATAACAAATAACACTCATTTTCAGACCGCAAATAAAGATTGGTCCCTGCCAAATCTTCAAAATCCTCATATAGAGAAATTCAATTAGACCTGTGCCTGTTAGTGTCGTTAATAAACATCTTAATAATTTAAAAATGAAAAATCAGTGTTGACCAGATCAAATCCCAGCAATGTTGCTGAAGCTCAGTGCGCCAGCAATTGCTAAACCTGACACTACCCCTATCAATGAATCCCTGGTGTCCAGATACATACCCAAACTTTGGAAGACTGCAAAAGTTGTACCTATCCATAAACGTGCTGACAATGCTTTGGTATCTTATCGCCCAATATCATGGCTTTCCGTATTGTCAAAAATCTTGAAAAAAGGCGTCCGCACGCAACTTTGTGAATATTATCAACGATCAATTTATCTGACCCCTGATCAATCAGGCTTTCGTCCAAATCACTCAACTTTGACTGCCCTCTTAAAAGTTTGCAATGACATCCAAATTGGCATGGAACAAGGAGACTTAACTTGACTTGAATTTTCCTTGATTTTGCCAAGGCCTTTGACACAGTAGACCATGGCATTCTTTTGCAAAAAAATCAGGCATTGGTTATCGTTTAGATCGTATCTTTCAGACCGATTGCAATATGTGGCCATTTCTGATGGTGCTTCCCTCCCTCTTCCAGTCACGTGTAGTGTTCCCCAAGGCTCCATGCTCGGCCCCCTGCTATTCACATTATTTATAAATGATCTGCTAACGTCTGCAAATCCTCAACTGTACACATGGATGCAGATGACACTGTAATCTACGTTCGTAAACCCAAGTTACCGCAGCTTGAGGCTGTGCTCCAAAACCAATTCACAGAGGTAGAAAAGTGGATAGCGGATAACAAATGCTTCCTAAACACCGACAAAACCGTTACAAAAATCTTTGGAACTGTACCTAAATTACGTAAACTACAAAATCAACAACTGTGTATCAGAACAAATTCAAATGGTACACTGACAGCAGTCTGCTCTTTTGAATTTAGGTATGTTGCTAGACCCCAATCTATCCTTTGGCCTTCACATTGAAAAAAATCTCTTCAAAACTTTACCCAAAACTAGGTGCCCTGTACAGAAACAAATCCTGCCTAAGGAAACAGGTGCAGCAAATGCCTATGCCGGTCATTGATTAAGGGGATGTAGTGTATGCACCCGCACTGCAAACCCACCTTAATAAACGTAACACATTATATAATTTGTTCTGCCGCTTTGTACTAGAATGTAATTACTTTACCCACCACTGTGACATGTTAAAAGAGCTAAACTGGGTGTCACTGGAATCCCGACGCACTCTTCATCTTCATCTTCATGCCAGCCTTGTGCATAACCGCATTTCTGGGAAGCCCCCACCCTACCTGAGTAGAATGCTCTCCCCAGCTGTTCCCACTTCTTATAACCTCCGATCCAGTCTTAGCATGATATTTAGCATACTGCAATACAAAAATAAAGTGGCTCGATCCTCCTTTTCCTACAGAGCACCCCAGTTATGGAATAAGCTCAGGGACACAGTCAAATCTTCATTCAATCTAAAATCTTTTAAGAGATCTATGGCAACATACCTCAGCACAGAATGCACCTGTCATGGTTGAATATATTTAATTTATTACCTGTTATGTATTAAATTAAATTAATGTGTGTGTGTGTGTGTGTATATATATATATATAGTTTGTATATTGCATCCTATTGTAACAATGCAATGTTTTGTGGACCCAGGACATACTTGAAAACGAGAGAAATCTCAATGTACCATCGTGGTGAAATATTTTATAAATAAATATCCGCTCAGTTTTACATAACACTGATAGTAGATGCAAAATTGAAGCAGAGCAGAATTGATGGGAATAACGCAAATTTTGTGCCATTTACCTTTAATAGTAAATTGACCAGATTATTTGGTGAAAATATATCTGTAATAACACTGGGGTTTTATATTTTGTAACATATTTAAATATTTTTCTCAATTTAACTCAGTTGAAACTGTATACTTAAAATCCTGGTGCCTGAGAGTACTTTCTCAATGTTGGCATTTGGTGCTGCCCTCCAGTGGTAGCATGTGATATTTACAAACAAGCCTCTATCAGTGCATTTCTCCCTGAACACAGAGGTGAAAAGTTGGTGAGTGTCAAATGACATCATATCCAAGGGCAGCAGGCGTCTGGGGATTAAAAGCAGATTTACATTTGTATCTTTCATGCATTATTAAATGTCTGTTTGTATCTGTATGGAGTGAACAGTCTATGGAAATATAAAAGTTCACAGTTGCTGGTGGCATTAAGCATGTCTTTCTTTTTGTAGTCGCGTGATGATCAATGGATCATAGGGCTTTGTTAACGTAGAGCTGTGGACCTCATGCTGTGTTAGTACCGTTGTTCCATACCTCCCGCCATGACCGATTTTTATAAACCCTAGTTTGGCTGTATTGTATCAGTATATTACTGTGTAGTAGTGCTGCAGAAGTTGATTTATACCAGCTGTGCTTATTTGTAGTCTCCCACGCCATTCTGAGATATTCATAGAATGATAATTTAAGGTAATTGGCTAGTCTGTTTTTTAACGCCAACTTGCAAACCTAATTCTGTAAAACAACTGGTTTGTTTTAGTGTTGATAAAGGCCATGCTAGTCATTATTGGACAGGCTAGTGGATGCAACAGACTTGATTATTTATTTATAAAATATTTTACCAGGAAAGATACATTGAGATTTCTCTCGTTTTCAAGTATGTCCTGGGTCCACAAAACATTGCATTGTTACAGTTAGTGTACAATAAAATACAAAAACAATATTAATATACAAAATGTAACATAGAACAGGTAGGAAATATATAATAAACCATGACAGGTGCATTCTGTTTTGAGGATTATAAAGTCAATACTTTTCAATGTCGGCATTTGCTGTTATTCTTAATATATACCCAACATTTAATTTTATTAATTCTCAAACAATGCATGGATTATGAGTACCTAAGGGACAATTGCTTTCATTTTAAATGTTTCCTAACAAATGTCCAAATGGTTTTCACACAAGCTATGGATCAGAACACGTACCTGAAGGGAACCTCATTATTATCAATAGGGATTAACCTCTAAACGGTCAATTGAAAACCAAACTGCAAAATGACTGACGCTCAACTTTAGATTATTATTTTTTTTCCAGATCTACGTTTTTGGCCTGTTTTTTATTTGTTTTCAGTTCAATACAATCCACAATTTAATGAACACATCTCAATGTGTTACATGAATGACAGAATTCCTCATTTGTTACCTCATTCATGGTAGTAAATGTTAAACATATGTTGCAGTTGCTATAGGGATACAAATACATATACAGTTTTAGATCAGCATTTGTGCCCTGTCTCCATGCCACAGTTACATTGGTTACACTGGCATGTTTAGAGTGGACCCTAACTTTACCCTATTCACACCTCTCCTGGCTGTGACTTACACAGGCTCTCTATACATTTCATGAAAGAAGGGTCTAATTTGTAAACTTTCATTATCGTACAGTAGGTTTCATTTAGAACTTATCTCCTGCTCTGCCTGCTAGAGCCTGCAGCACTGTCCTGTATGTTATTAATGCTCAATTAACAACGCAGGTGACAAACTTCTAAAGTAAACACACTGTGGTGTAAGGTCAATTAAAATACTTAACTTTTTTTACATTTTTAAAACCTTTTTAGTACCCCCCTCCAAACTGAAATTGAAAGCTATGTGTTTTACCCTCCTAAGTCTCATAAATTTTGAAAAGATCTACATATGTGCTATTGGGGGTAAGGGGAGATAGCGGAATACTAATCTCTTTAAGTCAGTGTGGTAAAAAGTCTGTGAAATTCCATACAAAAATATAAAGTGAAAAAGCAACCTTAAATTATTTCAACCAACCTGTAAATCAACTCTTTATTTATCTGTAATCCAGCCCTGAGACCGCCTCTTCCTGTCCGCCTTCGCAAAAGTCATCAGGTTTGTCCAATCAAATGCTCCTCTGAGAGAAGCATAGTGAACTTGGTGCGCATGAGTGGCAATCCATGAGAAGCATTGATTGAACGTTCAATGTCCTCCTGCAATGCATGAGGACCATGAAGGTCAAGAACAGATTTGGACTCTGTTCTCATTGCAGAAGTTTTCTTTTGTGGTTGTCAG
The DNA here is from genome assembly GCF_036172605.1 of Pelobates fuscus. NCBI lineage: Eukaryota > Metazoa > Chordata > Amphibia > Anura > Pelobatidae > Pelobates > Pelobates fuscus. The sequence continues at coordinate 32,692,811 of NC_086323.1, read as the reverse complement.
TGTAACCATCACTAGAGGTGTGTTTAACCCCACAATGTAAACATTGCTATACCCCCAAAACGATTATATTCTTCATTTCAGGGGCACCGCACACAGACTACTTTGGTGCCTAGTGTCCCTTTATTGGGGAAAAAGATGAAGTACAATGGAACAAACATATATAGCACAAGTGCTAAATAAGGCTCTGATAACCTTAGCTGTGAACATAATCAGTAATGCACAGTATGTTATAAATAATACAGCTTTCAATACTTTAGCATGAAGAAAATTGTAAATAAAGTTTAAAAAAATACATGTGAAAAAACTGATCATCAAGTGTTTTGTCATTATTTTTAAATTATTACAGGTATATATTTAAACAGTCACCAAGACATGTATTTTTGTGTATATTTAATGGTAGATTTTGTTTTTCTGTTTTTTTACTCTTGTTTATATTTCTAAGCTTTGAATATCTGCAAATTCTGCTCATTCTTGCAAACATGAAAATAGGTTTTAAACTGTACATTTGAGAGAGAATTTTGCATGGGGAAAAACACTGTTTTTTATTTATTTTTCAGATTTGCAGCATAAAAAAGGAGCTTTCAAACTGGTACAAGGAAGCGTAAACTTTATTTTTTATTTTTCTCTAGGTAAGTGACCCTCTTATTTAATTTGGTTTGCCAGCTGTTATTTGTTTAATTGAAACTTTGCTAAACGTATTAAACTTTTCAAAGACAGACATAGCGTGCACCGTACAATTCTCCTTCACGTCTGACACATGTAAAAAGTCCTTTAAGAGAAAAAATATATTTTCTGTACATTCTGAACCAATTCGGCTGAAAACGTGCAGATGGAACTTTGATTCAGGTCATTACTTTTTCTCCGGGCCCATGCACACTTATGGCTAAAAGCACTGGCCGTTTGAGTGAAGAAAACAAGGCTCGTATGTGGCTGTTTATATAGACTTTATTAATTCCACAGTAACCGTTATTTTTAGAGAGCAATGTACTTTCTTTTTCCCCATTTTTCTTTTTTCGTGTACCATTTGCAATGAATTCTCTTGCCAGACATGGCCAATTCATTTTTTTTTGCCTTGCAGACTATTGGAACAATACAGATCACAGCTGTTCTCCTAGTGAAGCTAATCATTAGCAATGACAGACAATAATGGAAAAGTCTGTAGTCGTGGACTTGGCAGTCTACATCATTTCTTAATAATTATATAAAATAGAAAAAAAACTTAGGAAAACAACTAATAATTCTTGTAATGATCTGGCAAAGCAGCTGTAGCATATAGTCTGAATGTTCAATCCTGATCTAATTCAATCAGTCTCTATCCAGCAAGCAATGTCTTGTGTTCTTCCTCTACCACATAATTACTGTGTATTGACATTCTCTGCTCCTTACATTGTACCCTGCAAACTAGAGGGATGTTTGCCAGTTGTTTGAGAGTTTAGTCACTGGCAAGCTGGGTAATTTTAGCGTTAAAGAGGCAGTACTACAGCTCTCGGCACTATATCTACTGTCACGCATATATTCACAAAACTCTACATTTTCTCCAATTTAATTCGGAATCGCAAAAGCCAGGCAGATGTATATCGCCTAATTGCAACTGTGTGAGATAAATTTCCTGATCTGCTATTTTTGCGTCCGTTTAGAGGTTAGCCGTAACAGTCATCTAAACATTATGTGAAGTTGCGGGTAGCGATCTTATTGGCTTTCTAATCAAGGCATAGGGGTGGGATATGATACGAGATATGAGAAATTTAAGAGTCTTGCCCTCACAATCTTACAATCTAAATGGAAATGGCATAGGTGCGGCAGGAGGGGAGACTGTTTAAAAATACAATACGCCCTAAGCAAAATAGGAGACTTGGAGTGGCCGATTGTGTATTGTGTGGGAAGATGAGGGTAGCTGTCAGTATATATAGTCAGTCAGTATAATACAAAAATAAATCAGCTGGACCTTCCTTGTCGGAATAGGTTCTTTAAAACTAGTTTGTGATGACATTTTTTTCATAAAGCCCCACTTCTGGTCAGTCCATGGCACATGAAGGTGTTTTATATTTTAAAGAGGCACTTGAAGCATCACAAACCTTGCATATGTTACGTTGCAACAAGTTTCCTAACCAGATCATTCATCATTTTATTATTTAGAATATTATATGTAACAAGCAGATGATATTTAATAAATTAGTTGCACATGTGTGTATCCTGCCCTGTGACACCAGATGTATGTTATAAGAGATTAGCTTTCTATGACAGACTGTACAGCAGTTGTGTGCATTCGCTAATACTAATAGGGGTCTTACAACTACATTATTGAATAGTCTAATTCACGATTTTACCAATTAATGGCTGAACTAAATGTCCTCTGGTCCTGGTTTACGGGATACACTGCTCTGTCACTGTAAGCAGTGCGGGCCAGGACTGGCAGAGATTTCTCAGCCACTTCCTGATTCCTATAGAAGCTGCAGATTCTCACCATTTCTCTGATTCAGAGGTGGGCAAATGTATTATTTTAAACATACGTTGTATTGAAAAATGTTTAAAGTGTTGTATTTGTTGTATTACAAATATAATGCATTAAAAACATTTTTATTTTTTTTTATTTTAAAGGCTCAAAGGACTCTGAGTAAGACACAGGAAGTTATTGAATACCTGTGGAAACCTAGATAATGTGGCTTTGTCAGTCTATGATCTACGTTCAATGACTTGTGATTTTTCAGGCGTGTTTTTTTTTTTTTTGTTTGGTTTTAGACCTGGTGTATTGTGGGTAATAGGTGAGTGATTTGTCAGTTTGAGCAGGAGCAGAACTCATAAAAAATTTTTTAATGAAGGATTGGCATATAAACCGGGCACTCCCAAGGAGCGTCTCTCCATTGTTTACACTCACAGGAGACGAGACACACACCTTCTTGCATTTTAGAAATTCTACTTTTTAGGTTGCCTTTTTTTTTTTTTTTAATATATATATATATTTTCTTCTCAAAGATTGAATTTAGGTATTCGTTTGATTTGTGGTTTTTTTTTTTTTTTTTTTTTTACGGGATGTTTGTATTATTTGTATCTGTTTCAGCCACTTCTCATATCTGCAAGGGCACTGTTCTAACCTGAAGCATTTACTGATACAACAGGATCATCTAATCCTGTCTGGAAACTATTCCACATTGCTACAAAATTTGGTTACACCATCGAAAGGTGTGAGAGAGAGATTCATGCCGCCCTCTGAAGTCCTGAGCACACTACTGCGCATGCACGCGGTGTGCGCGGCTGCGAGCTGACTGACAGCTCAGCTCGCGGTCTTTGCCCGCCCCCTCTCCTCTCTGACAGGCTGGAGAGAGAAGGCGCGCACACAGTGCCTTCTCTCTCCTGCACACGTCAGACGTATTTTAATACGTCTGACGTATACAGGGCCTTTTTAGGGCCCTGCATGATAGGAAGTCTGAGTGACGGCCACTGGAGGTATTCCTATCAATCAATGTAAACACTGTATTTTCTATGAAAATACAGTGTTTACATTAGATTGCCTGCAGGGAGCTATAGATCATACCTGAACAACGACATTAAGTTGTAGTTGTTCAGGTGACTATAGTGTCCCTTTAATAAGGGCTAGAAGTGAGGATTCTGTATTATTACTTCTAGTAGAATCCCAATTTTTATAAAACATTAAAAAAATAAACCTTTTGTACACAATGTATCTAATTTCAAATGTAGGTTTTGCACAATAAATATCCATATACTATTTGAGAACTACAGACTTGATTTTAATATTTTTAAATAAGCTTTTCAAATTATGTTTTTTTTTTTTTTTTGGGATAAACTTTTAAATAAAATTCAAATTATAAAAAAATCAATGTATGAAAATATTAGAACATATACAAAATACAAAATCATTTGAAAAGATTATCCAAAAATATGAAATGCTGGAAAGACCTAGGAAACTACAAATACCGGTCAACCTTTAATAGAACCCACAGAAATATCCCCCATGCGACACGTAGCCCAATCACATTACACAAAGAAACCACTCCAGTCAAATTTGCAAAACACCAGCTAGATTTGTGGTTGTGTGTATGTGACGCATTGTTTTGAAAAATATATTTCCCCCTCTAATGGCCAATGGCATTTTATGCCATGGTATAATTGATTTTATATAGATGCTTGCGAGGAAGGTGTTAATTGTGTATTTGACCCATTTAATAATAAATATTGTATATCTGTACTTGCTTAATGCCAAACTTTTAGCTTCTGGGGACTTTGCATTATATGCAAAGACCTCCGACTGTGACATCGCCACGGCAGGCAGGCAAAGGTGAGTTTAACTTACCTGAACCTCTCTCTCCCATGCTGCCAACGTCACTGTTGTGCGCGAAAGTACAGCATTAAGGTTTATGGAGTATCCCACAAGAGATCGGGATCCTCCATAGATGAGGCCAATTCCCTTAAGACGTCACTGGTGATGGCTGGGGGATTGACGCTTCTTGACAGCAGTAGGTCCTCCAAGTGCCAACTTTTTGAATACATTTTTTAGTATTTAACCCCTTAAGGACACATGACGTGTGACATGTCATGATTCCCTTTTATTCCAGAAGTTTGGTCCTTAAGGGGTTAAATCGCTTGCTATATCTTATCCACTAGGTGTCACTAAAATCACAGGAACTCTTATTTCAGACACTTGTGGCAACAGAACAGTCTCACAAATGCATAATTAAAAGTGCACCAGTAACAATGATTCATATATCAATTGTTCTCGTAGCAGGACACTATAAACCTTAAAGGAGCACTATAGTGTTAAGAATACAAATACCGTATCTATTTCTAAACCTATAGGAATCCTCTGCCCCCTCCCCCAAACATCACTTTAAACCCTTTCCTGAGGGACGTCGGCGCTGGGTAGATCTACTCTCCCGTCAATTTCAGCCTATAGGGGGATACGAACACGCTCATTATGCCTATCTCACAGGAAAGCATTGTCTCAATGCTTTCGTAAGGGAATTCTGAAAAAGCTGGACATACTCATGCAAAGCGTGAAGATATCCAACTCTGTGAAATTGCAGAAAGCTTCTCTTGTGGCTGTCTGTTTTACATTGCAGTGTTAAAGGAACAGGGACCGTGCACCCAGACCACTTCAATGAGATGAAGTGTTCTGGGTGCCTATAGAGTCCACTGAACACTTTACAGTGTTATACAAAGATTTAAAGGGACTCTCCACTGCCCAAATACAAAATAAATAAAAATAACTGTTTAATTCTGCATTTTTTCCATTGGTGTTATATCTAAATACCTTTCGCAAAACCTGCAGATCTCGTCTGCTGCCTTTGCAAGTCCTCCCCTGCTAACCCTGTCCAGACTTTCTGTGGCTGTCCAATCACAGACTTCCCAATGCAGCTCATTGAGAAGTGTTTGCAAGGCAAGTGATCTGGGTAATTCCTGCCTCTTGAATTTAGCTCTACTGATCTATGCAAACCAGGCAGTAACAGGACCTGTTGTGTGCTTGACAGCCAGGGGGGTGTAACCAGGTCAATTTATAAAAGTGTGAATTTCTATTGAAACCTGCACTTTTTGTGAAACCATAAAAGGACATACTCTTCACAAACAACGTGTTTCAGCAAGCTAAAGTGCTTTAAGGGGCTGTCCCTTCAAGTGAAGTAGGTAATATAAAAATAATTCTTCACAAATTTCACACTTCATATATTTTGGTGTTCGTGTGTCTAACTGAAAAACCATTGGGCCTAAAGTATGTGAAATGTAAATTGATAGCACAAACCATTTCTACATTATTTGTAAAATATATTATAATTTTTAAATTCGTTATATTTGACAAATGCCCACAGAGCTTTCCTGTAAATTCCATGGCATCTAAGGCTGGAAAGCTTTGGAGAGAAGGAATTCTTCCAATGCTTGCACAAGGTTTGTGCTGTGGGTGCTGATGAGAGCCACATTTATTGTTAAAACTTTCCAAAATTGTTTTAACAAAAAACATAAGACCACATCGAAAGACCTAGCACGTTAGTGTAGTGGCAGTGGTGCTTAGAGTGGTGATCCATTCTTTACAATGCTTGCATTAAATGGATTAGACTGCTGTATGTCTTCCTTGGGTAAGTCATTTCTAGCAGCAAACAAACACCATTTTTTAAAATAAATACGTCTCAATATTTATTTTCTCTCTCTCAAAGATATAAACAGTACAAAATCTAATGAAAGCACTAGACTGGCTAATGCTGCATTCTGCAGATTATCCACTAGATGGAGGCAAATGCCTTTTCCCACCATTGTAACTCTTGGATTGACAGCAGAGCCGACACAAGTAATAAATGCCTTTTGTACCACTGGACCACCAGAGAATATTGTGGTCCCACTACTTGGACATAAGTAAGAAGCAGTGCGGGGGATAACCTTAAATGGAGCAAAAAAATAACACTAATAATACTAATTTTAAAAACTGCTCTCCTGTCATCCCCACACTGAACAAATTGTTGTTAATAATTATTATTGGCATTTATGTAGTGCCAATTTATTCCGCAGCACTTTACAATATTACAAAAGAGGGGCATTTCACAAAAATGTAGGCAATTACAAACTGTTTTGCAACAAAAACCTGAAGGGGTATCTGCTACACCTCGCTGACAAGACCCAAAAAGGGCCGAAATGATCATCCGGAGTTGCTGTATCTCTTGTGCAGATAGAACTTGCTGGCACTCCAGTTCTGGACTGCTCTTGTGGGTTGGATCAGTCTTATGTGCAAATGGGTGATTTTAATGTTGGTCAGTGTATGGGCAATTTATTGGAAGTATGGGGAAAAGTACTCGCCTTTTAATGTATTTCTAACACTTTTTAGTGCTCTCGGTCCCTAGAAAGATGGGTGTGTGTTCCTCGCCCATTTTGTGATAAATTAAAGATTATTTTTTCTTCTCTCGATGATTCTTATCTCCATAATTGTCCAATCCAATGCTCCTCACAGTGGAGCTGTGGAAGCGTCTCTAGTGTTGGTCAGTATGGCCTCGATGATTTGAATGGTTCATGCAACTTGTACACATCCACAGGGAAGCAGCAGTAGTGAGCTCTGCACAGACCAGGAAGGGATTCTGTCAGTCAAGAACCTCTCATTCTCATCTCTGGGGTCTAAACTATATAGCAGAGGTTTATAATGTTGTTATTCTGTGCCTATGAGCAGTTCTAATGATCAAAATAGAGAGGAACTGTTGAAAAAGTTGGTAGTGGCCATAAATTACTAATGCTATCCTCCTATTTGAGGGCTCCATTCATAAATCTGTGAACTACACCTCGGGCTCTCACAGAATCTTTCTGTTATGTGCAATGGAAGAACCCCTCTGCTATGTAGACCAGTCATTTGAGGCCTCATGTCTGTTGTTGAATACTAAAAACCTGCAAAAACAATTTCCTAAAATGTTGCCTTTTTAATCTGGCTTGGTTTATTCTTGCCTGTTGGTGCACTTGGCACCTGTATGTATGAGGATTCTAAATGTAGTGTGCATCTAATTACATTGAGGGCATTGTGTAAATAGTTTCTAGGGCACAAGTTTAACATTGTCAGATTGACAGGGCTGTTTGCTATGCTTAGACTAAATTGGCCAAACTGACTGAGTGGCCAAGTGCTAAATGTGCAGCTATCACTTTGGGAATTGATGAATCCCTCTACCGTTTGCTCCACTATTATATATTCCACTAAAATTGCTTTACTTTTCTCATGATCGCACTTTGAACTTTTACCTCCAACAATGTTGAAACATACATAATAGAAACAAGAGGTTTTGTTTATATGAATATGGAGTGTCAAAAAGGTTTATTCTCCAGCCAAATCACTTGGCAAACACAAATAATTACAATCGCCTAAATATAATGCTAACAGTATATTAATATTAGAGTAAATGTATAGCCCAGCAGTGGGTTGCAGTACGGCAAGTAAGCTTAAAGGGACACTCCAAGCATCAAAACCACTACCAATTATTGTATTGTTTATGGTAGCACCCTTCCCTCCCTCCCAGTTTTTGAGCTAAGCTTTCCCACCACTTTCTGCCTATTATGCCTACCAGAATTGTTATTGATAATGAAGTGAAAATTATTTTGGTGGCCACAGAGTTCTTTGGTGCCAGGTGAGCTCCAAATCTGGCCATACTGCTGAACCTGTTTTGACAAAAAATTGAAGCAACTACACCTATGGTTAGTTATGGTGTGATGTTTTTGTGGAATGTAATCTTAGAACAGATACTTGTATGTTAGTGCCAGATTTGTTCTTCGAACGTTTAAAGATAGAATAAAGGGACATGTTTGTGGAATGTTCATTAACTTGCCTGATCACCCACTGGCAAAGCATATTTTAGGGTCATGCTTTGATTTTTAACCTGAAAGGTGTGAAATTCCACACAAACTCTTTTACTGCTATGTTTATCCCCCACTATTCAAACACAGATGTTTTGCGTGTTATGGGTTTGTTGGTGGTTTCCCTTGGCCTGTACTACGCTTGCATTCAATCTGTTTTTTTTCACAAAACGTTGTGTTGGCTCAAATGGAAAAACCTTCCTAACTGCCGCTTTCAGATTGGCTATTTTGGGCTAAAATGTATCATAAATGTAGAAACACTATCCTCTACCTCCCACCCTGAGTTCATTTACATTAGTAGTTTTTAATCACAGGGTCGGGACACAGTTTTGTATCCTAGTCCCATTTTGTTGTTTTTTTTTGTCCCCCCTGGTTGCTGTGGACATTTGGGGTACAATAACCATTAAGTACCTTTTGAAGTGTTTCCTTCAGCCGTTCAATGGAGACCTTTATTTGATACTTTGTTTACTTTCAGGATATAATAGATTACCTATGAAGGTTCGTTAGTGAGCTAATTTTCCAGTTGAAGTCTCCATGCTGCTAATACCATGTATTTGATCTCTCTCAAAAAAGGTTGTAATCACGAATTTAGGGCTAATGGACCCCAGCTTCTCTTCAGCAACTTAATTGTGAGCAAATTGTCTGCATAATATGTTGATCTTTAGATGATAGATTTCATCTGTACATGGTGCTGGTGAAATTCCAGCAAATGTATAGATTGAGACGTTTTTGGATAAAGATTACTCCCTCCTTCTTTAACATAGGGTATGTCTGGCGAGGGCAGAGATCACACCAAAAATACTGTCAGTTGACTCCAAAATAGGGAGGAATGGTTCAGTACTTTAAAACATCCTATACTGCATGCCACTTCTTATGGGTCATAGAATGCGCTAAACAAGATCTTGGTAAATTATAGAAATCCATTTACGGATTTGTGGTGGAGCTTCTGCTCTCTGCTTCCTTGTAGCTACCACTGGTGGAGGACAGGAGACTAGGGCGTGCGAGTCTGTTTATGGAAGCCAATTTGCAAATCTGTTTCACTAATTCCCCTGACACATAATCCAGAGATCCTCCCTGACCTGGATCCCAAAGCATTGTCCCATATGATGGACCACCCAATACCATTAATCCAACAAGTTATATTCTCCAAGGAACTCAAACCACTTCACTGAATACGGGGAGTTTCCCCCTCCAGGGCTATATAACCAACATACCAGAGCAACACTTACTGAATATAGACTTATTAACACCCTTCAAACAGACATGTATAGAGTCATCCCCATTAGAAAATATGATATCTGCCGACCCAGCACCTTCATTTATGGACCAGTGGGAGACATTTACTGAGGAAATCTATACTGAGACAGAATGGGGAAAATGCGATCTTCTACACCATGGCTCTATCTCCATCAAAATGCATGAGACTTCTTACAAATGATCTTATTTGTATTGTCACAATTAGACCTGCTGGCAGTGCTCTCAATGCCAGAATATTCCAATACACCTGTGATGGGACTGCCCCATCATCCAACCCTTCTAGAGTTGCGCACACACACTGTTGGAGAGGTTTCATATTGCTCCAACACACGGCCACAGCAACCTCAAGCTATAAGAAGTCTCCATTAGGATACTAAATGTAGCAAAACAGTTGGTCCCACCATTTTGGAAGCAACCAGTTTGCCCATCATTGAGGTTGTAGTTTGCCTACCATTAAGGTTGTAGTTTGCCCAGATAGAGGAGGTGTGCTCTATAGAGGAACTTCACTTTAGTGCTGCTGACAAAATGCCCACATACAGTAAGAAGCTAGTGTAACCAAATCCTCCTACGAACACACAAGGTCTTGATCCTCTCCCTGGACAATCACTTCCCCTACCTCTCCCTGCATACCTTTTTATTCACCCAGTTCTTACATATCCAATTTATCTCTGCACACTGATACTGTTTATACTCCCTTATTGACCAGTGTATTCCTATAATGAAACTTATGGAAACACTGTTATAATTATTTACCAGTTTGGGACCTGCAAGTCCATTCTCCTGCTGTTGTTTCTTCCCTAGTGTCCCGTGAGGCCCTATATATGTCTTTGTCTTTGGGACCTGCGTGTCCTGCTGTTTTAATGACGCATTAGGCATCACACATTTCCTTGTGTATTTTGGCATTTGAGTTAAAATATACTTGTCAGTACTCCTCAGCTCTGGATTTATTGTGTAAAGCGCATACTTAATGTATCCAAATTTGTACGCACTGATTTAATGCCTCTTTCCCCTTTCACCTCCAATATTGAAGAAATCCCCCCCACACACACACACTTCTGAATACACTATTCCCTGCTGATTTGCATACAAGTATTTCAAACGTTATTGCTGGACAGACTTGTTTTCGCTGTCATATCTTTCTTCTCAGTGTTTTGTAACCCACCCACTTTTATAAGCTCTCCCCGCATTGTGTTTCACTGTCTGCTGTCTGTGTATCTGGGGCTGGCATGATGTAAAATGTATGTCAGAGAAAGCAATCTCACCCCTCCTGGTTATATTGCTGCTCTGTGTGCTAGTTCTGTCAACCTTTGTTCAGCTGCAAGTCACGTGAAGCATGTGACCTTGTGTAAGAAATCGGATCTGATTGAGAATATGTGATGCAAGTGTCGGAAAGCAGGCTGTGTCTCAGGGAAGAATGCTCGGCATTTAATAGAATGAATTTAATTTGCTGTAATATGGAGTGCACGTTGCTGCTTCTCTCTCGCTCTTCGTAGATTGTGGTCTGTTTGCTCATGTATAGGAATGATTTAAAGAGGAAACTGACTTTTCAGTTGGGCCCTATCCATGCCAGGCTGATATGTATTTATTTGTAGTAACAGAGACCTCCACTCATGGGTCCCCAATACACAGATACCGCATGGTAAAGCCCACTTGTGGGGCGAAATGTTGCAAAGAGTGACTGAATAAAGTCACTTTGCTTTACCAAGGGGTTTGTAGGTTTCTACCAAAGCCTGATGTATGCAGGTGGCGTGGAATCCTCCTCTGGAGTGATGGGAGGAATTACGTGGTGCCAATCCCATAATTTTTCAGTGTGGTGGGTTCAAGCATTGCTGATCCTTCCAGTGGAGGACTCCTCCTTTAGGTGTGTGTGTGTGTGTGTGTGTGTGTGTGTGTGTGTATATATATATATATATATATATATATATATATATGTATATATGCGCACTTGTATAGCGCCAACATATTCCATAGCGCTTGACAATTATAAAATGGGGATATTTGACAGGTAATTAAGATATAGAATATAACAGACCATAGATGGAGGCCCTGCTCAGACAAGTTTACAATCTATCATGTAATGTAATGTACACATTTGCTGTCAATTTTACCAGCGTGAAGTAGAGATTCTCACACACACACAAACACACACACACACAATTAGTATATGACTTTTTAAATGTCTGAGCCACATAATATGCAAAGTATACAACATTTTTTAAATAATGCCTCAGCATAAAGCTGTTAAGGCATTAGATCCTTACTCCCCTCCTATTGCCTGATGTCGGCAGATGAGGAGCCCAACCCAGTGCCGAGGGTCGTTGGAGTTAGAATCCATCCGGTAAATGAAAGGAAGTGTTTTTTAACCCTTCCATGGACATGGGAGGGCGGGGACAGGAGGACACATTAGTAATGCATCTTTGTATTCCTAACACTAAAGTGTGTCCTTAAAGTGGAATTGTAACTACTGGAATTTACGTCATTAAAAAATCACCTGTAATAGGTGTTTACCTTCTTTTTGTTTTTTCGTGTGATGCTGTATTTTTTTTTTTAAACATATTAATGCTAGCAAATTACATCATCTTGTAAAGAGAAGCCCAACCCAGTTCAAAGATTTCTAATGAAGAGGAGAAACCGATATATTGTTTCATTTCTCTCTTTCTCTGAATGCTTTTTATGCTGACTGCAGGTGCAAATAAAGATTAAAGGGACACGATAGTGTCCAGAACAACTACAGCTTAATGTATTTGTTCTGGTGAGGATAATCATTCTTTTCAGGCATTTTCATGCAAACGCTGCCTTTTCAGTGTTTACATTGCCCCTAGGGACACCTCCAAGTGGCCACTCCTCAGATGGCCACTGGAGGGGCTTCCTGGATCAGTGGTGCACAGTAGGCAGCTCTGCCGTTCAGCGTCTCCATGATTCAATGCATCTCTATGAGGAGGTCCTGATTGGCCAGACCCCTCCCCTTGCCGTTTTAGCCATTTTCCCATGGCAAAGCATTGGATTGGCTAAAAAGAATTCTGATGATGTCACCAAGGGGGGCAGGGCCAGCGCAACGCTAGAAATAAGGTGAGTTTCATTAACTTTAATGGGGGGGCAAGCCACCTAAATAATGGATTTAGCACTATATGGTCAGGGATACATGTTTGTGTTCCATACCCTATAGTGATCCTTTAATGATGGGGCGCTAAAATTGCAGACAGAATAAAGAAGTGTCATTTCTACATCTAATCTTATTTTTCACACCTGACAAATACCTATTAGTTCAGTATAGGGAGAAGTAAACAATATTCATGAAAATCATGAAAAGTGGGGGCGTGGCCAACTTCTTCACGAGGAGGATGCGTTTCTGTGGAGCTCTATATCAGAGACTGGCAAAAAAAAACCAAAAAAACGAAAACTGCTCCATCAAACAGCAGTACACGAGCCTCCCACACAGAGACTGTAATGGGGTGCAAGAATAAGAAATTTCACCTTCCGGAGCCACCTGAAACACCCAATATTAGGCTCTCGTTTGTGTGGCCTACTCCACTAGCACCTGCCAAGATGGCGCCCGAGGCACTCACTGAGGAGGAGGCTTCGGAACACTCCCATGAGGACAGAGAAAGCCTTACCTCGCCTTTGGCAGCAGATAGGGCCCAATACCAAGCTTCTGACTCCAGTGACGAAGAGGGACATAAGAGACTTCCTAGAAGAAATGAGGGAGGCCTGGAGTGCAGACCTGCGGAACACAAGGCAAGAAGTGAGAGTTATCCAGAAGAGGCTTACAGAGGTGGAAGCCAGAGAGAGCGCAATAGACAACCAGCTGCAGCACTCCAGAGTCGCTATGCAGGACCTTAGCTCACAGGTCCAGAAACTCATCCGGACTCTCATGTCGTTGGAGGCCCGACATAGGAGATGGAATATCCGCATCAGAGGTATACCAGAGACTATTGACAGAGAATCCCTAATGACCTACATATACCACCTACTAACGGTATTGGGCATAAGAGAGAGCAACGAACCCGACATGATAATGTCGGGGTTTAGGATCTGCGAAGCCGCAACAGCACCAGCGGACAAACCCAGAGACTCCATAGAAGTCATGAGAGACCAGCTCCAGAACCTTAGGCAATGTGCAGTTTGAGGGTAGCACAGTGGCCTCATATGGGGACCTCCCGTTTGCAGCCCTTGTACAAAGGAGACAACTGGCACCAACAGCCAGAAGGCTAAGAGATGCTGCAGTCAGATAACAGTGGGGTGCAGACGGACCCCTGGCGTTGCCACGGGGAGACCGGACACTCACCCTGACCACCTCCGACGACCAAGAGAAATTCCTCCAACAAAGGAGAAACCGGAGAGGAAGACGACCCCAGACGCAGCAACAACCAAAGGGTAATCAAGGACAGAAAAAAAAATAAGCTACTACGTGCCGGTCATGACGAAGAGACAACGCTGCACTTAAGCAAGTAGCCACTGCACTCATCTTGAGTGACTTTCACAGCCTCCCACAGCCGCAAGACACAGCGAAAAAGAGAACTGACTTAAAGCACTTGCCCTAAATGCTGACCACCACAGCCCCACAAAGCCACTGTATTTTACTATGGGCACAGCTTACAGGCTCCAGTAGACCGTCCAAATTGTTTATTGTCTCCACTATCATAGACCCATGATAACCCCTATTAATCGCTTGCTACATAGAAAGAGACCCAATGGCACCCGTACCAGTCGTTTATTAAGTGATGTTACTGTGTAATTGTTATTATTGCTATTCTCATACCATGAAAAAGTTGTATTCGGAGTTTCTAAACTACAATAAAATACAAATTTAAAAATCATGGAAAGTGACCTTTCTTTAGACGACAACAAGATTTTTGTGGAGTTGTAAAAATAAACTATTTCTTCCTATGTTTTTCTTATATATATTTTATTTATATATACATACATACATACATACATACATACATACATACATACATACATTTTTGTACAAATGTGCAGTTTCACATATCCTGTAACTGGGCTCTGTCATTCTTGGCTCTGTCATTTTTGATCCTGGCAGTCCGCATAGAATAAGCGTACAAAGAGGAGAAATTAAACAGTTTCTATCTCTGTTCCTCATTAGCATTGTGTGCCCTGGACTGAACCGGATTGCGAGGTCATTGAAATCTTTCATAATAAGTGTAAGGATGCATAGTATTCCAAAAGGAAGGTTAATATGTGGTATAGGTCATTTTCAATGCTGCGATTTCCAGACGTACCTGTTACCATTTCAGGACGTTCTTGTGTAACGCTTCCTTATTACGGTATTCTTTTCATCACATACATATTTTGTTTTTATTGTAAATTTGTTTAGGCATAGTCTTCGCCACCTACTATTCCAGTATGTCCATGATTTGTTAGAATTAAGTGTTTACCTTGTTTGTTTTTTGTTTTGTTTTTTTATATAATTCTTTCTTTTAATTAACATTGCAGACA
The DNA here is from genome assembly GCF_036172605.1 of Pelobates fuscus. Lineage (NCBI taxonomy): Eukaryota > Metazoa > Chordata > Amphibia > Anura > Pelobatidae > Pelobates > Pelobates fuscus. The sequence continues at coordinate 32,677,775 of NC_086323.1, read as the reverse complement.
AAGGTAAGGTGGAGGTGCATCACAATACATTACAGCGTATTATAGAATAATAAAGATGGATGCGAGTACAGTGAAGAATTGAGTAATACTACCTTTTTTCTTATATATATTTTTGTAGGAATAATAAAATAGAGTAGCAAAAGCTATAATGTGTTTACCTATTGTACAGCGCTGCAGAATATGTTGGCGCTGTATAAATAACTGTAATTGCAGACTATTGACTCCTGTTGTTGAAGCTGGGGTACTTTCAGTTTTATTCTTCCAAGTTGAACAAATAGATTGACAGGACAGAGTGGCAGTCCCAAGGCACACAAAAAACAGATGTAGGCAGTGATAGAATTCAGTGTAGTCCCATCCTGTAGAGTTAATGTTGGTGACCTTTGACCTTATTGCTCTCACTTTTTGTTATCTTAAAGGAATATTCCCAGCACCTTAACAGCCTGTGCTTATTGCATAGATTATAGTACACAGAGGTGCCTAGTCCCTGTCCTGCATATTATTAGCAGTAGTAGTTACATAGCACCAACCTATTGTGTAGCTCTTTGCATTTATTTAGATGGGATATGAAAAAGGCCCTGCTTACAATATATGAGGATATTGTTGGGTATCTTACCCAGAGACATGTAATGGCTATGCTGTCTCTATAGAGGACCCTCTCCTCACAGTTTGGTTTTCAGAGAAGGTGGCATGTCACCAGTTTCTTTCACTGATTTGTGTGGAATGTTATTGTGTTTTGTGTTTGTTTTTTGTTGTTGGGAACAAACGAAGGCACTTGGAATGTGTAAAATGATTGCCATTCTGTGGAATCATTTGATAGTTTCCCTGACCACAAGTCAAACACCCTCAATGTGCACCCAACTGCATAGAAAGACACCTGTACGTCACCTGTCTATCAAACCAGCAATTCTGTTTTACTCCATTGGTATGTCCTACACCATCAGAAGCTGGACCACAAACACATTGATTTGGGGTTTGGGACAGGATGAATGCGGTCTTTAAATCCCTTAGTGTGTTTTTAATAAGTGTCCGTATTAAAATTAATAAATGATGTGCCTTGAAATTTTGTTTGTTTCTTGTTGAATTGTGACTTGGTCCGGGAATGTTTGGGAACCTCTGCCTTACTGGCTACTAGTTCTACCAATTTCCAGATTCCTTTGAAATGTCCCCTTTCTATGACCAATTCTGCTGTGAAATAAGTATTTTTATTTTTTTTATATGGCTCCTACTTATCCCGCAGTGCTTTACAGTTCTATACATTTTAGGGGATATTTAGGGGTGACGTTTACAATCTGAGGATTTGAGGCAGGCAGAGAGATAGGATTAGTAATCTTGTCAGCCTGTGTTTCCCAGTTGTAAGGAAGTGATGTTTACACAAATTTCTCAAATGATCGAGAGGTTTCCAAAAATGCAACTTGCAGTAAGTAACCGATCAGTCAGAGAAAGTATCGTACAAATGCCATGGCTTCCTTTATGTGGTGAATGTGGGCTAGTAGAGGGCTTTGCCGCACGTTTTGGAACGTTTGCTTGCCTTCATTATATGCACAATATAGCTGTGTAGAAAAAATGTTAAAAGGGGTTTTAACCCTTAATTGTTGCAGAGGGACACTGTAGTGTTAGGAATACAGTTGTGTTCCTTTAAATGTTACTTGCCACTTCAAACTTGGAGACTATATGGCACACTCCTCAGATGTTCATTTCTACTCACAAGGGCTAAGTTTTTACTCACCAAAGACTAGTGGTGAAAGGAAACTTTGATCCCTGCATCCCATGATGCTTTGCCATCCTTAATGCTGGCAATAATGATTTATTTATTTTTTATTTACTTATTTTTTTTAATAATACCACTTGGTATTGAAAAATATGGAACTGTTGTATAAAGAAAAAAATAAAATAAAACTGGAGAATAACCCCTACCCATAGTCTGTCCTAACTAGTCAGAATGGTCCATTTGTGTCCATAAAGCGTAGGCCATGTTTGCTCTGATTGCAGCTGGTTACTGCATTGTTACACTGAGACTTTCTGGGGACAAGAGATAAGGGACTGTGAGCTTCCTGGCTTTCTCTGTTATGGGACTTCTCCGACATGTAATCAATGCATCTGCCTTGGTTTCTATAGCCTCGTCAGGGCTGACACCGTTCTTAGTCTGGACAGGGTTGCTTGACATGAATCTTGGGAGTTTATTGGCCTTTGTCTTTAAAACAATAAAATGCCAATTTAATTATAAAGGGATGCGACAAGCGCTCTAGCTGCCTGTGAGAATTGCCTCGTAGTTTATGTTGCTAAGAATTCCCCTGGCTCCCTGTAAATATTTGCATATAACTGCTGCAATTTCCAAAAATCTCTGCAGCTGTAAACCAGCTCCTTCAATGTCTGACATCAGATACATTGGTGCTCAGATCTATGTACAGCATGTAAGAGGTTCTGGAATCCATTGTATAGCCCCATCAGTAATACTGTGAATCCGTAGTCTGGCTGCATCCATGTTAGACTGCTATCGGCTTGTTTAGAAGTTTAACTCCTCCGATCTGGATGTAGTTGCTGCATGAGGCTGAGCTATGCTTTCCAGTAATAAAAGCAGGGCAGGAGATTATGGAATAAGGTCAAATATCCCTGCATTTTGCTTTAGCCATATTCTAACTAATGTATGGCTTCTTGCAGCATTGAAAAGTAGAGAAGGCAATTCAATATTTTCTGCAGCATTGTACATTTATGTAATAGAATAATTTCCTACAGAAGATTGAATAATAATTAAGAACTGTGGAACCTTAATTGCAGTTAGTGGGAAGCACAGTATGTGTAAAAGGGGAAAAAAATAAATCCTCAAACGTGCACAGATGTGTGCTAAAGATCTATCTGATACGCAAGCCTTTTACTCACTAACTTAGGGTCAAGATTTGTCCAGTGAATTATAGCAGCCTGCAGTATGTCCAGCTTGCATAAATCCTAAAAGCTGCGTCTATAGTGACGTCAGTGTCCCCTCTGTGTGCAGGCTTTGCAGATAGTTGGGGCCTCGCAGAACATAGGAAATATAATTTAAAACATGCTCACGTGACTCGTGGGAAAGAGGCAATCGTCTAGGGAGCAGGGGAAAAAAATTATACACAAGCCAGTTCTGAGCAACTCAACATGTAGTCATATTAATATCTAAAACATGTGCTAATATTACTGGAAATACCCACTCACTCGTACTCCTTAGCAGGCCAAAGCTGCATGTATGACGCTTCTACAGTACAAATATTACTGAAAGCAGCCACGGCTGGCTTCCCCAGAGAAACAGTCTGCAGAATTGTCTATCAGCAGCGATGAACCTTGTATTGATCTTTATCAGCTCACAATGGGGTCAGTGACTCAGTCAGATGAACGCATCATATTAAGTGTTTGTAAAGGACCCTGGTCATGTATGGGAAACCTGGTTATTCGATGCCTGTTTATTGTTTGGTTTCGAACTGTATGGTTAGAATGATTACATGTACTATTGTATTTTTCGACTCTCTCTGAAAACGTGGAACATATCCTGTTTGAGATCATCTAATATTCGTATACCTCTGTTCCCTCGACTTCTTCCCAGGGGTATGCCTTTTTAAATAGATAACAAAAAAAATTAGCAGGAAACCTATTTGGCATTGCTAAATGCTGTTCATGAAGCCGCAAAAATTACTTTAAAAAGCTTCAGGGGCGGAGCTTGACCGCTGAGCCGTGCAGACACATCTGCCATGAGCTCCGATCCGGCGGGCAGAAACCGGGGTATCAGCGACTATTAATAAGCCCAAAAGCATCGGAGGGTGCACTACCCACGTTGGGGGTGCCCCACTGAGCATACAGACACCACCCCGGTACCTGTCAATGCTGGGAAAGCAAAGTTCCACATGCGGCCTACTGGGGCTGAAGCAGGGGGAGGCGGCCGCTCCCCTCAGCGCAAGAACCCACAAGCTACTACACCTCAGCATACCTCCCCCCCCCCCCCCCCACCCCCCCATGGACCGGTGGGGGACATCCCGGTCTCCAAAGCACATACGGATCAGCATGGAACAAGACCACACCAACCACAAGAAATGGCGGGGCAACAGACCACAGAGGTACAGCCAAAATGGCTGACCAACCCGAGCTGAGCAGGCAGAATACCTGCTCAGGGACACACACATTTCCCCTATGACAATATTTGACCGAACCTGCGCTGGTCTCAGGGCAGCACTGCGAAACCGTGGAGCAACTCACCGCCAAGCTGATCAGATGGTGTCCTCATGGTTGCGACCAACAACGCGATGCAGGCACTACATACAGGTACCCCACGCATCCAAGATGACAGTCAGACACAATAGATACCGAAGGGCAATCGAGACGGGACCCAGCGCCAGGCCTCTCGGACACACTCTCTCACCCACATACAAACAAAGCCGAGACCTCCAATCCAACAACGGTGCACACTACTAAGATACCTGACCTGAATCCCGGCTTCCAACACCGTAACGAGCGCCACCCCTCAACCAACACTGTGATACAAGTGAAGGGGAAACTGCTCACCATGAAGCGACGTCCTGGAGCTAACCCCCCCAAATGGAGACACTGGGCCCTGCGACCGCTATGACAAGAAGAACAGCAACAGCCTGTGCATCCTACCAGCGCTGGGCATAGGATGAAGTGCCTACCACACTGCTTCACACAGGTGAAAGATTGCTAGACTGTTCAGAGCACACGATCCAGTGGAGTACCCGGACCCTGAAGCATAACTCAAGCCACGAATGGACTATGCTCATACATCCTCATGGACTGGTGGTAATAACACTAATTCCGAAGACAACCGTTCCTGATGGTCCTATGGACACTGAAAATTGACAAAGCATTTAATACCCATGCCTGGAAAGCTATTTTGAGTGACAGGCTGGACATAGCAAAGTGCCACATGGCAATCATATCTAGAAAGAATAGTGATGTTAAGGCATATTATAGGCAAGTTATTAGCAATGTTAATTATAATAAGAAGTCTCATCAGCTAAATACCCATAGCATAACGTTACTTTGCACCATTTCAGAATTAGCTACTGCTTTGCTGCAAAACATGCTCGCACTCTATCTACTCTAGCATAGGCAAACTAGCAATGTTAAACGTCTTTATCTTACCTAATCTTATTCAAACCTACTCTGAAGTAACGACTGTTTAGTTAAGCATGCAGAAAATATATAAAATGTGCGAATTATCATGCCACTGTTTATTTTTATGAAGCTTGAAATACGCTGTTGTGGCATCCGTTGAAAGCCGGTAACCATCTGCACAACCTAAAATAAAGAATAATAAAAAAAAAAAAGCAAGTTTCAGTTTTCCAGTACATTTTAGCAGAAACACTGGTTTGTTCTTAGACCTTGAGGAACAAATTGTTAAGAAATGCATGAGTATTATTCATCCAAGCAGGGTGGTTATGCCCCATACAAAGTTATTCTGTGAGTTTCTGGAATGTGCTGCATTTGTCATCTTTTATTAAGAAGGTATATGTGGGTCGTATTGTCACAGCAGAGTTTAAAGCACTGGTAGTATTTGTGTGTGAATGATGTTTAACACTCAGCAAGCGTGTATGCTGGCTGAGCATTGTGGGTAATGTAATTAAAGTAACACTAAAGGCACCCAGACCACTGCATCTCAATGAAGTAGTCCTGGTGCAGAGGCCCTTTAGTTTTTCCCCATGTCAGCCACTAGTGGCGCTTCTGTGTGAGAAGCCGGTCAAACTCTGTTCTCAATAAAATGCTTCTAGAACAGGATTTGATTGGCATGGTGCGGTTCTTTGCCACTATGGGGATTCATTTGATTAGCCAAGATTATCAATCTTGATGATCAGAGCCAGGGAGGCGGAGCAGCTGCGATGAGGCCAGTCCAATGAAGGAAGAAAGGCAAGTCAAAGTAACCTTTCAAATCCTTAGCATTAGGAATTCATGTTTGTATAACTAGTGGTATAGTGTCCATTTAAGGCTCTAGAGTGCACATGTAACCCATCGCTGGTTTAGAGCCCCTGGATTCCTTAGTCTTTCAACAGGTGGTTTATTCACAAAACAGTGAGTGGTGAGATGTTAACATTTGCAAAATTAAGCCAATATACCGGTAATAATGGAAATTTAAAAAAAATACATTGTTGAACCAGTAGTTTGTTCACTAAACTGTGAATTATGGTAAATGGACAATGGAATACCAAACATTAGGCCAAAATAACTGACTGGAAAAATAACTTGGTAGGTTTTTTTGGGGGGGGGGGTTGTTCCATTTTAGCTATTGTAGTCTAAAGTGTTCCGTTCCCGTATTAGTTTTCTGCAAATCCACGACTGTTTAGTGACCGGATCCCTAAGTGATTAAGTGTGTTGGTAATCCCATTAACTGCTTCAAAGTCTGTTAGCCTGTTGTGCAATATGCAAGTTGCCACCACCCTTTGCAGCTTTGCTTTCTGAGCACATTGCAGACAGAGCCATGAATAGTTTTAACGACCGGCCGTCCTCTAAATGGGCAGTAATTGCTTTTTATGGACACGTGAAAATTCTGACTTGTAATGTCTGCACTCATACCATTCTGCTCACTCACAGCTGTGTCTGCAGATAAACCCGTCTTGTGCAGAGCCCTCTGCTTTCCTTCAATTCGCTGGGAGTCAGCATGACCCCCACATCATAAGTTTTTTGCATTCATCTGTAAATCTGAACGTATTGCTGCACCAGATGTGCTTTAATGCATTTCTGATTTCCAAATAATATTATTATTTGGGTGTTTTGAGTTTGCAATTAGGGATTTACTTCTGCCAAACACGGTTTTATTTCTTCTTCTGAGTTTTAACATATCACACGTAATAATTCCTTCCTCTTCACCAATTCTCACATCCTTCAAACACCTTTTTTCTTTTCTTTTTTTTTTTTTCTTTTTTAACATTCATCACTCAAGAAATACCTTTTCCATCAGCCATTTAGAGTGATGGCTGGTGGAAAATGCTGAGTCAGCCCCTTGTCTGCGTTATGTATATCTTTTGATTGCTTTGGACTTTCAGTACATAGTGTATTCAAACGGTCGACCACTCTTGTATTTGGTCACTTCGTGTGACTTTTAAATTTGTAGTTGTCATGCCTAAATTAATGAAGAAAAAAAATATAACTAATAAAAACCCACTGGCTGTATAATTGTTCAGTCTAATTAATAACCTACAATAAAGCAAAATGCAAATCTGCATTTTTGCAATCTGTGTGAAATAGCGATAATAATAATGGGTTGAAACCACACTCACATTACAAAGATGTGTACCAGGCTCTGTCCAGATCACCCAAAATGATGCCTATTCAGGCCTTAGGTTCTCTTCCCAGAGTATTTATGGAACAGGAAATCCTGGAAAGTGTTAAAAATATACCGTATTTATTTTATAACACACACAAAGAAATGAAAAGATGATAAAATACTCAAAACTACACCGTGTGTATGGTGTGAAAAACGCCAGATATTGCGATATGAGCATAAGCCAAATGGCTATCCTGTAAAGGTTACCGCTGGTGTCTCACCTGAAGTACCACAAAGCAAACGCGTTTCGACTATAAACTAGTCTTCTTCCTGTGCTAGTGCTTGATATAAGATCCATCATATTTCTGTGTACAGACCCGTTTCTTCACTAATCTTGTCCATGTGTGCGTTGCCGTCCTAGATCACTTCTGGACTCACAGATCCAGATGTAATTCAGGTCCCTTCTGTCCTCCTTGGGTGAAGTCTATCTCTGCTTTATCCTAGGGTACCAGATTCAGTGTGTTGGGGATATTCATATCCTACACAGCGTACTTCATATTAGACTGCCCCGTTATGTACAAAAATCTAGAATGTATTAGTGGAAATATTTAGCAATGCATCTGAATTTGCATTCTTTGTTTCATAGACAAAACACATTTTTACACAAATTACAGCTTTTGCAAGATGTTTGTTTTCTCGGTCTATGGAAAGAGAATGAAAATGTGGGGATGGAAGAGTTAATGTGTCACACTTTAAACCTGTTTGGGGGGGTGGGTGTCAGAGTTTACTAATTCAGCCTTTTCCTGGGATCGAATAAGACACCTCTGAAATGTAGGTTGCAATGTTACATGGAAGCATTAGCGTAAGTGATACAGGGGAACGTTTGTGTAAATAGACTGTAGGACATGCCTTTTTATGCTCCGAAAAAAAAAACCAGACACCTTTGTTGAATCTGCTGTTTTGTAGCCCTGCTCACGTGGAGCGGCACACAGAGGAGTTATATTGAGAGGATCAGTTACACGGGCTTTTAATCTACATGATTATATTTACTCTTATGTGTACACCCATGGAACTTGTCAAAGTCACCCAGATCTTTTCGCTTGCCCATTTTTCTTGCTTCCAACACTTGAAATTCAAGAACTGACTGTTCACTTTCTGCCTAAAATATCCCTTTGACAGGTGCATCTGTAACAACATAATCAATGTTCACTTCACCTGTCGGTGGTTTTAATGTTATGACTGATCAGTGTGTATATTTTATATTAAAAAGGTTTTGAAAAGTGTGTGTTGCACCAACACACACAGAAGCGCTGTACATCAGATAAAATCCTATGTTTCCCCTATAGTAAGTTTGTAGTGGGACTGATTATTAAAGAGTCATGTCTGCAGTTTACGTTGGAGATGAACCTTTGCCTCTAGTCTGTCAGCGCAGCTTCATCGATTCTGTGGAATCCTGGTATTTTCTGCATGCCTGGATGTCCTCTTCAGCTGAGATGGGTTTCCCATCCAAGTGCTAATTGGTTTTTGTGTATTTTTTCCCTCTCAGGTTTTGATGTTTTCTCCACCCCTGTAACTAACTCAGTCACAGAGCAGTTAACCATTTAATTGGCATAGCAGGGGGTCGGCTGCCTCGAATATTTCTCATTGATTGCATTAAAAGCCCCCATTCTGAGTGACCGTCTCCACCGACCCACTGTAATGGGAATAAAACCATGAAAGCCAGGTGTGAATAATGAACTAGTTTACAAGAAGTGAGCAGAATTCTGATTTAGAGTAGTAGGAGTAAGTCTGTTTCTGAATGTTTCCTTTCTTTAAGCAATTACTGAAGGAAAGGTTTTTCAAATTCTGACACATTTTCAGTTTTCTTTATTTTCTATCTTACAGCTATCCTTTTTCACACACTGGGGATACCCTGCTTTTAAAGCATTACAATGGCACTTGAAGAGCTAAATGCTGTGTGTTCTACATCGCGTACTGTTATTGTTAATATAGTCAAACTATAACTAACCAAGTTGGGGAAATTGTTGATGCACTCCATTTTGGACTGAATTTAGCAGTTTGGTTTTCTGAAGCTTTATCTCATTAAAGTGGTTATAGTAACTGGAGTCCCCTGGCACCATAATTTTGTTAAAGGACCAATATAGTGGCAGGAAAACACACTCGTTTTCCTGGCACTATAATGACCTGAGGGTGCCTCCACCCTCAGGGCCCCCCCTCCCACCGGACTCTTTCTCCAGCGCCGGGCGGGGGACTCTCCTCCTTGGCTGAAGGCGCAGCATGAGCCGCACGCTCATTCAGCCAGTCCATAGGAAATCATTCACAATGCTTTCCTATGGACGCTGGCGTCTTCTCACTGTGAAAATCACAGTGAGAAGCGCGGAAGCGCCTCTAGCAGCCGTCAATGAGACAGCCACTAGAGGCTGGATTAACCCTATTATAGTTTCTCTGAAACTGCTATGTTTATAGAAAAAAGGGTTAAACCTAGCTGGACCTGGCACCCAGACCACTTCATTAAGTGGTCTGGGTGCCTATAGTGGTCCTTTAACCCCTTAAGGACCGAGGACGGTTCAGGACCGTCATCGGCATTTTTGCATTGCCGACCGAGGACGGTCCTGAACCGTCCTAACGGTCCAATGTACTTACCCGATCGCCGTCGTTCCCCCGGCGGCGATCGGCGGTGCTCCCGGTGTGGGGAGACTGCCTGCAGCCCAGACAGTCTCCCCATGGCGGATTAGGACCCCTGTGACCATGTGATCGCCCAACAGGGCGACCACATGGTCACAATAGGTGTCCATGTCTCTGCCTGCAGGGGGACTGTCTGTGCTGACAGGCAGTCTCCCTGCTTAGTGTAAAATCATAAAAAAAATAAAGTTTAAAGTTAATAAATAAAAATTATAATTATATATGTGTGTATATATATGATATATAGACGTATATTATATATATATATAATATACGTCTAAATATCATATATATAATGTCATACGAAGTGTATTTTTATATTAATATGTACATATATTAATATAAAAATACACTTATAATTAAATTACACACGTGTATATATATAATATATATAATAACTATATATATTGTGTATATATTATTATAAACTACAAATAATAAGTAATTTAAATTAAACTAAAAAAATTAAAAATAATAATAAAAATTTAAAAAAAAATTATATATCTATACGAAATTTTATTCTAACTGTATTTTGATATTAATACATATATATTTATATCAAAATACACTTAGAATGAAATTGTATATATATCTATGTATATATAAATAAATAAAAAGAATACGAACTATTCATATGTCCATATACAAAATTACATAAATAATTATATAAATATACACGTAGACTTCAAATATATAAATATGCATATATATTTAAATTCTACGTGCGTATTTATGTAATATTTTTACATAATTAAGTTATTTTATTGATTGCAATTTAAGGGACCTGCCTGCCAACCCAGGCCGAGAGTACAGAGAATTTAATTTGCTATCACTGTATTTTACCCTGTAACGTTCTACGACACCCTAAAACCTGTACATGGGGGGTACTGTTTTACTCGGGAGACTTGGCTGAACACAAATATTAGTTATTCAAAACAGTAAAACATATCACAGCGATGATATTGTCAGTGAAAGTGACTTTTTTTGCATTTTTCACACACAAACAGCACTTTTACTGATGATATAATTGTTGTGATACATTTTCCAGTTTTGAAACACTAATATTTGAGTTCAGCAAAGTCTCCTGAGTAGAACAGTACCCCCCATGTACAGGTTTTATAGCGTTTTTGAAAGTTACAGGGTCAAATATATGGGTCATATTTTTACATTGAAAATGGCCAGGTTGGTTACGTTGCCTTTGAGAGCGTATGGTAGCCCAGGAATGAGAATTACCCCCATGATGGCATACCATTTGCAAAAGTAGACAACCCAAGGTATTGCAAATGGGGTATGTCCAGTCTTTTTTAGTAACCACTTAGTCACAAACACTGGCCAAAATTAGCGTTCAATTTAGTTTTTTACTTTTTTCACACACAAACAAATATGAACGCTAACTTTGGCCAGTGTTTGCGACTAAGTGGCTACTAAAAAAGTCTGGACATACCCCATATTGAATACCCTGGGTTGTCTACTTTAAAAAAAATATGTACATGTGGGGTGTTATTTAGCGATTTATGACAGATAATAGTGTTACAATGTCACTATTGATACATTTTAAAAATATAGGTTTTGAAACCTCAATATCCTACTTGTACCTATAGCCCTATAACATGCAAAAAAATAGCAAAAAGCATGTAAACACTGGGTATTTTTAAACTCAGGACAAAATTTTGAATCTATTTAGCAGTTTTTTTCATTCGCTTTTGTAGATGAGTAAAAGATTTTTTACATAAAAGTCAAAAAACATGTATTTTTTTCAATTTTTCATCATATTTTTTCATTTTTAAAAAATTAAATTACATGAGATTATATAAATAATGGTATGTAAAGAAAGCCCATTTTGTCCTGAAAAAAACAATATATAATTTGTATGGGAACAGTAAATGAGAGAGCGGAAAATTACAGCTAAACACAACCACCACAAAAGTGTCAAAAAGATGCCTGGTCGCAAATGTACAACATCGCAAAAAAAGTCCGGTCCTTAAGGGGTTAAGTATTAGAACATTTTTGAATGCATTGACCTGAGCAGCAATGGGCTGCCGTGATTGACTGAGAGTGTCAGCTGACCAACGAGTGTAATCTCTGCCTTAGCCATACCTTCAGTGGGGCTCAGCTGTGGGTGGCCAGGGATCCTCATTCAGTGTTAAGCCATTTGAATATGATTGGATGAACTCCAGGCACTATAACCAAATCAATAAGAGGAAATGGTAAAAGGTCGTAGAATATCCCTTTTAAAGTTTGTGCTGATCCCCATAGGCCTCATTGTAGCTTGTTACCCTTACTCACTGTACTGGTTTCTTTATGGTAAAGTTTATCGAATTCCTTCATTTTCTGAGTAATTTAAGGAACCCTTTTAACCATAACCATTTTCAGATGTTTTGACCTGCGCCCAGGGCCCCCCAGGTAGGTAGTCAAACTATTTGTAAATGATTTGACTACTTATCCAGTGAGGGCACAGGGGCACTGTAGTGATTATGAGGCTTGGAGTGTTTATTTTTAACCTTGTTCATGAAACGATCTTGGTTCTGTCTGTAATGAAATGTCTTTCCCCTACTCACCATTAATTTAGTGAATAAGCTCCAGTGAGTTCTGCACACTGTGTGATATGAAGCTCTTGGCTCTGGCAGTCTGGGTCAGAGCTGTGTGACCTGATCCAGTGCTGTTCTCTCAGGTCAGGACTTAAAAAACCTGTAGAATTGAGAGGAAGAACAATTTGTCAGGATTCTTGCACCTGCACAGATTCAATACAAACTGCATGGGAACATTTAACCCCTTAAGGACACAACTTCAGAAGCTTGTCTTGCACTTAAAGGGCTACTATATCCCTATTGTGAGGGGGGAACTTTTTGGCATAATGTGCCATACTGGACACTGTGTGGAAAGAACCCTCTCTCAATTACCAGCAAAACCTGAAATAAAAAGGTTTTACTTACCTTCACACCAGCGCAAAGCTCTTCCGTGCCCCCCTTCGACATCACCAGGGGCTGCAAGCGGTCCAATAACAGGCTTCTCTCAGATTGGACCGATGCTGGTTTGGTATGCACGCGTGCTCCGGGCCGGCAAGGGAAGGACAGCAGAAGGGAGGGGTGCGTTTGTTTTTTTTAAACAAAAACAAAACACCAGTGCATATGGGGGAAGGTGGAAGGGGAGAGTATGCTTTACCTTGCAGGGGGAAAGTTGTCCCTATATAAATGCCATTAAAATAATAATAAAAAATTCTGTTCGATCATGTCCCTCCTTCATCTTCTGTTAATGTTTATTAAGACATATGTAATTTAAATACCTCTCGTTTGTTCTGCCCATAGATAAACATTAATAATGTTTTTGCTTGTGTAATCATGGTTGTTGTGATTTGCGTTGAAATGTTAATTGCTGAGTTTTAGATTCCGCAGCAAACATTCACCTGATTTAACCTCAAGCCCTGTGACATTCGGCAGTAATTTGCTCACCTCTCACTGGTGAATTACTCATCTGGAGACCACTTAATTAGTCGCATAAACCCAGAATCCATACCAGGTAACATTGTTTAACGTGCAATAAACACTTCGACATCTACAGATGGCAGGAATGAGATTACTCACACAGGAGAATACTCTTGGTTCTTGGGAAGGTTTGTAACCTTTCCTAAAAATCCTAATCACTGGGGGTTACAGTCCTCATCTGTCCACAATAGGATCTCCACTAACTGACTAGAAAAGACCTAATAATATCTGTCAGCCGAGGCCATGTCAGTTAAACCACTTACGCAGGTTGCACTGTTGCAGGATGATTTGTGAACTTGCCACAATAGGTCAGTAGTTTTATAGGTCATGTTTAATAAGCCGATTACCTAGTCTAGTAATGTCATCTCTCCGTCTCCTCCTCGGGTGGATTGTGCCAGCACCTGCAACCAAGTGTCAGCCCTGGAACCTGATCCTGCTTCCAAGCTGTGATACAAAACCCACTGTGATTGGGACAGTAACAGACAAGATGGCTATCTATAGATACCCTCTGTTCTAGAGAGGTAACAACTAAAGGATAGTGCTGGAAGGCTGATAAAAATAGGATTTGTTTTTCTTATTAATTTCTAGTAATGCAGAGATAATGGGTAACAATATACTTTACATACATAAAGAACAGTCAGGTGTGCAATAACGAGATGACAACCCAGAAGTTTTAGATGTTGGGGAGCAGTCCCACCATGTCATTGGTTGCTATCTACCACGTAGCCCTTCCTTATAGTGTTTTTATACCTCACCTCCTTTAGATTGTAAGCTCTACTAAGCAGGTTCTTCATCGACTTATTGTTACTGTAACAATTTTTATTGGTTTCATTCATTTTAAATGAATGAATGCTAAATTTCCCCCTTTATAATATTGTAAAGCGTTGCAGAATAAATTGGCGCTATATAACTGCCAATAACAATGAGAACCAGAAGTTTTGTTTTCCATCAGGAACAATGGAAAATTAGAGAAGAAAGAGGTGCAGGGAAAAAATGACATTGGGAAGTAGCTCCTACCTCCAAAAACAAACCTCACAAAGTTAAGTGTTTCGGAGGGAAAGCCAAAGTTCCCAATTTTTTATTTTTTTTTCTTGTTTCCCCCTCAAAAGTCTGATTGTATGACGCAGCATGTTGACTTATTTATACATTATAGGGGCCAAATATAAAGACAGTTTACCAAATGAAGACATGCATGCATGTTTTCATTGCATACTTTGGTTCTCATTCGTATTTTTTTGGTTTGGTAGATAAATCTACTGAACACAGACCAGCCCACTGGCTCATTAAGTTCAAAGAAAACCACAGGAATTAGCGCTCTCCCTATGTGGCCGCAGTTCGTGTAACCGAACAACACGTGTTGGAGAAAACTGTGGCTATATTGGCGCACGAAAAGAGGCAGCGGCACTTGGTCATCGAGTGTCTGGAACTCCAAATCGGACACTCGACTTCCCGAACACTTGCTTCATTTCCCCGACCAGCCAGGAGAGCGCTGTTCGGTAGGTTTGTTCTCACAAACCCAGGGAACAAACGCTACCTATGAGCCAGGGGCACCGTTCATGGATTTGCTCGGTTTTGGACTCGCGAAATTGACTGACCGCTACCCATGAAACTGGAAATTTTTTGGGCAAGCACGTTGTATTTTTTATATTTTATATCGAGTCATTGTGACTCAGGAATGTAAGGGGAGTGTTATGGGAGTTTCTGTGGCTGTGTATACTGTACTCTTGTCTTGCATAAAAGCCAGCCATTTGGCCTGAATAAATTCATTCCAGTTGTACCCTTCATCTAGTTCAGGCTGATGTTTGGGTATACGTCTGATTATTTGGTTGATTTACTGGTATGCTGTCCGAGCTGTGAGCTATAATCACTCAGCCTCTAGCAGTTCGGGAGAAAGCAAACGAACGGGTATCTGAAATACCAGGGCCATTGCAAACGAACGGGTATCTGAAATACCAGGGCCATTGCAAGTTTTTTTTGGATACACAGACAAAGAATAATTTTGCCACTCTCCCTGCATCTTCACCTGTGTCTTTTAATCCCTTTTTGAATTTATTTCCCCCTTTTGTGTTTCTTATCCCATCTTTTCTGGGGGGGTGGGATTATCTCTTTCACTCCCCTCCTGCCTGGATCTTGCTCCCCCCCAGGGCTGGTTGCCTTTAGTTTTTACCTTGTGTTAAGGATGTACGAGAGTTTTATGCCACTGAAATATAATTTTGTATTATTGCTCCAGGTATCTTCACACCTGGAGGATCTGGGGTAGACTACCATATATCCATGGACGTTTAGCTATTTACTCATTAGATGGATGAGCAGTACCCAAATGGCCACCCTGCCAATTAAACATTTAGTGTAATTATGACCGGTTAAGACATTACAGAGGATCCAGTCTGCATATGATTTTATTCATGCAAAATAAGAAATGCTTAGTTTTTACATTTGTTTTTTTTTTTTGTGTGTGTTTTTTAATGCTCCACAAATAATGGAGTTCCCAGCAAGCTGGTTCCAAAACACGTGGAAAGTGACAACAATCATGTAGGAAGGAAGTACCGAACCACTGGGTGTATGTAGCGTGTTTCCTCCTTTTCACACTGCAGTCAAACAATGTCATGTGAGGGCTTTCTCTGGGGGCCAAACAAAATCCCTAACCTGGTGTTTGCAACCCTTCTCCTGGTGTCCGTGACTGGAAGAAATGGTCACCCAAACACTGTTCATTTATACACTTTGCGAATAGCTCTGTATTCACATCTGTCATTTTTTGTACTATTATTATACTTAGCAGTGCTGTACAGTATGGGCAAACAAGGTATAGGTGGCATTGGTGCCAGCTGTCCTGACAAACGAGACCTTTAATATGGTTTGTGTTGCTTCTCTTATAATGTATTAACAATCTGAAAGCCCTCTTTAAATCCCAGTTTGTACAAATGTGCGCACAGCACCCAGCGGACGTAGACGCTGTAGTTGGCTTCAGGTATTGATTGCAATGCCAGCTATATACTCCATTTACAGGCACGCAAGATGGTGAAATATCTGAGTAAGGAAAAAAATATCTTGTGTAAAGTTCACTGGTTTCTTGGCACCTCTTCCTGACACAGGAACATTTTGTAATCCACCCACTATTTAAACTGTCTAGCGAGGTGTGCAGAGTAGTCGTATATGAAGCAGGTAAGGGTGTACCCTCTGCGCTGTAACGCTGAATTGTATAACGTGAGCAGGGGTTATGTAAGGTCAGAGTCCAGCTGCTCTATTCTAACTCCCAAAAATCTAAGCCAACATCAGCTTGATCATTGTACATACTTTGAATGCTTGTTTATCTGCCATTTTCTGTCCCATAAAAAAAAATAATGTTCTTTTGTTGCCAAATGCAGAATACAGATCATGTCCTCAAATCCCACAGAAATTGGAAATATAAGTTTCTGTTCTGCTGGGAATTGTGGTTACTAAGTGTATGTATTTGCTCTTGACAAGTGTATGGATAATACGATCAGATTATGTTATATCACATCTCTATTTAGTACTAATCAAAAGGATAGCAGATGTTATCCTGATTGTCATTAACTGTTGCATTTGGGCCAATCGTATTGGGTGTGCTCACTGCTGCAATACAAAGTCAACATATTCTGTTATTGGTTGGTGCGCTTGTCGTTGTGGGAGTTTGCAATTGTGTTGACCGGCACCATACTTTATACCTCTGTTAAAGACTAGCGAGTGAAGGCAAAAACCTTATGTAACATCTATCTCTATACATTTGCTAGCAATTTGGCTGGAATGTATAAAACATTGTAATTGCTCCTTAAAGCGGGTGCCCCTGAAGCCAGAATGACCAGGTTAGTTGTGTTTCTGTCTCAAAGTATTATTTCCTCTGTTAGGGGATGTTTTTTGTTTTGTTTTTTTACTTCTACCCAAGACGTGTTCTCACAGCCAGACACTCAGCTTGTGAGCCCTGTTACAGTTACTCCTCCACTATCTTGGTAAACTGCCAGGGTCACTTCCCGAAACCTGCAGATTCTAATTAATCTTCTTAGTGTACTGGTTAGTAGAGCCCAATGTATTTAAATGATTGCACAACAGGAAATAAAGGAGGGATTTTTTTTATTTATGTTTTTCCTCTGGCTTTTGCATCACAGGAATGCTAAAATACAGCCTGGAGCATGTGATATTGCTGTACCCTGAAACATTGTGAGCACATTCTAGTGTCCAATAACTCTGACACAGTGGGAGTAATGCCAAGTCCTCATTTTAAAACAATTTGGTGGAATTAATCATAGCAGCGTGTGTCCTGTGCTCCGTAAGGGACTACTGTTATAAGTTAATAACTTTCTAGATCTTCATCTGGCTTGCCCTTTCTTAGTAGGGGCAGTCTCCTTTAATCTGAAACACAGTTTATCTACAGAGACCATGCACATTGTGAACGGAGACTGTCCAATACTGCATTTATCATAAAGAATACATTCCAATTATCCTACTCTCTAAATATATTTATTTTTTGTGTGTCTTACATCTTCAGATATATTGAAACCTATTTGTTCTTTGCTTTCTTAGCCATATGCCAGGTGTTTCTTGTTCCCTCTGAAATGTAGGTATAGTTGCCAAATTCACAGTGGGTATAATACACATCTTAATGCTGAATGATGGTGCAGGAAAAGTGCAGTGTGTAGCAATCATATGCTGCAGAAGGAAAATCCGTAAATCAAAGAGGAAACCCATAGGAATAGTTAATTACTGCATTATTTTTTAGGCCAGAAGGGACAAGGGTATGTCCAAAAGCTAGCTGGCCATTCTTCCACCTATCTGGCTCACTGTGTTTTGGCTACTGCTAACATAGTCCTTGATTAATATATTTTTTAATGAGCTTTTACTTTTTTTCTTCTTCACAATATTGAAAAATAATCAGTATATCAAAATATTGTTCATCCAAAAATAACAAATTAATTTGAAAAACGTATCCAAAAATATTAAGGGACACTGTATTCACCAGAACTACTACAGCCTAATATAGTGGTTCTGGTGTCTATAGCATGTCCCTACAGTCGTAGCTCTGTAAACACTGTCTTTTCAGAGAAATGGCAGTGTTTACATTGCTGCCTAGGATCACCTCTAGTGGCAGTGAGTCAGATAACTACTAGAGGTGCTACCTACGTTCAGCGTCTCCGTGCTCCGCAAAATAGTTCCTGTTTTGTCTGGTATCTCATGATTGCTTTGGAATTTCAGTTATCTTTATAAAATAGTCAGAAGTGACATTGCTGCTTTAAAGTTAGCCTAACCCACTCGTAAAGAACCTCCAGCGCTCCAGATGTTGTGGACAACACATGCCCTGATGCTTTGCCAGCATGCTGCAAGCATTATGGGAGATGTAGTCTACAACATCTATAGTGATAAAGGTTGTCGGCTCTAGCATGTGCTGGTGCAAATGGGGGGAGAGGGGTTAAGGTAAAACACAGAATAACATACAAGAACTAAATATAAAATGTTCAGAATACTAGGATTTACCATTGTATCATTTGGGGTTTCCATATTAAAGTAAGCTAGAAGGAAAAATGCTTTTTAATTACTTGAATTTCAAAGGGGATATACCATCCAAGAATTAGAACTTCTATGGAAACAGTAAATAAACCTTAACAGGTGCACCTATAATTACTTTTTGATCTCTCCCATTGTATCACCAGAAAAATGCTCTCTGTGTACACATGCTGGCCTGGATGTTTATGCATTTCAGAGCCTTAACAACTGATCTGAGTCATTTAGTTTGTGTGCATTAGCTGTGTCTGTTGGTAAACACTTTGTTGCCACAAGCCTTGCTAAGTTTATTGTGACAACTCCTTTTAAACCTGCAGTCCTATGCCATGATGAATCTTTGCTGGAGCCAAATATATTGCTTCTCTATTATTATTATTATTATTATTATTATTACTATTATTATTGACATTTATATAGCGCCAACAGAATCCATAGCGCCTTACAATATTATAAGAGGGTAATTTAAATATAAATAGGACAATTACAAAAAAACTTACAGAAACAATGGTGTATTCCTTGCACACAGCGCTCATTAGCTGCCTCCATATAAACCGTGATCTGATGGGCTTTAAGTGACATGCTCGCATGAAGATTAGTGCTTGTAGATTTGTTATAGTTTAGGTCTAAAAGCGATTTATTGGAATTGCCTCAAAATTCCTAAATTACTTGGTGTTATTTTTAAATCCGTAAATATCACTAAGCCAACGCTATCCGCAGCACTATACAGTTATAGTAATTGACATAAATAATATTGGGAAAGACGAGGTGAAGATGGCGGTGCTCAAACATGCTTCCATTTCGGCAGCCAATCAGTCTGTCATATGCAGAGTAGTTCCCAGCTTTCCTCAGTGCAGGAAACCGGAGTTGTTCTCTATGTTGTCCAAATTGTATTTGTTAATTTTAATTAAATATATATTATTTTTTTTACACCGATCAAAAAACAAAAGGTCTGTAGACCGGTATAAGCATGCTCCCTGGTGCATAGACTCTTTCTGTGTTAATTTAGTTGGAGCCCAGGCTCCTGTGAAGATATTCCATAGCAAACATTGTGCTAGAATCTCAAGACAATTATTGTGCAAAAATAACTTTTCATATGTTGTGCCATATTTTTAAATATGCTACTTTGCGTCTCCATGCTCAGCATAGATACTTTCTTTCTGGAATTCATCTTGTATTGTAATGCATTATGTAAATAATGCTTTAAAAATATACCAAAACAAAAATTAAGGTCTTCAATACGTTTGTATTCCTAATGGTATAGTGTTCTTTTAATGTGTTGGTTGTTTACAAATAAATTTGGCTGGATTCTCTCTAATCAAATGCATTGTATAGTTTGAAAAGAATATTACACATCAAATAATAAGCTTTCAATACCACTCATTCTCCTCAGCAGAAACCGGGATGGGGCAAATGGAGATACAATTAAATCCGTGTGAGAGGCATATCGGCCCTGAAGTGCAATGAATGTCCACAGTATGTGAGCCGGTAGATGCCTAGTATCGTAGAAGTGTGATTCGAACAGTTTAAACATTTCATATAAGCTTGAAACAGTATGCACGGGTTCACTGATTTGAGTTGTTTGTTTTCTTTAGAAGTGTTTGTTTTCTTCTATATTTTTATTTAGAGTTTTAGAAACAGGAATGTTTGGGATTTTTTGTTTTGTTTAGTTTCTCTCTTTCCAGCAGGGATTTGTTGTGAGCTTAGTCCCCAATCACAGATCTACTTGTCACCATGTTATGGCTGGTATCTCCCTGTTCACAGCCTAGATTATGGCTGTGTGCAGCTATCTCTAGTGCAGGAACTGGTAACCACTATCTCCAGATCAACTGCAACAGCCATTGCACTCAGCCACCGGAAAATAGCAGCAGGAACCCTGTTCTCATTCAGCTGGCTTGCAAGGGTTAAAGTGCTACTGTTGACAGAGCTTAAATACCTTTACGTTCCGGGTTGAGTCGCTATTACGTCTTTTCAAACAGGTGGAACTACCTTTTTTATTTTTATTTTTTTTCCATTTGCTAGTTTCATTGTGGAATCTGTCAGCAATATTAGTGCGTAATGCATGCTCTTTATTAGTAAATGGAGTGACATTAAACAGTGGAGCTTCCCCAGGCTAGTGGTTAACACTCTGTGTTCTGCACACAGCTTATAACTCCGAAAAATCTAAAAGTTTACAAATAGCTCTCTGATTCTTCATATTTGTACTTAGAAAAACAAAGCAGAGGCAACAGGAATGAAGAGAAGAGTTACCTGATGAGAAATCAAGAGACATGGATCCCAAATTTAAAGGTGTCCAGTGACCCTAATCATTCAAATATGTTTATGTATTTTGATGCAGTTTATAGTGTCTATTGAAGCCATTCAATCAGTTTTCCACTACAGTGTGAATTTTCAAGAATTCAAAGTGAATTTCATATTTTTCAATAAAATAGTCAAATTGAAAACTTGGCCAAACTGAGATTTCAAAGAACCAGGACTGGTTTAATTTGAACTAAAACAAGTTACCTGTGCATTATCTCCAATTCCTAGTGGGGACCCAGGTAAGAGGGCAAACCAGATTGAGGTTAAATTTGCCGAGCAGAGGAAATGTTCCAGAAATATCTGCCCGATGGGAGTATCTTTCTTCAGATTGGTGATTGTGGCATACATTTGGCAATTCTGTTCTTAAATCTTCTCAGTTGGCTGTTTAATGATTAAACCATGACCGTGTAGAATTAGTTTGTCACGGCCAACCTTTGGTACTCTCACCGCTGCGGACTACATTTCCGATGATGCTGAACCAGCTGTTGTGGCAGAGTTTCTCACAATGCACAGGTAGCTCTAGTGGACATTTCACATGAGCATCTGACATACCAATTGTTAATCCTTGCTGTAATAGAGCCCTAAGCTTGGTAGCATTACTATGGCGTGTTTACATACACCCACGGCATATGAAACTGCCTTTGTTCACAAAATGTCAGGATTACTATAGCATTGAAAAACCTCTAAAAGCTGACTTCCAGGAAGCAAACATACTGCTTTTACACCAGATTTCATAAGTCGTATAATTTGAGAAAGCTGAGTGATCTAGAGGTGTAAAATCACTGATTTCAATATGAGTAAGGGGACAGCAAAATAAAATTCCTGTAATCTGCTAAACGTGAAGACTGTGGAAAGTTTTACCTTCCACTCTGTATATTCATTGTTTTTATTTACTTCTTTTTATTCATTCATTTTATTTTACCAATGTGTCGTAAAAACACTTGACTTGGTGCCAAGAAATGCTTTAAACTGGATAAAGCAAGGGTCTCTGAAAGCTTGTTCTCCCGAATTTTAGTCCAATAAAGTTATTATTACTGTGTTCTTCACTAGTAGATGTATACATCTACGAAGCATGATTTTCAGTATCGGTATACATGTGTGTGGGTGTCTTTTTATGAGTGACTGATTTTGAATGAGGCAATAGACAACCCATTAGGCAACCCTTCAATGTCATTTGCTTTTAGATTATCTTTAGAATAATTGTAGTTTATTTTTGCATGCTGTTTTGGATTCCTGCGTTTTATTGACGGGGTCTTTGTGTGGATCCTGTTGAGTTTAGCAGGTTCACAAGCGTGCACATCTCACACGCCTCCTTCTTCAGGACATAACCATCCTTATTAACAAAGTAGTTTGTTTATCTGAATAATTGACAGAAACCTGTATTTTGTACGCTTTGTGACAGTCAGAATACCAGTAGCATGTGCCAGATATGTTTTACATTCCAATATGGCCATACTTCATATGTGCAATTTGAAGTAATACAAATATATGAAATGTTTGCAAATTTGTTGCCCATCCTAACACACCCATGCACACGTTTCTGATCTCTTCTGTAACATATAAGAATATCCTTGCTTTGAAACTTTTCCCAAGTGAGACACTGTATAATGTTGACAAATAATAAACTTATGTAAAATATATACTTTTGTGTGTGTGTGTATGTTTGAAAAGTATCGTGGGAAACGTAGCACCACTGTCAGGGCAGAGATACTCATTGATTATCTAAACCTGTTTATACTATGGTTCTTTACTGATTTATAGTTCTAGAATCAAACTATTTAAGGGTTTTAGTTGCCTTGGCCACAATAACACTGTGTCACTATATGCTGCTTCTCAATGGTGCCTGGTGTGTGTAGTTGCTTGCCTTAACCCCTCTTTTTGATCAATTTAGAATGTGAAGTGCCTTTTGCTGCCGTGTGACCGTTCGTTCTGCTTTCGGTGTATTGCTAAAGCAGCAGTGATTCTAGCAGGATCGTGGCATAGCCAGGGCTTTCATCCAAAACAATGCTCTGACTGCTTCATATGCAAGTCCTTTCCAGCACTGGTTTTATACGATTAGGAACATAGGGGGCATGTAGCCTAGTGTACGAACATGCCATGTTGGTTTCCGTAACATTCTATATTTTTACCTTACATTCTATTCCAATAAAGGCTAAACTTGCATTGTGTTTTTACTGAAAACACATTTCCCTTGATGCTCTTCATACATTGGGACAAACAGTACCAAGATTTGTGGTATATCACACTGATAAATGGGGAAGCATTACTGCCTCATTGAGTCAATGAAGTGTTTATATACCATGAGCACACACAGCATCTGTGCTGAGACTGTGCACAGAATGGCTCAAAATGTTGTGCACTCTGCGTAAAGTGGTGTTTGTGTACGCACGGAGCGCATGTATTGAGATTAAAGGAGACAGACTTGTGCATGGAGGGTCCGTTTGATGTATGTAAGTGTGATGTGTACATTTTTTTACAGTGCCGGTTTCTGTTAATGTATCTTACAATTCTGTGTCTAATTTACTGAAAATGCAAGTTATTTTGCATGACAAAAAATATTATTCCGTATACCTGATATTTTACATCAATCCTGTATCTCTCTAGAAGGGTTTAGTGTAGATTTTGCAGGTGATGCACAATATGAGGTGGGAGTTTATTTTAATGCATGCCTTCTCCTCTGTAATGCTCGTAGAAACATGCTTTCCTCTCTTTTGTCCTCAGAATTCACCAAAGATGTCTGCCAAAACTACCAGCACGAATAACATCGCTCAGGCACGGCGAACTGTTCAGCAACTTAAAGTGGAGGCCTCTATAGAAAGAATAAAGGTAAACTGGACTCTTCTAACAGGAGAGGCTGTTGCAGAACTAAAACTGCCATCTCTAGCATGTAAGCTCATCGAGCAGGGCCCTCAACCCCCTCTGTTCCTGTACGTCCAGTGGTCTGATCTAAATTATGTGTCTGTTAGTCCACCCATTGTACAGCGCTACGGAATTTGTTGGCGCTATATAAATAATAAAATTATAATAATATTTAGGTATCAGCTGTAATGCAAAGCATCATGGGAGTTGTATTTCTGCAACACATGGATATCTTCTTCGTGGCCACTCTTGTTTTATAGCAGGAATCGCAAATGCGGCCAGCCCCTTCTGATGTTGGTGAACTATAATTATCAGAATTCTTTGTATGGCCATAAATCGTGGGCTTTGTAATTCGTCAACATCTAGAGGACAAGTGTTTGAGATGCCTGCTCTATAGGAACAGAACTGATATAGGTTTTGTATATAGTTTTAAAAACGCCTGTTTGTGTGGATATGGTTTAAAAGAAGGCTGATGTACACAACCCAGTCACTTCCTTTATTAGATGTAATGTTGAAGCATATCTGTTATTAATCGTTTTGTTTAATCTTCTTTTTTTTTTTTCTCATTTTAGGTTTCCAAAGCATCAGCTGATCTAATGCGCTATTGCGATGAACATGCCAAGAATGACCCCCTGCTTGTGGGAATCCCTGCTTCAGAAAACCCTTTCAAGGATAAAAAGCCGTGCATTATATTGTAGGGGCCCCTACTAGCGAACACCTTCTCTCCAATCTCCCTCCATCAGATCCTTACTACGATTATTTCAAGGGTTTCTGCTTTCCACTAAAGAGAAAAAAAGGAAAAAATTTAGGGAAAAAAAACAAACTTTTAATCTGTAACAATGATTCTTTTTCTATTTTATTTTCTTTATAACTTTCTTACTCATGGGAACAGTCTTTTTATTACTTATGAAAAAAAGATACTAAGGTATTGAGGATGTTATATGTATTATTATTTTTTAATGTGCAGTGTCTACTCATCCAGTCAAAGTATTTTTAGTGAAAATCAAGACCAAAGTTGCCTCTCCTTGGCCTCCAAGCATGGCATTGTTAGTGCAATTAGAAAACCCGTACCCCAATTTAATGATCCATTGTCTCCCCCAATGCCCTTCATAATTCATTCCAGACCGATTTGGCCCTGTAGGTTTTATTGTACATATTTTTCTCTATTAACCAGTGTTGGGGCCATATATCGCTGAATAACACTACAGGTCGCCTTGTAAGCCACGGCCAGAATTTTGATTGAGCTGTCCTAATCTCACGCAGCGATACAGGATTGTGTAACACCTTTGCACTACAAACTCACATCACATATTACATGGCAACATATGGCACATCTCTATGGCACTTGTCTTTCCTAACCCATATTGCACATTCTGTATATTACTCTTGGGCTAGACAAAACCCACAGGATGGTGTCTGGCCATTGATGTAACTCCAGACTACAACTGAAACAAGGACCATCCCAGAGGTTTTATTTTGTGGGTTTTGAGGTAAAATCAGATCAGGCTGTGTTTTGGTCAAGGAGCCTATCCCTAAGGTCCGAGGATATTCCAGTGCAGATGGAATGTAGCCTAGTCATCAGGCTTTTTAAACACCATAGGCCCAGACTATAAGAGTTGTTGGCATCCATATACACGATTCTGACATTCCCTGATCTATAACTGTATAAACGTTATGGTACAAATTTCCACTTAATGACCAAGCAGTGTAATTCATCTTCTAATGTGCTTGGACTTAAGGTCTCAGCAGATGAGTAGTTTTCCTGTAAGCTATATATTGGGGATAGCAGGCAAATGGCTCTACTACAAGCTGTATATTGGGTATAGCAGACAGATAGCCCTACTACAAGCTGTATATTGGGTATAGCAGACAGATAGCCCTACTACAAGCTGTATATTGGGGATAGCAGACAGATAGCCCTACTACAAGCTGTATATTGGGTATAGCAGGCGGGTGGCTCTACTACAAGCTGTATATTGAGTATAGCAGACAGCCCTACTACAAGCTGTATATTGGGTATAGCAGACAGCCCTACTACAAGCTGTATATTGGGTATAGCAGACAGATAGCCCTACAACAAGCTGTATATTGGGGATAGCAGGCGGGTGGCTCTACTACAAGCTGTATATTGGGTATAGCAGACAGATAGCCCTACTACAAGCTGTATATTGGGTATAGCAGACAGATAGCCCTACTACAAGCTGTATATTGGGTATAGCAGACAGCCCTACTACAAGCTGTATATTGGGTATAGCAGACAGCCCTACTACAAGCTGTATATTGGGTATAGCAGACAGCCCTACTACAAGCTGTATATTTGGGGATAGCAGGCGGGTGGCTCTACTACAAGCTGTATATTGGGGATAGCAGGCGGGTGGCTCTACTACAAGCTGTATATTGGGTATAGCAGACAGCCCTACTACAAGCTGTATATTGGGTATAGCAGGCGGGTGGCTCTACTACAAGCTGTATATTGAGTATAGCAGACAGCCCTACTACAAGCTGTATATTGGGTATAGCAGACAGATAGCCCTACAACAAGCTGTATATTGGGGATAGCAGACAGATAGCCCTACAACAAGCTGTATATTGGGGATAGCAGGCGGGTGGCTCTACTACAAGCTGTATATTGGGTATAGCAGACAGCCCTACTACAAGCTGTATATTGGGGATAGCAGACAGATAGCCCTACTACAAGCTGTATATTTGGGGATAGCAGGCGGGTGGCTCTACTACAAGCTGTATATTGGGGATAGCAGGCAAATGGCTCTACTACAAGCTGTATATTGGGGATAGCCCTACTACAAGCTGTATATTGGGTATAGCAGGCAAATGGCTTTACTACAAGCTGTATATTGGGTATAGCAGGCGGGTAGCCCTACTACAAGCTGTATATTGGGTATAGCAGGCGGGTAGCCCTACTACAAGCTGTATATTGGGTATAGCAGGCGGGTAGCCCTACTACAAGCTGTATATTGGGTATAGCAGGCGGGTAGCCCTACTACAAGTTGTATATTGGGTATAGCAGGCGGGTAGCCCTACTACAAGTTGTATATTGGGTATAGCAGGCGGGTAGCCCTACTACAAGCTGTATATTGGGTATAGCAGGCGGGTAGCTCTTCTGAAAGCTGTGTAGCAGACTGGTAGCTCCCCTGAAAGCTGTGTATTGACTACCCCTTGATTATAGTATTCTTGAATAAATGAAGTATTTTTAATGAATATTGCCTAAAGAGACCAGCAACACTTAACAATTACTTGTCCTCAAACAAAATACTAAGTTTGATGGAATTGATTTTAAGATTGTTATGCATGATCTGTGATGTATTTGTTTTCCGTCCAAAACTTGCCATTCCAAACCACTTTTGAACATGTTTGTAAAGTTTTGTTCTCTGGATGTAACATTGTCCTTTGTTTTGTGACCAGAGTCGCTGTCATGCAGTCTGTGGCAGAACTTGGTTTTGTGATTTTTGCACCAAAGAAATCTGATTTGCTTGATTTTATTAATGTTTTACATTTTGTTCTGCACTCCTAGTGTAAGTCAATGAGAGGATACTGCTGGTGATTTAATAATTTCTAGATAAATCGAATTGATTTTTGTATTTTTTTTTTTGTCCTGTATAAAGAGAAACCAATAAATCAGGCCTGCCGTTTGTAACGAGGTATTCAAAGGATATCTCCCATGTAGTTTCTGTATACACTCTTTATACATAAAACATGTACTTTGCATCCATATAGGTAGTTCCAGAACACATACCATACACTTTTTAAATCAGTGTGTTTCGGACATGCCCAAGCAGATATTTTTTGTAGTTAAATTGGTGAGGAGTTTGGGTCTGCTTCCCCGCATCTTGAATGTAAGATCACTTACGTTTTTAACGAATGCCAAGTTTAGTCCTTTAGTGTGATAGTCTAGTGACTAGTCCGGTTTCAAAGGCCCCTTAAATTAACTTGTAAACTCTCAGCAACCCTAATTTTGAGATCCTTTTGGGGGGGGGGGGGGGGGGAATAAAACAAACAGTAGACTAGTCACTTCACAGAAAGGAAAATGTGTTATTTGTGGAATGAACATAGAACATTCTATGTTGAGTTATTTGTCATTCTATGTTGAGACTGTGAGATTCACATTCTGTTTGTATTGGGGTTTGTTAGTTTTTTGTTTGTTTTTTTTTAACCCCTTAAGGTGTGACATGTGTGACATGTCATGAGTCCCTTTTATTCCAGAAGTTTGGTCCTTAAGGGGTTAAGTAAAGGATCCTGATTTTATGTAGTTGTAGACCTCTTGAATTTTGAAACCTGCCAAGAAAACCTTTTCAGAATTTAAAGTTTTGGCAATAAATTTCTCTGCTCGAATACTGTTAAACCGCGTTTACGAGGAAACCTGGTGCTTTGACACAATGCCATATTTTTTTTCCAATGATATCCCCTGTCTGTGATCCAAGCGTCATTCAAATTTTATTTTTTATTTGTAAAAACTGAGGGGGGAAATGTTTATACTTCATATCAATTACTGAACAGTAGTATTTTATAAAAAATAGCAAAATAATGTCACTGGGCTGTACATTTTTCCAGTAAGTGGCTTTTCAAAACTCCTATTTGCTAGGTGTTATTTTGAATACCATGATATTTTTTGCATACACTCCTCATGTGCCATAGCGAGGTTGCGCTTGGTCTCTGAACTTCATTGCATATCCAGCTGTCAAAGTGTTAATGTACTCCAGTCGGCATGTTTGGATGCAATAGAAACTAAAATTGTCTTTGTCGTTATAACCAGGACCTCTTGCTTCCTTTGTACTAGAGTCAACTAGTTCCGTTGCAAAGGCCGGGTTTGTAAAAGACTGCAGCCGCGTCATTATCCGTATTGTAATTACTAGTGTTACTGTCAAAATTGGCTGGCCAAAAAAAGGCACTTTGCACGCTTTGTAACCTCATAAATAATCCCACAAACCAGTAAACTGCATAACTTGGGATCAAACCATTAAACCTCATAAAAGCAGTACTACTCCAACAGATCAATGGATAACTGAGGATCTAAAGGCACTGTTTCTGTAGATAAGGGTTTCATGCCGCTGTTTAAATTCAGTGAGAGGGTTGATTATATGGGTAGTTATCTCCACTTGCTTTCCCATGTGATAGCTTCAATAAACTTCTTCTTTGTGGATATCCTGCTTGTTGGCATTGCACCTTCATGCATACTTGTAGTGTACGGTTCTGGAGATAGGATCTATCCCTATTTTGTGCTAGAATGAGGGGCAAGGGGGAGGTGTTGGTTGTAGGCTGGTGTCTGGATTTTCAGTGATTAACTGTTATTCCCAGTAATTCAGGAAAAAGTTTGTAGAGGGGTTTTTTTGGGGTGTATTTATGTAGTATTGGATAATCTTGAGGAATTGGTTATTTTATGTCACCAGGAAGCGCAACGAGAATCCCACATGAGCAATGCCACTTGCTGTACAGTCACGTGGACACTAATTAACTGTACTCACTGGAAGTAGCAAGGCTTGGCTTAAACCCCTGCCTGGAGTGCCAAGGGGGAAAGCAATGCATTTTTGCAGTCCTCCCCTCTGGGGGGCACAAAGGTTTAAGATTGTTGTGTGCCAAATGGTACCTGCCACTTGCACAATGTGCCACCCGACAGACTAATGCATATTGTTAGCCTGATCCCAGTGTGCATTAGACCCGTGCCTGGGGATAGTGTGAATTGATGTACTCACTCTCCTTTTGCACTGTAACACCGTACGCTCCGTAACACGCAACACTTATTCCACAGTAAGATTTCAAAATCTGATAACCTCGTTTAAAGAAATCATGTAAAAGGGAAGTTGTACCAAA